>NW_012120733.1:299048-321368 GCF_000951035.1 Colobus angolensis palliatus | reverse complement strand
CAAAATACATAGTTACATATTTTATATATGTTTATATTTATATATTTATTTTATATATATAGTTTATTTGGATTGTAATCCAATAATATAATTATTGATTTTCTTGTTCAAATTGTTCCAATTTGGGTTTTTAGGGGTGGTTTCAGGTTGGTTCCTGTTTCTATTTGTTATCCCTACCCAGGAAAGAATCAATACTGCAAACCCAAGGCTGATATCCTTAGAAGAGGCTGCTTAAAGATTAACTCTTGCCTGACGTCTGGGAACTTGGCTTGTGAAAATTTCCCCAAACCAACACGAAAAGTCTCCTACTTTGTTAAGGCTGTTTTGTCCACTTCAGGCACTGAACTACTGCTTCCTTCAGAGAGTCTGATATTGTGGTAGTTGCCAGGCAGAGAATACCTTTTTAGTACTAACCCCCTAGAAAAACCTTAAACTCTGAGTCTCAAATGGGACACACACACACACACACACACACATGCACACACATTGAATTCATATTGTTATTGCCAACTTTATTTAGAACCACAGGATTCATTTCAGTCTTCTCTGCTTGCTTGTTTGTAACTTCTTTCTCTGACAGTGAGAAAGCTGGCTTCCATTAACTACAATTTATTTACTTATTTGTTCAGCCTTAGTATACATGTAAAGTAGTTTCAGAACTGCTAACTCATACTCCTGCCTGAAACATAATGACCAATTAAAGAAAAGCATTTATGTATAGTTGATTTTGCTTTAGCTTTACAGTATCCAGTTAAAACACCTTTCCAAAGTTACTTAGGTCAGCTCCTTTTTCCCCAACCATTTTAGTCAGGTTATGTCATATATTTGTAACACAGATTTGTCAGTCTGCATTTCATCCTGGAATCTCCCCAGATCCTGGTTGGTTTTTTAAAAAATTGTATACAGTAAATTTCACTTAGATTTATAATACATTATACCTTAGTTAGAATAAATGTACCGTCTGTGAGTGTTGACAAATGCGTAGAGTAAAGAATCTACCACCACAGTATTTTGTGAAACTGTTCTATTAACCTAAAAATTGTCTTGTGTGGCCCCTTTGCAGTCAACCTCTTCTCAACACGTGGCAACCGCTGATCTGTCTTATCTGTCTCTATAGCTTTGTCTTTAGCAGAATGTCATATTAATAAAATAAAATAGGTTGTGGTCTTTTAGGTCTGGCTTCCTTAACTTAGCAAAAATTTATTTAAGATTCATCTATGTTGTTATGTGAATCAATAATCTCTTTTTATTGCTGAGTAGTATTCTGTTGTATGATATAACACAATATGTTAATCTGCTTGCCTCTTGAGGATATCTCAGTTACTTCTAGTTTTTGGTAATTAGGAACAAAGTTGCTATAAATATTCCTTTATCGGTTTCTATAAATACAAGTTTTCAATTCACTTTGGTAATTACCTAGGAGTGGTATTGTTGGGCCATATGATAAGTGTATGGTTAACTTTGTAAGAAACTGACAAAGTCAATTCTGCCATTTTGCATTACCACAAGGAATGAACAAGAGTGCTTGTTCATTTTTTTTTATTTACAAATAAGTAAAATTTATTTACTTATTTGTTCAGCCTTAGTATACATGTAAAGTAGTTTCAGAACTTTACATATGTCTTAATCAGCATTTGGAACTATTATTTTTTTTAAAAAGTTGCCATTCTAATAGGTATGTTGAGGTATCTTATTGTAATTTTCATTTGCATTTCTCCAATGAGTATTGTGAGCATCTTTTCATATGCTTATTTGCCACTTGTGAATCTTCTTTGGAAAAGTATCTGCTCAGATCTCTTTTTGTCTTTTTAAAATTGGGTTGTTTTTCTTGTTATGAGTTATTTATATTTTGGTTACAAGTTCTTTATTGATACATGACTTGGAACTTTTTTCCCAGTCTGTAGTGTGTATTTTATTCTACTAACAGCATTTTTGGGGGGCGGGGGGGGCAGGTTTGGCAGAAAAGCCAAAGTTTTAAATTTTGATGAGTCCAGTTCATCACATTTTTCCATTTATGGATTGTGCTTTTGGTGTCATATCTAAAAATTCATTACCAAACCTAAGATCATACAAAATGCTGTTTTCCTTCTAGAGGTTTTATATTTCTACATTTTACACTGAGGTGTATGATTCATTTTGTGTTCATTTTTGCATAGGTGTAAGATCCTTCCTCTTTCCTTTCCTTTCTTTCCCTTCCTTTCCTTTTCTTTTTTCCTTTCCTTTCCCTTTCCTTTTCTTTCCTTTTCCTTCCCTTCCCTTTCCTTTCCTTTTCCTTTCTGTCCCTTCCTCCCCTCCCCTCCCTCCCTCCCTTCCTTCCTTCCTTCTCTCTCTTTCTCTTCCTTTCAATGTCAAATTATTCCAGTACCATTTGTTGAAAACGCTGTATTTTCTCTGTTGAATTGAATTTGAATCTTGTCAAAAATCAATTGATGGCCAGGCGCGGTGGCTCACGCCTGTAATCCCAGCACTTTGGGAGGCCGAGGCAGGCAGATCACCAGGTCAGGAGATCAAGATCATCCTGGCTAACACGGTGAAACCCCGTCTCTACTAAAAATAAAAAATAAATTAGCTGGGCGTGGTGGCGGGCGCCTGTAGTCCCAGCTAATCGAGAGGCTGAAGCAGGAGAATGGCGTGAACCCAGGAGGCGGAGCTTGCAGTGAGCCGAGATGGCGCCACTGCACTCTAGCCTGGGTGACAGAGCGAGAATCCGTCTCAACAAAAAAATCAATTGACTGTATGTGAGTGTATTTTTTAATTGTCTATGTATTCTATTCTTTTGATCTTTATATATTATATTAATGTAGTAATTTTAATATCATAATTATAATATTCCCAGTCTAGTTCTAACATCTATGTCATATCTGGTCTAGTTATGATGATTACTTTGTCTATTCAGGCTGTCAACCTAGATGTTTCAACTAATTATAGAAACGATCCCTGGCCGAGCACGGTGGCTCAAGCCTGTAACCCCAGCACTTTGGGAGGCTGAGATGGGCAGATCACGAGGTCAGGAGATGGAGATGATCTTGGCTAACACGGTAAAACCCCGTCTCTACTAAAAAAATACAAAAAAATCAGCCGGGTGTGGTGGCGGGCCCCTTTAGTCCCAGCTACTCGGGAGGCTGAGGCAGAAGAATGGCGTGAACCTGGGAGGCAGAGCTTGTAGTTAGCCGAGATGGTGCCACTGCACTCCAGCTTGGGCGACAGAGTGAGACTTCATCTCAAAAAATAAAAATAAAAAACAAATAAACTAGAAATGATCCTTGAAAGTATAGTATTAGCCTGTATGTTTTAAATACATTATGTGAAGTTTTCAAACGGATCTAAGAGTTCAAGGAGAATTTTAAAGTGTATGTTTATATTTTGTGATCATCTAATATAAGATTATTCTGGATCTTGTTATACAGTGTTAGTCGCCCTGTTTGTTTCCAGTTTAGTGTGTATCAGTGAGTACCCATAGTAACAGCATATAATATTTAATGAGTAGAAAACCATGTCATGTCAGATTCTGTTAACTTTGCATGTCTTAAATTTAAAGTCATTATTATCCTACGTCTATTGCTGTATTCACGTAGATTAATTTTGCCAGTTTTGCAGACCAAACTAAGTTTTTATAGTGTTTACATTAATTAGATATTTTTATAAAAATGCCTCATTTAATAACTTGAAATTTTGGTTAAACATGATGAAAATGACATAGTACTAGCTAATGCATTGTGGCCAACCTAATATGTAAATTTCTTATATGCATCAAGTGAAGGTTAAATGATGTCATGCTAAGTGTACAAATGAAGTGCTGCCGGTAGATCAAATAGAAGAAGAATGAGATAATTAAATAATCTGCACCATAATAGTCCATGTCACATTACAAGTGCATATTTTCACATTGCAAGAGTATATATAAGCAATGCGATATATGCACTTGCAATGTGACGGAAAGCAAAAGGAACTCACATTGCCCTCTCTTCCTCTTTTGGAATTGGCAGCCTCAACCTGAGTCCTTTGAACAGAGGCAGCCCTTCCATAAACTTATAAGGAAGCAACACAGTTACCTGTGATGGCATAAGGACACTTGGCAAAGTGGGTAAGTGGGACTTGACACCCCTCTGGAGGAAGAAGCACCTAGTTTCTAAGTTACATAGAGGCACCAAATGGAATAATGGTGGCTCTGGTTGAATAATGCTTTCTGGATCAGATGTGGTGGCTCATGCAACCTCAGGGATTTGGTAGGCCAAAGTGGGAGGATTACTTAAGGCCAGGAGTTACTGAGCAGCCCAGGCAACATAGTGAGACCCCTGTCTCTACCAAAAAAAAAATTACTTTTTATTTCAGGTTTGGAGGTATGTGTGAAAGTTTGTAACATAGATAAACAGGTGTCACAGAGGTTTGTTGTACATATTTTTACATCACCCAGGTGTTAAGCTCAGTATCCAATAGTTATCTTTGCTGCTCCTCTTCCTCCTCCCACACTCCCCCTCAAGTAAACCCTTGTCTGTTGTTTCCTTCTTTGTGTTCATAAGATCTCATCATTTAGCTCCCACAAAAAAAATTTGTTTTAAGTAGCTGGGTGTGGTGGTATGTGCCTGTAGTCCCAGCTACTCCAGAGGCTGATGCAGGATGATCACCTGGGCCCAGTAGTTCAAGGCTATAATGAGCTGTGATTGTACCACTGTACTCCAGCCTGGGAAACAGAGTGAGATGTTGACCAAAAAAAATTTATCCTTTCCTTTGCTAGGTCTGTTGTGTCCACCAGGATACATAGAGCTGCAAGTCACAGAACGCATGACAAATAGTGGCTTAAGCAATTAATACATATATCTGGCAATAGATGGTTCTGGGGTTGGGAAGTGGCTCCACAGTGCCATTAAAGATCAGTTATTTTCTCCACACTGACGCCCTCAGAGTCTTGAATGTTCATCTCATGGTAATAAAATTGCTGCTGCAGCTCCAAGATTACATCGTCAAACAATTGTATTGAACCCTCATCTGTTTTGATCAGGATTAAAAGTCATTCCCAGAAGTAAACTCCTCCTCCTACCCCAGCAGACTTCCCCTCATATATCATTGGCCCGAACTGGGTCACATAGTTACACCGGCTTTAAAGTGAGCTAGGAATGATAGCCTAAAAAGAAAGAAGAGTTGGCAACCAACAGTGTCCACAGTACTTTGAAAAAAAAGTCTCTTCTACTTTCTGTCTCAAAAGCAACCTTCAAGTTTAGTGAGAAAAAAAGTACCTCAACTACTCTTCTTTTTGATTCTGGAATTTCTTTCTTAAATAACCTTGTAATCTCTATACTAATATCTAATTTATTTAGACTAATTGAAAACAAGGTAAGTTTAAGTTCATTTGAGATTTTTTAAATTATGGAATAATTTTAGCAGCATGTATATTTACACTGCAGCTTATTGGTAAGGACTGGGCTAAACAGGGAAGTTCAAGAACTAGTCTTTAATGATGGAAGCTTTAATGAATAAACACTAGTCACCTGGGATAATTTCATTATTTGTATACAAAAGTATCTATCAATCTTTTTAAGCATGTTTTTTTTTTCTGAACTCCCCCTCTGCCACCCTGTTTAAGATAAGTGTCATTTGTGTGTGTGTGTGGGTGGCTGGGGGGGGAGTGACAGAAAGTTAATCAAGGCAGCAACTAAAGGTAACCTAGATAAATTAACGCAATATTGGCTGCTTACTGTATCCATAACTTGACTTTTCTTTGTTTATACAGAAAGACTGTTTCTGTTAAAAATGTATTTTTATTCACTCTATCTTATTTCTGGTACTTTTTTTTTACTCAAAAGCTTTGTGTGCCTAAAAATGTGAGTGTAAATTAAATTTTGCTAAATCTTGAAGCATGGGTGTCCAATCAGGATCTTGGTATGTAGAGAAATTCTACATGCGAATCTTTCTCTCAAACAAAAAATTAAATACTCACTCCCTAATTATTTCTTGTGTAAATATAGATTTACATATATGAAGTTTGACTAGTATATGACATACTTTCCTACTTTCGTTTTTCTTAGTTGTATTATTTTCAATAATATGCACATTTCTCATAACAAAAGTTCCTGTTAAGACAGCTCCCTCTTCACAAACACACACATACACATACACTCACACACATACCCCAAAGAAACAAACACTTGTAAACCCCACTTTATGTTCAGAAAAACTCCATCTTGCTCAAACTTGCCTTTTTTGTTAATGGAACTTTTAGGAAAAAGTATGAGTGAGCTTCGTTCTTCCCCCTCTGAATCCCATTTCCAAGATTGGTAAATTAAATTTGATTTGGGTCATTCTCATATGAAAAATACTTTCTTTTCTTTCAGTGTCCTGGATTTGCTAAACAGCAGAATGGCAAGAGAATAGAGAGAACAGTGTGTCCAAGTCAACCACTAAGGTAGTTACTTACACATTGCATTGTGAAATTGCCTTTTTGGTAGCATATTTAATTTTAATCCACACTATGGCTTCTTCACTTTTTGCAGAGAGGCTAAGAAAGCAAAAGACCCATCATTCCTAATTATGAAAAGTTTGATTACTTCCGAGCACCCTTTCAGTGCCATAGATATGAAGAAATAAACTCTGTACTATGTATTAATTACACCTTCTCTATGTGATGAATTGAAGGGGTGGCCTGCCCCTCCACACCTGTGGGCGTTTCTCGTTAGGTGGAACGAGAGACTTGAGAAAAGAAATGAGACACAGAGACAAAGTATAGAGAAAGAAAAAGTGGGCCCAGGAGACTGGCGCTCAGCATACAGAGGACCCACGCCGGCACTGGTCTCTGAGTTCCCTTAGTATTTATTGATAATTATCTTTACCATCTTAAAGAAAAGGAAGTGGCAGGATAATAGGATCATTGTAGGGAGAAAGTCAGCAGTAAGACATATGAATAAAGATCTCTGTGACATGAATAAGTTTAAGGAAAGGTGCTGTGCCTTGATATGCACAGGTAAACATCTCCATAAACCTTTTTAGTGCATAAAGAGCAGCATTGCGCTAGCAAGTCCTGCCTTTCGCCCTAAGGCGGTTTTCTCCTTTCTCAGTAAACAGAACATACAATCGGGTTTTATACCGAGATGTTCCATTACCCAGGGACGGGCAGCAGACAGATGCTTTTCTCTATCTCAACTGCCAACAACCGCCAAGAGGCCTTCTTTCCTCTTGTACGGGTCCTCCTCAGCACAGACCGTTCAAGGGTGTCAGGCTGGGGGACAATCAGGTCTTTCCCATCCCACGAGGCCATATTTCAGACTATCACATGGGGAGAAACCTTAGACAATACCTAGCTTTCCTAGGCAGAGGTCCCTGCGACCTTTGGCAGTGTGTGTGTCCCTGGGTACTTGAGATTAAGAGAATGGTGATGACTTTTAACCAGCAAGCTGCCTTCAGGCACTTGTTTAACAAAGCACAGCCTGTACAGCCCAAAATCCTTTAAACCTTGAGTCACCATAGCATATGTCTCTTGCAAGGACAAGGTTGGGGATAGGGTCACATATTAACAGCATCTCAAATACAGAACAAAATGGAGTCTCTTATGTCTACTTCTTTCTATATAGACACAGTAACAGTCTGATCTTTCTTTTCCTCACGTTTCCCCCTTTTCTTTTCAACAAAACCACCATTGTCATCATGACTCATTCTCAATGGTCGCTGTCTCTTTGGAACTGTTGGGTATACCTGCCGACTAACAGCAGACAGAACAGGCACACAAGGATTAATATGAAATTTACAATAGTAGTACTTTAGATGGTCTTAACGGAAGTGACAGGGTTAAGATTTGCGAGGCCATCAGCAACTACTGCAATTGCCTCAGTTTCTGGCACCAACAGAGAGATCACATACTTCACAAAGTAATAAAATATCACAAAGCAAGTGGAGGCAGGATGAGATCACAGGATGGCGTTAAAATTAAAATTAAAATTAAAATTGCTAATGTAATTTCGGGCATGCATTGTCATTGATAACATCTTATCAGGAAACAGGGTTTGAGAGCAGACAACCTGTCTGACCAAAATTTATCAGGCAGGAATTTCCTTGTCCTAATAAGCCTGGGAGCGCTACAGGAGACTGGGGCTTATTTCATCCCTTCGGCTTCAACCGTAAAAGGCAGCACGCTTCCAAGGGGATCGTTTATAGGCCTACCCTCAGAGCGCATTCTCTTTCTCAGGGATATTCCTTGTTGAGAAAAAGAATTCATCGATATTTCTCCTATTTGCTTTTTAAAAGAGGAGAAATATGGCTCTGTTCCATCCAGCTCACCAGCGGCCAGTTCAAGGTTACTCCCTTGTTCCCTGAACATTGCTGTTATCCTGTTCTTTTTTCAAGATGCCCAGATTTCATATCGTTCAAACACACATGCTCTACAAACAATTTGTGCAGTTAACGCAATCATCACAGGGTCCTGAGGTGACATATATCCTCCTCAGCTTACAAAGAAGATGATGGGATTAAGAGATTAAAGACAGACATAAGAAATTATAAAAGTATTAATTTGGGAGAACTAATAAATGTCCATGAAATCTTCACATTTTATGTTTTTCTGCCGTGGCTTCAGCCAGTCTCTCCCTCAAGGTCCCTGACTTCCTGCACATCTATACTTGATATCACCTCTTTGTTCATCTTGCGAGTCAATGGTGCTCGATTTTGGTGTTTCCGTCTCCGTGGAGGTGCAGAACTTCAAATGTTTAGTGGGTATCCAAACAGGAAGCTGATTTTCTCCTGGTGAAACACAAGCAAAACCTCTTCCCCAGGTTATCACCTTCCCTATTTCCCATGTCTTATTTTTGTTGTCTTTCCACCAAATCAGTTTTCCTTCATGTGAGCTGTTCTTTTTACCAGTAAGATGTTGTTCTGCAGAAGTAGTAGTCTAATTTCTATAAATGTTTAAAAAATTTAAAGTATAGAATGCTAGATTAAGCTGCATCTGAGGAGTGGTACACTCCTTACTGTTTCCCCCTTCTTTTTGTTTAAATAACTGAGTTTTGAGAGTTCTATTAGTTCTTTCAACTATGGCCTGTCCTTGGGAAATATAAGGAATTCCTGTTGCTGTAGTAGCTTGAGTAGTTACATTTTGTTTATTTGAGACTAGACAATTCTGTTTTAGATGACCAATTTGACCACAATTATAACATTTTCCCCCAAATGTTCGAACTTGTCCTCCTAAATCAACTCCTGTGATTGCTTGAGCCATAAGCATAGCTTTATGCATAGCTCCTCCAATTCCATTGCAGGCTTTAACGTACTCTGAGATTACATCTGATCTTGCCAGAACCCTTCCTTTTAATGGCTTAATGGCTGATTGACAATCAGGATTGGCATTTTCTTATGCCATCAACTCCATTATGGCCTTATGGGCATTCTCATCGGTAATTGACTTTTTAGCAGCATCTTGAAGTCTTGCTACAAAATCAGGGTAGGGCTCTTTAGAGCCTTGTCTTATTGTATTAAAGGAGGGGCAGGAGGTTCCTGGGTCTTGGATTTTCTCCCAGGCCCTAAGGCAGATAGCCCTAATTTGCTCAATGGCCTCATTTGGCATTATTACTTGTTGGCTAGCAGTGCTCCAATTTTGACCTATTCTTGATAGTTGATCTACATCTATGTTAATTGGAGGATTGGCAGTCCTATTTCTTCGGACCTGTACTTGTGCCCCGTCAATCCACCAAGTCTTAAATTGTAAAAATTGAGAGGGTGAGAGTGATGATTTTGCCAGAATCTCCCAATCATAAGGAATGAGTCTATGTCCATGAGCAATGGAATCTAATAATGTTCTCATGTAAGGAGAGTTGGGTCCATACTGTTTTACTCCCTCTTTCATTTCTTTTAGCATTTTTATAGAAAAGGACTCATTTCTGGCTTCAGCTATGGGAGGCTCTCCCTCATGGGCCCCTTCTCCAGGTGGTCTTGATTCTAATATTACTGGGAATTGCCACGCCTCAATATCTCCTTGTTTTCTTGCCTCATCAATAATTTTATGTAATGCACTACCCTGTGTACTAGGCAGTGCTGTAGGATTAAGTCTCATGGTGGGCAGCTGAGGATATGGCGCCCTGCCCTGTGGCGCTGGAAATGTTCCTGGCTGTCCATATGGATTTTCTGGGGGCAGCCGATACTGAAGTTCAGCTGGTGGCCAGTATTGATAGGCTACTGGCGTCTGGGTCTTACTTTCTACTGGCTGATATTGTGGACACTGTATTTGGATTGGCATTGCCATGACAGAGACTCTATCTTTTTCTATTTGATCTTCTTTTGGAGTTTGTACTTGTTTAACCTGCATTTGAGGTTGTAAAGTTACAGGCATCTGAGCTGCTGTAAGAGGAGTTGGCCATCGTGGTGTAGACTCTGATGGCTCTGCTAATTCTGGACCTTTTTCTTCTAATTTTAACGTTTCAGGATATATCACCTCCTGTAATTGATTATTGTCAACATTTTGCATTGACCGAGCCATTACCGGCTCTGCTACACATTTATAGTGTGAACTTTGCGTTCCTTTCTGGGATTCTATCCCTGCCTCTTTTTCACAATCTACTGCACAGCTTTTAGGGACATCAGAAACTGAAACGCTATCTTCTTCTGTTTGAAATGGTTCTAAAGCTATTTTAATAATGACCCAATCATTCCATACTGTAAGTGGGATGATTTTACCTTTCCTACTTGCTTGTTTTAATTCTTTGCCAATTTTTTCCCAGTCTTTTAGATCTAAAGTTCCCTGTTCCGGAAGCAATGGGCAAAACTGTTCTATTGTTTGAAATAGCGTAATTAGATTTTTGGTAGAGACTTTAACTCCCCCTCTTTTTAAGAGAATTTTAATAAAGCTGCGATAAGAGGCATATTTACTTTTAGTTTGCCCCATTGTTACCCTAGGTTCTTCTGAGCGCACAAGCTTACCGCAAGGCTGACTGTAGATGTGCTCGGGAGTCTCTCGTTGACTTGTCCTCAATGACCATGCTCGAGCGTACCTTCACCTTAGAGAAAAGCACCCACGTTGGGCACCAGATGAAGGGGTGGCCTGCCCCTCCACACCTGTGGGCATTTCTCGTTAGGTGGAACGAGAGACTTGAGAAAAGAAATGAGACACAGAGACAAAGTATAGAGAAAGAAAAAGTGGGTCTGGGAATCAGCGCTCAGCATACAGAGGACCCACGCCAGCACCCACCAGTCTCTGAGTTCCCTTAGTATTTATTGATAATTATCTTTACCATCTTAAAGAAAAGGAAGTGGCAGGATAATAGGATCATTGTAGGGAGAAAGTCAGCAGTAAGACATATGAATAAAGATCTCTGTGACATGAATAAGTTTAAGGAAAAGTGCTGTGCCTTGATATGCGCATGTAAACATCTCCATAAACCTTTTTAGTGCATAAAGAGCAGCATTGCGCTAGCAAGTCCTGCCTTTCGCCCTAAGGCGGTTTTCTCCTTTCTCGGTAAACAGAACATACAATTGGGTTTTATACCCAGATGTTTCATTGCCCAGGGACGGGCAGGAGACAGATGCTTTTCTCTATCTCAACTGCCAACAACCGCCAAGAGGCCTTCTTTCCTCTTGTACTGGTCCTCCTCAGCACAGACCCTTCACTGGTGTCAGGCTGGGGGACAATCAGGTCTTTCCCATCCCACGAGGCCGTATTTCAGACTATCACATGGGGAGAAACCTTAGACAATACCTAGCTTTCCTAAGCAGAGGTCCCTGCGACCTTTGGCAGTGTGCGTGTCCCTGGGTACTTGAGATTAAGAGAATGGTGATGACTTTTAACCAGCAAGCTGCCTTCAGGCACTTGTTTAACAAAGCACAGCCTGTACAGCCCCAAATCCTTTAAACCTTGAGTCACCATAGCACATGTCTCTTGCAAGGACAAGGTTGGGGGTAGGGCCACAGATTAACAGCGTCTCAAATACAGAACAAAATGCAGTCTCTTTTGTCTACTTCTTTCTATATAGACACAGTAACAGTCTGATCTTTCTTTTCCCCGCAATGAATTTGCTCAAATCATCTTGGAAGCCACTTCAGCTTATACTCATTAGGGCCTAAAGGAAGATTTTAAAGCCTTTTCATTGCAGTTGGCCTGCACTTACCTTCTGTCAGGAAGTCTTCTTTGAAAGAGATATGCTGAGCCTGAGACCTCTCAAAGCCTCACAACTGAAGGGCTAGAGAGGCCTTGGCAGGGGTGGGGTGGGTGAGAGGAGGGAGCAGAACAAGGGCACTGATGATCACAGGCAATGAGTGCTGCCCTACCCACCCCACACATGATTGGAATTCCAACTGGTGGGACTCTGGCTGGCAGTCACTTTCAGATAAGCTGGTGTCCTTAGCCTGCTGGACATGTCACTGGGCTGCAAAGTGGGGTAGTGCAGCAGTTCTTTCTGTCCTCATGCAGGTTTGTTATCATACGTGAGGGTCAAGAGAGATCAAAGACAGCAGTTGGATACTCTCACTTACATTAGAGTCCTGCAGTAGAGGCAGTTGTGTACCCTGATCCACAATTCTTCCTTCAAAAAGGCAGCATGGACTCAGGCAGACCTTGTTCACTTCCTGGCTCTGCCAGGTGTAATAGATGAATGATTATGGGCAAATTATTTGACTCTGCTGCCTATTTTCTCATTGGGAAAATGATGATAATAATCCCTGCTAGCTTCTAAGCCCCTATATGACAAATCCGGGTTTACAGTAAAAAGCCAAGGCTGAGCAAAGTGGCTCACATCTATAATCCCAGCACTTTGGGAGGCCAAGGCAGGTGGATCACCTGAGGTCAGGAGTTCGAGACCAGCCTGGCCAACATGGTGAAATCCCATCTCTACTAAAAATACAAAAATTAAATTAGCTGGGCATGGTGGTGGGTGCCTATAATCCCAGGTACTTGGGAGGCTGAGGCAGGAGAATCGCCAGGAGGCAGAGATTGAAGTGAGACGAGGTCGTGCTATTGCACCCCAACCTGGGCAACAAGAGCAAAACTCCATCTCAAAAAAAAAAAAAAAAAGTCACAAGGACTGTTTTTTTTTTTTTTTTTTTTTGAGACAAAGTTTTACTCTATCGCCTAGGCTGGAGTTTAATGGCGTGATCTTGGCTCACTGCAACCTCTGCCTCCCGAGTTCAAATGAATCTTGTGCCTCGGCCTCTGGAGTAGCTGGGATTACAGGCGTGTACCACCACACCTGGCTCATTTTTGTATTTTTAGTGAGACAGGGTTTCACCGTGTTGGGCAGGCTGCTCTCGAACTCCTGACCTTAAGTGATTCACCTGCCTCAGCCTCCCAAAGTCCTGGGATTACAGGTGTGAGCCACTGCACCCGGCCAAAAGTCAGAAAGACTTTTAATAGTCTCCTGTCAGTTTCCTTTACTTCCTTCTCTTGCAAATACCTTTCCTGTACTGATGTGGAGAGTAAGAAGAGCTCCCATCCAGAGTGAGGGCAGGAGAAAAATTTATGACCATCTGGCCTGTGCAGGCTGGTAGATGTGTGTACAGGGCAGTTTAAAAGAACAACATGAATCAAAAGCAGCCATAAAGGTGAGTTACATAATATACCCTCCCCACCCACTTTACAAAATGCAATCTCAGGGTTTCCAAGGCTTGGAACCTCTAAATGGGTATTTTCACCTTCAGCTTAAATAGCTGTATGACCACCCATTAGTCTTAAGACTGTGGGTGTATTTTTATGGAAGTCCAGTGTGCTATATTGCCCTCTGCACCTCTTTTTTGAGTGTGCATCTACCAGTAACTTTCAGAATTTCTACACACACCTGTACACATACAGCAGCTCTCAGTTCCTGGACTCCTCTCCTCTTCTTTGAGTCTCCTTAAACACTCTCCCCTGAGAGACAGTTGCTGGCAAGGTAAGCTCATTCCTTCCTCTTTTCATATCTTCTTTTCTTCCAGGGATGCTCCATGCCCAGCTAACCCTAGGGTGACTGTTGCCTGTATTCCCTGAGACAGGGACTAGTGCAGGGCAAATGCCATCAGACCTGACAAAAGTGGGGGAAGTCCTCCTTGTACAGTCTCCCTAAGAAAGTGTTTTCTTCTTCACAATTCCCAGGTCAGGGCTAGATGAATCTGTGTTTATCATTGTGCCAGTCACCAAAGGGGCAGAGGACACTCTTCCTTCCTTTCACCTTATCCTGAAGTGCCATTCAGGCAGAGGAAATAAATCCTAGAGCCAACGCCTTCTAGTTTCCCAAAATGACTGCTCATTCATCCTCCCTTTCTCACACCACTTTTGAGCAGCTGTTTGTATATGACACTGCACCGGTGGGGACAGCTCACTCTTTTCCCCAAGCAAGGCTCATTGCCTATTCACATCTTAAAGTAGGATTGACTAAGATGAAAGGAAGTGTAAGAGCTGTGAGGGACTCCTGTTGCTGGCAGAACCCAAACACCAGGGCCCCTCTGCAAGGAAGGCATCTCACACACCATAAGTCACGACTCAAAGCACTCAAAGAGTGCCCTTCTCTTTAGACTAATGTGACCTTGGAATCACAATTAGCCTTTCCTTTTGCCCCAGAGCCCTTCTCTGTGATAAACCAATAAGAATTCAGCCAAACTCTTTTTTTTCTTTTTTTGAGATGGAAATCTTGTTGCCCAGGCTGGAGTGCAATGGTGTGATCTCAGCTCACCGCAACCTCCGCCTCCCGGGTTCAAGAGATTCTCCTGCCTCAGCCTCCCGAGTAGCTGGGATTACAGGCTTGTGCTACCACATCTGGCTAATTTTGCATTTTTAGTAGAGACGGGATTCTCCATGTTGGTCAGGCTGCTCTCAAACTCCCAACCTCAGGTGATCTGCCTGCCTCCGCCTACCAAAGTGCTGGGATTACAGGCATAAGCCACTGCACCCAGCCCAGACGAACTCTTAAGTGCAAGATTGACGATATGAGAATATCAAGCGAAGACTATTTACAAAATGCCAAATTTTAACTACCCAACATAGAGACTGGATCCTTTTAGCTTCTTAGCTCCACTGCCAGCTTGCTCAGGTTCTAACTTTCAGAAACTAGTCACTGAAAAAAAAACAAGGAAAGGTATCTCCTAGTCTTGAGAAAGGAAAGGGTCTTTCTAACTCGGCCCTACAACCTTTGTGTTCAGGTTCAAAATAGAATGCTTATCATCTTTGACAATCTGAGTTCTTCCTCAGTTGTCACTCATTCTTAAACCAAAAGTCATTTCTATAGCTAACTACGTGGAGTAGAATGCTGGAACTTGGAATCAACATTCTGACCCAGCCACTTACAGCTGCAACCTTGAGCTTTCTGGGCCTCACTTTCTTTCCTCATGTGCAAAATGCACAAAGGGGCCTGCAAACACTTAGCTCACAGAATCATTCGTTGTTAAGATCGAATAAAATAGCATATGAGGAAACGTTGGGAGCTCTAAATAGCTCCACACATGTAAACAATTATTAGACTAAATTCTTAATAATGACTCATTATTAATTCCAAATCTGCTCTGCTATTCCCTTATAGAATCTGAGGGTTCTCTACTCGTTTTCTTCTGTCATTCCACTTGATTCATCTTTTTCAACATCTCCCTTCCTCAACTTGTGAAACACACACATACACACACACACACACCCTGTAATTCTTTCATCCATTATTCTAATTCCTGTCAATTAATTTTGACTCATCACACATTTACATTTCCAAAATAACTACATTTACATTTCCAAAATAACTGCATTTGCATATGATTTGCTCTTGCTTACATAAAAAGGGGTCAGCTAGATACAGCAATTAAGGGGGTATGTCAGTCAGGTTTAAATTGGGGAAACAGAAACAACCTTATATATTTCCAGAAGAAAGGAGTTATAAAAACAAGAAATTAAGTGCTTATAAAATTCATTAGAAGCACTAAAGAAACTGAAGTTAGGGACCACCAGTGCACTCTGGATTTCAAGGGTACACCACAATGGCTGTAGTCTATAGGTCAGCTACCAAAACTGCCTCTCAATGCTCATGACTTTGGTGACTACTGAAAGATGGATTTTGGCTTCAAATACACATTTACAATGTTGCTTAACAGCAACAGCAATAGGAAAATAACTTTCACCTTACTTTAATCTCACATGAGGGCATCTCTGTGGTAGAGTCTAATTAGTATTCGGAAATCTAGCTGCAAGGGAATCTGAAAAAAAAGTAGTTTCTGACTTTCTGGCTCCTAAAGTTCAAAAGCATACATAGGGGACGTTGAGAATGGATGTTTACTTCTAGCTAACAATAACCCACTCAAGGGAGGAATTTTAATCTTTACAAAGAATGAACAACTCAGCTATGGTCTAAACTAGAGCTTGAGGGGAGAAGGAACAGGGTGCACAGATCTTATAGTTGCAGGCTTTATGAATACCTGTTGAGATTTTTTTTTGGCAGTCCTTTCTTCTATGGTTTGTTTTTGTTTTTGTTTTGTTTTGTTTTGTTTTAGACAAAGTTTCACTCTGTTGCTCAGCCTGGAGTGCAGTGGTGCAATCTCATCTCAGCTCACTGCAACCTCCTCCTCCCAGGTTCTGGTGATTCTTGTGCCTCAGCCTCCCTAGTAACTGGAAATATAGGCATGCCCCACTATGGTTGGCTAATTTTTGTATTTTTAGTAGAGACGGGGCTTCGCCATGTTGCCCATGCTGGTCTCAAACTCCTGGCCTCAAGTGATCCACCTACCTTGGCCTTCCAAAGTGCTGGAATTACAGGCATGAGCTACAACACCTGACCATTTTTTTTTCTAGTTTTTAAGACATCTAACTCAGAGTAGAAATTTTAAAATATTCATGAAGAGTGGATCCAGCCATAAGCAAAAATCATTCCACATTTATTAAAGAAATGTTTTGTGAACCCTTACTATGTGTCGGACTGTGACAGACTCTGGGGATGTAATAGTAAACAAGATAGAAGTGGTTCCTGCTCTCATGAAGGGTTTGGGAGAGTAGGGCATTAGGAGGGCCTGGCTGACTACCCAAGTTCAAAGCCTACCTTCACCACATATTAGCTTGAACACAATTTAACTTCTCTAAGTCTATCACCTTGTCTGTAAGATACAAGTAATCAAAGAACCTACATCATTGAGATACAGTGAAAATTAAATGAGATAATGTCTGTAAAGTGCTAAGCATACTGCCTAGTGCATGGCAAGGTCTGAATAAATGTTGGCGGAGGGTGTAAACAAATAAAAAAGTAATCACAATACAGGACACTGATAAGTGCTTTAATACAAGAAAAACAGCACATAGGAGAAGAGTCACTAACACAGACCCAGGGGGCCCACAGAAGGCTCGGGAAGTAAATTAATAAATTCTGGGTTGAGTCAGAGTTAGTTATTAGGGATAAGGATGAGAAAACAGTATTTACCAACTAGGATACAGCATGCCACATTTGATGACTAAAAGGAGTTTGGTGTGTGGTTAGAGTAAAGGGAGTAAAGTAAGGTTGAGAGGCAATGAGGAACCAGATCATGAGGGACTTGTAAGATTTTTAAGAATTTGCATTTTATTCTGAGAGTACTGAGGAGCCATTGAATGATTTAAAGTCAAACAGTGATCTGATCTGATTTATAATTTAGAAAACATCCCTGTCTTAGGCTGTTTTGTGCCGCTGTGACAGAATAATCTGGGCCTGGGTAATTTATAATGAATAGAAATTTATTTCTCACAGTTCTGGAGGCTGGAAAATCCAAGATTGAGGGGCTAGCATCTTGTGAGGGCCTTCTTGCTGTGTCATTCCATGATGAAAGGGCAAGAGAGCAAGAGGGGTTTGTTTGTCACTTTTATAACAAACCCACTCTTGCAATAATGATGTTGATCCATTCATGAGGACAAATCCCTCACGACCTAATAACCTCTTAAAAGTCCCACATCTCACCACTGTTGCATTGGGGATTAAGTTTCCAACACATGAACCTTGGGGGACACACTTAAACCATAGTAATCCCTTTGGCTGGAGTATACAGAGTGGCTGAGAGGAGGAAAAGATTACTGCAGAAAGTCCAACCTGAATTCTTCAGTAATTTAAGAAGGAGAACCTGGGGAGTGGCAGAAAGATCAAGAAAAGTGGAATAATTCTGGAGATATTTAGTAAGTTCCCTTGGCTGGAACGTACAGTATACATTTTTCACTGCCTTCCTTCTTCCTTTCTCTTTCTTTCTTTTTCTCTTTATTCCTTTTTATTAGGGAGCAAAACTTCTGTAAATAATTCACCTTCTTAGGTAACAGATAGTGTTATCTGATCAGTTAGTGGCCTTCAAAGCATATGCCCCATGTTAGATATTTAACACAGTCATTTAACATTATTGCAAATTTATAGTCATGTGGAAAAAAAGATGATATAGGGACTACCTTTGCATTTGGCTTTTGTTTTGGTAGCCCTCAAATCCTGCAGCTATGCTGCAGATACTTCAGGTGAACAACCATTTTCTTTTTAGGATAATCTTTTGATCTGAGCTACTTGTCCAAGCAGCCATGATAGGGGTAATTAAAAGTATCATGTTGTGCAACCCTTACTATTCTTCTAGTTTCTGACCCTGTTTTTCACTTTGGAAGCAAATTTTGAGTGTGTTTGGGGGTATTAAAAGTGGGACGGTGCCCCTTGAAACCCTCATCAAAGAGGTGGGTAGAGCAGACCTGTTTTTTGGCCCCAGGTGAGTATATCAGAATGGTCCCATGACTCAAGCTGAGCTAATAGGATTCTCTTTCTGTGATTTGAACCAAGACATGGAAACTGAGGTCAGCAGATGTTGGGAACTGGAGGTCATGTTTAGATGTGTGCCATAGTTTAGGCCGTGAAAATTCAAATCATTTTAATGGAGCAGCAGGAACCAAGAAACCTTCAGAGAAGGATAATGCTAATGCATGGCATGGATAACAGATTATGTAGAGGGAGGGAGTAAGTAGGAGGGAGGGAGTGAGAGAGAAAGAACGAAGTTTAGAAGCTTCTAGATGCCAACAAGGCCAGCTTGGATTCAGAGAGTATTGAACTCCCATCTCTCATCCTCAAGACAGCATTTCCCACACTCTCCTTAGTCCCTAGAAGCCATAGCCTAAATGTCCCGAATTTATCCAGGATCACATTTCCCTTGGAATGTCTTCCTTTTTTTTCATCAGTTTCTACCCTCCCACAAAAATTAATAAATCTCAGTTTACTTCCTACAAGGTGCTGGACCTGCAGATATTAAGAAGACATTTTCAGATTATAACTCGATGTCTACACTACATATTTTCTTCTTATAGCAACACTATATTTATTGTCAAGCTTCTCTACCTTCTATTACAAGCCCAGTCTGAGAAATTCAGATGAAGTTGGCTTTTCTTCCTATTCCCCTCCTCTTTCAAGCCTAGTGTGGGCAAGTGACCCAGGTTTGGCCAACCAGTTCCTCTTTCTAGTCACAGTGATTGATAAGGATGGGCACATGATCAGTGTAGGCCTAATCAGAGTCTTCATCGAGACTTTTATTGGCATTCTGGGCAAAGATCCTGTCTTTCAGTGGGGTTATGACCTATAAGGACAATGTTGTTTAGGGCTGCCAGCAGCCACCTTGTTTCAATATGGAGAGCACTCATCTGAGAATAAAAGGAATCACAGAGGAAAGTAAAATAGGAGGTGGTGAGAGAAACAGGATCTTGATGATATTATCAGAATTCATGGATATAGTAGTCCCTAAAACCGAATCTACCCATTAGACTTCCTAATCAAATAGATCAATAAATTTCCTCGTTGACTTAAACCCCAGTTTGAATAGGGTTTCCGTTATTGTTTCTGAAACAATCCTGAGTAATACAAGCAACTTATAAAATTTAAAAGTGGGCCAGGTGCGGTGGCTTATGCTTGTAATCCCCGCACTTTGGGAGGCCGAAGTGGGCGGATCACTTGAGGTAGGGAGTTTGAGACCAGCCTGGCCAACACAGTGAAACCCTGTCTTGCTAAAAATACAAAAATTAGCCTGGCACGGTGGTGGGCACCTGTAATCCCAGCTACTTGAGAGGCTGAGGCAGGAGAATCCCTTGAACCAGGGAGATGAAAGTTGCACTGATCCAAGATGGTGCCACTGCACTCGGCCTGGGTGACAGTGAGAGACTCTGTCTTAAAAAAAAAAAATTAAAATAAAAATGGAAAGCGCACAGTTACTAACCTTGAATTATTTCTACTCCAGCCATAGAAGGAATCTGGGTTGTGAAAATTGAGACTAGCAGGTCTGATTGGTGCAAATGTTTCTTGTGCCTTCATTTCCTCTGAAATTAGTTTAGTTATTATGGGAGAGTTGTTTAGAGTAGCTCAGCTGAGACACTGTTATTTTTTACATCTGACAAATTTGGGAGTCATGGGATTGAAATTCCAAGTTAGATCTGACTTAACTACATTGTGAAGTATTGACCTAATGGAAAAAGTATTTTGTATTTTATCTCCCTATCCTTTATTTAATACTCCCTTGAGCCAAATGTGTTTTTCATTTGGGTGACTTAAAGGAAGGAGGCAGAGATATTCTCAGATGTCATTTCAGGGAATGATTTTACTTCTTAATCAATTATACCCTTTTCAAGTCTGTTAGTACTGATTTTTCTGTCTCCTATTTTTGCTCTTGGGAAAACTTTATAAGTAGTAAGATTTTCAGTCTCAAGAAAATAATTGAAAATATAAAATTTTCAATTTGAACCACTTCCCCCAGTATCTGAAAGAAGCCATGATGAACAAATGAGCAAATATCTGAGTTAGCTGAAGAAATTTATTATTTTTAATGGCATGCAATACTTATCGGTTACAGAAACCTGTGTACTTTCTCTCTTTCACTGTGGTGCCAGAAGTATTGCTATGCTTATAATTGATAATTAGATTTTAAAATTTGGGAACATAAATTGGGTGAGACAGCTCATGCCTTTAATACCAGTACTTTGGGAGACCCAGGTGAGAGGGTTGCTTGAGGCCAGGAGTTCAAGACCAACCAGAGCAAAATAGCAAGACCCCAGCTCTTAAAAAAATGTGGAATGTATTTCATTTGTGAATTATTATTTGAATAATTACACAAATTGTAAGTCTGAGTGAAATTTTGGTGACTTAAAGCTGCAAGAAGGAGGATCTTGATCTAGGGACATTGTTTATTCCACGGACACAAAAATGTTTGCTTGTGAGGAAAAGGAAGAGAGAAATGCCAATCATTTTAGCTCTATCCTAATGATATCTATCTTGAAGAAAAGTGAAAAAAGCAAAAGAGAGAAAAATATAGAAATGTGGAAAACTTTCTTCCCAAAGAAGCAGGGTTTTCTTAGGATAATATTTTTAATAGAAATACATGAAATAAATATTCAATAGCTGACTTGATTCTAGAAACTAAAGGACTTGACTCCAGGAATATAGGTGTGTCTTTTTGTTCTTCCTATGAAAGATGATCCCTAATATTACTTTGTTGTTTGTTTCTTTGTTTTGAGACAGAGTCTTGCTGTGTAGCCCAGGTTGGCATGAAGTGGCACAGCCTCCCGAGTAGCTGGGATTACAGGCACGCACCACCACACCCAGCTAATTTTTGTATTTTTAGTAGAGACGGGGTTACACCATGTTGGCCAGGCTGGTCTCAAACTCTTGACCTCAAGTGATCTGCCCACCTCAACCTCCCAAAGTGCTGGGATTACAGGTGTGAGTCACTGCGCCCAGCCCCTAATATTAATTTGGAAGCCAGCTATATAAACATGAAAAGGTTTTACCCTAATTTGTGATGAAAATGTATAATCAATCTTGTCTAGATAAATAGGGAAACAGGTGAGCTTACATGCCCATGAGCATATATACCCACTTTATTAGACTTCACGTATGCACATCTCTCTCAGACCCAATAGACACTTAAGTCTGCCCCTTCATAACAGGTATTTATGGCATGGAGAGTTCTGGTTTGGTCTGTCTGCCTTGAGCTATTGGGAAACTGAACTGGCTCCAGTGAACTGGAAGGTTTAGGCAGTGGGAGAATGACTCTACTTCCTTCTTTATAGCCTAAAGTAATTTC
Organism: Colobus angolensis palliatus; assembly: GCF_000951035.1. NCBI lineage: Eukaryota > Metazoa > Chordata > Mammalia > Primates > Cercopithecidae > Colobus > Colobus angolensis. The sequence goes on along the minus strand of NW_012120733.1, from coordinate 299,417 downwards.
CAGCTGTCAGAAAGTTGAAATATTGGAAAAAATATTACCTAAGTTAAAATAAGCATCCCTGAGAATAAATCACTATATATATTAAGGTGCATCTATTGCTCAAGGCTTGATATTCTTACATCTTATAAATCAGGTTTTACTGAAAACAAACTCATTATTGGTATGTTTTTGGCAATTTGTTTTCATTGGTTGATATTTAGACTATTGGAATATCCCCAAAGCCATTACTCTCTAAGATTGCAACTTCCAGAAACATTCTTGACAAATGCATCAGTAGAAACAACTGAACACTTAAAAAAATTGGTGTTTGTATTTAGCAACTGTGAAGTTTAACCTAAAGTTGGTGACACGCTTTTTTTTTTTTTTTTT
>NW_012120733.1:273307-298723 GCF_000951035.1 Colobus angolensis palliatus | reverse complement strand
TTTTTTAACAAAGCTCTTTACTCACACATGGTTTATTTTATTTTATTTTATTTCATTTCATTTCATTTTATTGATACAGAGTCTTGTTGCTGCCCAGGGTGGAGTGCAATGGCATGATCTCATCTCACTGCAACCTCTGCCTCCCAGGTTCAAGCGATTCTTGTGCCTCAGCCTCCCGAATAGCTGGGACTACAGTCATATGCCTCCATGCCTGGATAATTTTTGTATTTGTAATAGAAGCAGAGTTTCACCATGTTGGCCAGGCTGGTCTTGAACTCCTGGTCTCAAGTGATCCTCCCACCTCAGCCTCCCAAAGTGTTGGGATTACAGGCGTGAGCCACTATGCCCGGCCCACACATGGTTTTGTTTGATCCATGTAGCAAACCCGTAAAGTACACCTCCTAGTAATAACTAAACTAATTTCAGTGGAAATGGAAGCATAAGAAAAATTTGCACCAATTAGACTTGCTAGTCTCAGTTTTCATACCCATATTCACTCTATTGCCGGAGTTGAAGTGGCTCAAGATTGGTAACTGTACACTTCTAGATGTTATAACTTTCTTGTATTACTTAGGACTATTTCAGAAGCAAATAACAATAACCCTATTCAAATTAGAGTTTGCTTATTGTATGGCTTTGGGCAAGTCATTTATTGCTAAGCCTTTATTATGTCAACTGGAACTAAGCCAAATAAGGAATTTATTGATTTATTTAATTGGGAAGTCTAATGGATAGATCTAGCTTTAGGAACAGCTATATCCAACAGAAATTATTCCTTACTGGAGCCTTGGAAGTCCAAGATTAAGGCATCAGCAGATTCGGTGTGTGGTGAGGGCTTGGTGCCTGGTTGGTAGATGTGTCATCACATGGTAAAAAGAAGAAATGAGCTCCCTTGAGCCTCTTTTAATCCCATTTATGAGGGCTTCCAGCTCATGATCTAGTCCTTCTCAAAGGCTCTATGCATGAGTATGTTCTTGCTCTGCTCTAAAGAAATATCTGAGACTAGGTAATTTATAAAGAAAAGAGGTTTGATTGGCTCATGGTTCTGCAGCTTGTACAGAACGCATAGCGGCTTCCAGGGAGGCCTTAGAAAGCTTTTACTCATGGTGGAAGGCAAGGGGGAAGCAGGCAGGTCTTACATGGCTGGAGCATGAGGAGTGGGTGGAGGGAGATGCTACACACTTTTAAACATAGATACCATAACTAGATACCATAACAACTCACTATCAAGACAACAGCTCCACGGGGGATGGTGTTAAACCACAACCCAATCACCTCCTACTAGGCACCACCTCCAATGTGGGATTGCATTCAACACAAGATTTGGGTAAGGACACAGATCCAAACCATACCACCCTACCTCTTAAGACCATGACATAGGAGATTAGGTTTCAACATATGAATTTTGGGGGAAACAAGCATTCAGACCTTAGCACATGGTAAGGTATCTCTTAGTCTGTTCTCCAATCTCTGCTGAGAAGTCCTATTATCTCAGTTATAAACTTTTATTTATTGATCATCTACTATATGCTAGGTGTTCTACATACATTACCTCTAATCTTCACATCTCTGCAGCTCGGTGGGTATTGTTATCCTCATTTTACAAATGTGGCCAGTATAACATAGCAGTGAAACAAGATGAGAGAGTAGCCAGGTGTCAAGAGTAGAGCCTTCAATCAAAACTGTCAGGGTTTGAATCTGGTTCCATACATGCTAGCAGTCTGAACCCAGACCAGTTACTTAATTTCCCTGTGCCCCTGTAGGCTTATCTCTAAGATAGAATAAAAGCATACAAACTCACAGAGTTATTGTGAGTGTTAAATGAGTTAACATCTGTAAACATTTTATAGTGCTTGGACTTCCAGTAACACCCAGTGAATATTAACTACTATTATTAATTTGGTGTGCCCCAGGGTTGAACCTGAGGACCTCCTTTTCACTCTGTTTCTCCCTAGGTAACCTCATCTAGTCCCATGACTTTAAATACAAACTATACTGAAGACTCTAAATTTATATCTCCTGCCAAACACACTTTTCAAACGTTGAGTCAGCTCATGTCACTTCTCCACTCATAAGCCTTGAATGGCTTCCCATCCCTTCTCTGTGAAAAAGCCAGAGCCTTAATCAAGACCTGCAAGGCCCTGTATGATCTGTCCTACTGTTTGGACCTGTCTTTCAGTGCTTTCCACATTCTGTTTTCTCCATTCACCTTGGTGTGCTTGTCAAACACCCCCAAGCACTCTTAGTCTTCTGACTCTTTATACTGGCAGCCCTGCCTGGTATATTCTTCCCTAGATATTCAAGTGACACATTCCTTCACTTCATTTAGGTCTCTGTTCAAGTACTGTCTTATCAGAGAGGCCATCTTTGACTACTGCAATAAAAGAGGATTTTCTTTCTTTCTCTTTTCTTCACATTCTGCTTTATTTTTCCTTATGGTACTTTTTACCATTATGTTTATTCATTTGTTTACAGTCTGTTGATTTCCTCTGGAATGTAAGCCGTATTAAAGCAGGGACTCTGTTTTGTTCACAGCCCCTAAATCAGTGCTTGGTGCATGGCTGACACTCAATAAATATTTATCGCTTAACTATAATTACGTCAATTGCCTAGCTAGTGAGTGTCAGAGTTTCGTACCCGAGTCAGCCTCCCTTTACAAGCTCTTGCTCTTTTTACACCACTAATCTGCATATCATATTAGGGAAGATACAAACCCCATTATGAATATACATCAGTTCTTAGGAGTCTTCTATTTAAACTAGAAATTTTATGCATATTAGGATTGATTTGCCATTCATCACAATTTAACAAATATTTACTCCACACCTACTACATGCTCTTGTATAGGAAAAAAAACAGTGACCAACTTATTAATATGGCATGGAAATTTATCCAAGAAACTGGAAGCCCAGGATAGGCACATATTTGTACTTGTCAATCTCTAAGTTAAGAATTATTGACTCTGGCTGGGTCAGTGGCTCACGCCTTTAATTTCAACACTTTGGGAGGCTGCTGTGGGTGGATTACTTGAGGTCAGGAGTTCAAGACCAACCTGGGCAATATAGTGAAATCCCATCTCTACAAAAAACATGAAAAATTAGCTGGGCATGGTGGCAAACACCTGTAGTCCCAGCTACTTGGGAGGCTGAAGTGGGAGGATTGCTTGAGTCCAGGAAGTCGAGGCTGTGGTGAGCTGAGATCATGCCACTGCATTCCAGCCTAGATGACAGAGTGAGACCCTGTCTCAAAAAAAAAAAAAAAAATTATCCTCTATATCCAGTTCATCTGCAAAGAATTATTGGTTCTTTCTGTTGCATAAGCATAGAACATCTGTCTTCCCCTACCATTCTCAATTTCAGTCTATGTATTGTTTAAGCCAAATTTCAAAATCTATAAAACGTATCCTGAGACCATTTACTTCTCATTGCTCCCGTCTCTATAAACCCTAGTCTCAGGGCAACTCCACTTGCCTAGGTGAGCAGATTTTCTTAAATGCTTTCCTTGTCTTCCCATTTGGCCTCCCTTTCCACCCAGCAGCCAGAGAGATCTTATAAAAATGTAAATTACATATTATTCCTCTGCTTAAAAGCTTCAGTGGCTTCCTTTTGTTATTATTCCACTTAGAAAAGTGTCTAACTCTTGCCCTGCCTACAAGCCCCATTTGATCTGGCCCTGATCACCTGCTACTCAGTCTTCTATCATTTTTCCCCTTGCCCATATTTTCTAGCCACACTGGCCTTTCATTTCTATGAGCACAGTAAGCCCTTCCCTGTCCCTGAGTATGTGGGCTAGCAACTACTCTTGTCGCTCAGGTCTCACTGAAATGTCACCTCCCCAGAGAGGCCTTCTCAGACTACTTGATTCATCCCCTCTTCTCCACTCGCTCTCTGCTCTGTCAGAGAGTAAATTGCATTCACTTACTGTGCATTGCACAATTGCCATCTAATATTTATTGTCTATCTTCCTCCAGTAAAATGAAGACAGTGACTTTGCTTCACTAGCAGGGTTTATAGCAATACTTGATACACAGTAAGTCCTCAAGAAACATTTGTTAAATGGTAAGTCTTTGTCTCAACTTTGGTAGCTTATGGAGGATCCCCATCATTTTCTTTTTTCTTTTTTTTTTCAAGATGGATTCTCACTCTGTCACCCAGGCTGGAGTGCAATGGCGCGATCGCAGCTCACGGCAACCTCTGCCTCCCAGGTTCAAGCAATTCTCCTGCCTCAGCCTCCCGAGTAGCTGGGATTACAGGCACATGCCACCATGCCTGGCTAGTTTTTGTATTTGTTTTTTAGTAGAGACAAAGTTTCACTATGCTGGCCAGGCTGGTCTCGAACTCCTGACCTCGTGATCTGCCCGCCTGGGCCTCCCAAAGTGCTGAGATTACAGGCATAAGCCACCTCATCCGGCGGATCCCCATACTTTTCTAATACAGTTTTAGTAACTCTGCCCCCTTCATGTTCTCTCAAATGGATAGCATTGCTTCACCCACAAAAAGGATCAGTATAGCAGAGGAAGGGTTGAGATCACCCCTATCTCTCTGCGGCAACAGATCAAGATTTGGACTCAATAGTTTGGAATCATCAGATAAGGGAAAAAGGAAAGGCAGAAATGAATGCTACTGAAATAAACAATGGTCATTTCTCACTTAAAATTTTGAGAAAGAGAGAAAGAAAAAATATCTTAAGATGAAACATTTTTTAACTTGGAGATGTTAGAGAAAGTAGGGGGAACAGAAAAATGTTAAACTGAGGAGGAAAGCTGAATCAAGATGAGGCAAGAGGCAGAAAGAGCCCACACCATGCTGTGAGCTCTTGGTTCCGAGCTTGGGTACCACGTCTTGCCTTCTGGATAAACTCTAAGGAAGAGAGTGATGAAGTGAAGCGGGCTGGGGGCGATAGAAAGGATGGGGTGGGGCACCAGGACGAGAGACGCCAAGGAAGCTAGAACGAAAAGAGATGGACCGAGGAGAGAAGAGAGCAGAGCAATACAAAAGCAGCCTCGGATCTTGCCGGAGCTGCAAGCGTTAAGGGGAGGCGGAGAGTGACGCGGTTTGCGTCTGGAGCGGCTCCTTGGAGTCCACAGCATCCACCGCCGGAGCCTCGCCTTCCTTTCTCCCTCTGCAGACACAACGAGACACAAAAAGAGAGGCAACCCCTAGACCACCGCGAGGGACCCACTTGCACCATGACCGAGACCACCAAGACCCACGTTATCTTGCTCGCCTGCGGCAGCTTCAATCCCATCACCAAAGGGCACATTCAGATGTTTGGTGAGTCCTCCCGCCCACCTCTGGAAGCCGCTTCCGCTCCTCTCCTTTCCCAGGCACCTGTGTTTTCCAGGGCGATCGAACGGGAAGGCGTGTGCCCCATTCGGAGGGGTGCGCCGGCTGATCCAGCTGGTGGAGGTCGGCCCCTTTATTTTGGACTCGGGGGAGGGGACACAGACTGCGTTTCCGAGGCGTCACTTGCTGGGGCCAGACCCGGCTTGCAGGGGGCTAAAGGTGGGGGATGGGAGAGGACTAGAGACAAGTGTCATTTGGGGCTGGGCAGGGGTTCGAGATACCAGAACTGGAGTGCGGCGGTGCGGTGGTTCGGCTATCAGGCTGGCGAGGACCGGGATGGGGGCAGAGGTTGGGGCGCCGAGTAGGGAGAGGAGGGGGCTGGAGATAACGTGCTGTTTGTTTAGGATGGGCCGGAATCTCGAAGGAGTTAAATCATGTATGTGCTTCGGATTCGCAAACACACTCGCGCCCAACACACCAGTGACAGTGGCTGGGGCTTCAAGATTAATTTCGGATTTGGCTGGTGGTTCTGGGCGGCCCAGGGACGAGTGTTCGGGAATTGTGGGCCGTGTATTGCCCGCGCGAGGTGGATGCTGAGTGAATAGGGAGGGGACCCTTTTCCGCCTAGGTTCGGCCTCAGGAACCCGCTGCCTAGGACAGGGAGGGGGCCGGGCGGCGGCTGCGGGAGGCCCTGCGCGAGCCGGAGCCGAAGGATCGGGGCCCAAGTTGGCTGAGGCTCTGCCCAGGGTGGTCATGGCACGCGGAAGGTTTGAGGCGTCTAGTGTGTGTATGAATGTGCGAATGAGTGTGTGTGAGTATATGCGTGTGCGTGTTGGGGGGAGGGGACTCATCATCGCGCGTTTGTTTCTTAGAAGCTTTGGGGCGTGGAGCCAGAGAGAGCGAGCGGGGGCATCTGGTTAGCTGGTTCGGGGTCCAGGAGCGGCAGGGGAAAGGTGATCGATCGATGCCTGTTGGAGGTCTCGCGCCACCGGTGGGAAACCACGAGGCTTCGCAGCTGCTAGTAGGCATGAACGTTTAGACACGGAAAGAGGGACGCGGAGGTCACTTTAGAAGCACGAATTGAGAAGTTAGAAGTTGGGGGTGCTTTTTCTTGAAACTGAGAGAAGCAAGGAGTAGGGAAGAGCGAGTGGGCTGGGATGGATGAGAGAGCGGGTGGGAGGCCCTGACCTGGCCAGCCAGCAAGGCGCTCTCCAGAGGCGGCGGTGCTGAAATGCAGGGCGCACCGGAGCTGGATGCGGGCACACGTGTTTATCTGGAGCTTGAGGATTGCGCGAGCCCTCCTAGGGAGGTTTAATGAAAACCACATTACAGCGGTAAAGACAGGGCGAGGTGGTTTAGGCTAAAAATATTCATCTTTAAACTTAAAAGGTGCGCTGAACTGGGATCGCTTGTTAAAAACCTCATGGAAAGAATATAGAACTACTTTGAGCAGAGGGCAAATCAGGTAGGCATATCTACACCATAGAAGGAGGGAGACTGAGAAACAGCCATCCCTTCTTCACCATTCGTTCAGCTTTTAAAAGTCTTTTATTAAGAACCAATGCCAACTTGCCTGTTAAATAAGGACTTCTGTTCAAGCATCAGTAGACAAAGCATCTCATTAGTGACATTAGTAATGTCAGTGCCCAGTGCCCTTTGATGCTGGTGTCTTCATCCCTTTCCTTCTTTTCCTGTCTGTCCATATGTCCGCTGGCAATTTGTGTTGATGCACGTTACTCCTCTCCCTTGACCAGGCAATGATGGGTTTTCCTTTGGAACCAAGAGAAAGGAGGAGTAGGGAAGAGCCACTGGGCTGGGGATGAAACTCTGTGACTCTAAGAATCTTTGGTGACCCAGTGGGTACTACTCTTTTCTTCCTGGAGCTACGAAATCCCAGTTGTTTTGGATTACAAGGGAAACAGATTTGGATTGAGAATCAAAAATTCTGTCCTGTAACTGAAGATTCTTTGTTAACAGTAATAAAGGCTTTTGTTAAGCAAATGCTGACCTGCCAATTCTCCATGAGCTTCAAGGATAGACTATGTGGAAACAGGCCTGAGTTGCAGTGGAAGGGTTTAGATATAGAAAGGTGAAAAGGAGACTTTTGGCAGTTGCGATTATTTACTTAGTGTAAGAACTGAGGACCAGGGCAGAATGTCAACAAAGTCCTTTGCATGTCTATTAAAGTATAATTCAGAGAGCGACACAAAAAAGGATATGATATGTTCACTCACTATGGCTTTAAGGAGCTTATTACCTAATGAAGAATTTAGCACATAAACAAGTAAAAATGAAGCAAGAATAAGAACACAAATACACATTAAACTATTTTTGGTAGAATCTCTTATGTGAATCTTTGAGCTCTGGATAAATTTTATAATTTATTTTTGTAGAGTAGTTCTGGTTAACAAAGCCTTTTCATCTATGTTAAGTTACTTATTCCTATTAACAACCTTATAAGAAATACATTATTACCTCTATTTTACAAATAAGAAACTGACAGAAGCCAAGTGACTTTCTCATGAACACACATGGAGAATAGGTGGCACTGAGACTTCAGCCTCATGTCCCTGATTCCTCTTGCAAAGGCCTTCATACTGTAACAAAGGCTGCAGGAAGTGCCCACTCATCTTCTGACTGCATAATTCCATGAACACTCTATTTTCATGAACCATAAACTAACAGAATTAAATTGACCATCAACTAAACGAGATTCCTATATATGCATTTCCTTAAGATCTTTGTCTCATCTTTAAAGAAACCAGTTATTTATGAACTATTTCCTCCTTTCAAATGGCTTTTAAAATTTTCTCTCTGACAACACAGAAATAATTAATACAACTAAATTATCAAACTTTTGGCCAGGCATGGTGGCTCACTCCTACAATCCCAGCACTTTGGGAGGCAAAGATGGGCATATCACATGAGCTCAGGAGTTTGAGACCAGACTGGACAACCTGGTGAAGCCCCATCTTTACAAAAATATAAAAATTAGCCACGTATGGTGGTGCATGCCTGTAGTCCCAGCTACTCTGGAGGCTGAGGTGGGAGCCTGGGAGGCAGAGGTCACAGTATGCTGAGATAGCACACTGCACTCTATTCTAGGCAATACAGCCAGATTCTGTCTTTAAAAAAATTTTTTTCAAGCTTTCTTTAAGGTGACTGAAATTTGTAATAAATTTTTTTAAAAAACAGACACAAACAGGACTTTGAAATTAGACATTTTGAATAGAGCTCCTGTATCTTGAAATTCAATTTCTTACCAAAGGAAAAAGAGAAAGACTATAAACAAAAAGAGAAGTGGCATTCAAAACTAACAACTCATTCTTCATTTTTGTAAAGTAGCACTTGTGCAATTCTCAATATTTGTAAAATTTTTTAGAATGAACTTTTCTTTTACTCTGAAAAGGAATCTGATATTATTTCTCCTATTTGAAGCTATAGAAGCATACAGGAAAAAATAATATTTGTGAGAGATATTTGACACTTGTATACTCAACTGTAACTAAAATGCTTTCAGGATGAGTAAAAGTTTTTGGCAAAGTAAACCCATAAATGAATGATGTCATATCTCATGGGTCTGCCTCATTACATAAGAAGATAATGTGGAAGTTTTAAAAAATGTAACTGCTTAGTTTTTAAGTATGTAGAGATTATAATTTAGTGTGGCTTTCTTTACATTTATAGCTATATTTGTCAATAAATCTACCACTGGGAAGTCAGAGAACAAGTTTAAATAGAAAAGTAAGAAAAGATAGCTCAGATTAATTTGGCTACTAAAAAAAAAAAACAGAGGAATTGGGGAATTTCATCACAGCAGAAATATTTCTAGCTATTTTTTTGTATTTTTTCTATCTTAATTTGTAGATATAGGGTCTTGCTCCGTTTCCCAGGCTGGAGAGTAGCAGCAGGGTCACGGCTTCCTGCAGCCTCAAACTCCTGTTTCTGCTAGCTGCGGATTAAATCCAGATCTACCTGACTCCAAAAACTATTTTCTTTTTACTGTGCTCTGATATTGTCTCCAAAAATTACCAAAGTCTAGCATCTTTCCTCCCTTTAAGCCAGTCAGAGGTCTGATGCCTGACAGAGAGGGATGACCAGGTTGCAAGGAGTCAGTCATTCAGGTCAGGTGCTTAATACCAGGGAGAGCTTTCTGAAATAAGCTTCAGTGAGAACAATTGGAATTGGAAACTTATGGCAACCGCTATTTTTGAAAATTAATATTTCTTTGAAAAGTTGTATTTCTTCAAAAAGATCCACAATACTGATAACTCAAATGGTACAAGATCTACTATAATCCTTCTCCAAGTACCCCAGCCTGTGGCATAGTAGAATTGCATGCTTAGGCTGGGTGCATGCTCACGGCCACCACCTTCCTCCACAGCAATGGTCCCTCCACCAGCATCCAGGAGAATGTGACCAAAAAGAGGAGGGTATGTTGGCTGTGACAGCCAGAAATGACCAAATTCAGTTCTCTTTCTGGGCTCAAGCGGACCTTTCACCTCAGCCTCCTGTGTAGTTAGGACTACAGGCACCATGGGCACACCCTAGTGGCTAATGAAAAAAAATTCTTTTAGAGACAGGATCTTGCTATTTTGCTGAGGCTGGTCTCCGACTCCTGACCTCAAGCGATCCTCCTACATCAGCCTCTCAAGTAACTGGGGTTATAGATGTGAGCCACTGCATCCAGCTGTATCCTGCTTTTTAAAAATTGTAAAATAAATGGATTTTCCAGTTTTCTATTTCAATTTTTTTTGTTGTTGTTGTTTTGCTTTGAGCTGGATCATTTGAAGAGACATAATCCAATTTTGTTCTTCTTAAAGGGTAATGAAGAGGGCCTTCTACTTGTTGCAGAATTGGAGATGCAGCCCCTACTGCTACAGTTAGAAACCATAAGAAAAATGAATTTGAATTGCTACTAATAAATATATAGAACTGCTATAAATCAAGAAGCTGTTGAATGTGATCAAAATTCTTATATTATAAAAGTTATTAAGCACATGTGGTAATAATTTCCTTTTCCTTTGTACCACTATCTAATTTGATCCTACCCTGCAAGGTAAACTGAATAATAGTATCCGCTTTTACATTGATAAGGCAGAGGTACATGTGTAAGTCATTGGGTCGAATTCATCAGCAAAAATCAGTATAGAACCACTTTCTTGATATCTAGACTCTCTCACTTATGACGCTTCTTTTTTATTTCCTTATAATTGCAATAGCACCTATGAAAGAAGCCATTTGAACTTAGCTGTCAACAAAGGGTCATGAGAACGTTACAAATTTTTTTCCTTGGCAACACAGACCTCCAACAAAATATATCCAACAAAGATATCTGTGTCTAACCCAAAAGGTCTTTCTTTTCTTAATACTCTTATATTTTTCATTTAACTTTGTCATTAGAACGGGCTTTCCATAACTCCTCCAACTTCCTCCTTTCTTCCCACTCTTCTGTTACCTCAGCTAACACCTATTCATTCTTCAGATTTTAGCTTCAATGATAGTTTCTCAGGGAACCTCCACTGACTCCTAAATTAAGTCTGGCTTCCCTGACATTTGTTCCCACATCACCTTATGTTTTCCAGGCCATAACTTTCATCTCATATGTTTTATGGCTGTTTCCCATGGTAGACCTTAAGCTTTTTGAAGACAGAAACAATGCCTGGTATCATCACTGATATATTTCCTAGTACCTAGCATGTGGTAGGATCTCCATAATAGTTGTTGAATAAATTTTTTAAATGAATGTATAGAATCTTGTTCCAGGCAGAGGAATCAGCCATGTACAAAGGCTAGGGTGAAGAGACAGAGACATAGAATAATAGAACAAGGAAAAGTTCAGGATGGCTCAAGGAGAAGGGGAGTGAGAGGTGAGACTAGAGAGAGGTAGTTGAATGTCTGAACAATTACGAAGGCTCCTAAGTCATTTTAAAGATTGTAGACTTTATCCCAATGACAATGAGAAGACATTGCATTGTTTTTAAAGTAAAGGGGTAACATAGCCATATGTTTAAATTATGATTTAATTAAATGTTTAATATAGATTGGTGAAGGGCAAGAATGTGGTGACCAGTTAGGCATGTGTTTCAGCAATACAGGATTCAACCCGAAGAAGATGGTCACCTAGCCCAGGCTGGTGGTTTCTGGGATGGAGAATGTGTATCTGAAGGTTATTTAGGAGGTAAAAGAGATTTTCATTTGGCCGGGTGCGGTGGCTTACGCCTGTAACCGCAGCACTTTGAGAGACCGAGGCAGGAAGATCACGAGGAGAGGAGATCGAGACCATCCTGGCTAACACAGTGAAACCCTGTCTCTACTAAAAATAAAAAAATTAGCCGGGCGTGGTGGTATGTGCTTATAGTACCAGCTACTTGGGAGGCTGAGACAGGAGAATCGCTTGAACTCGGGAGGGAGAGGTTGCAGTGAGCTGAGATCACACCACTGCACTCCAGCCTGAGTGACAGGGCGAGACTACATCTCAAAAAAAAAAAGAAAGAAAGAAAGAGAGAGATCTTCATTTCGTGATGTGATGAGTGTGTGATGGTGAAGTAGTCCAGGGTAATTTGCAGGTTTCTATCCAAGGTGGATGAATAGAAAATGCTGGAGGAGAAGCAGGTTTGGGGGTTGGTGGGGAAAGTAAAGATTCACACTTCTTACTTGAAAATTTTGGTAATATGTGTTCTAACCAAGCACTGATGTGACAGAATACCTAAATGCAAAGTTTCTTTGTGACCTGGGATGTCTGAGTCTTATAATGAAAGTTCTCAGTAGATTCCAGTTAGATTATTAAAATTTATTCATGCAAGAAAGATATAAAATTTATTAACAGTATGGAAATAAAATGCAAAAAGAAAGGTTTTCTGCTTTTTTTAAAAAATATATAAAATGGAAGATAATCAATATCCTAAATTTGACTCTTTTTAATGTTGAGGCTGTAAAATTAGGAATAACTGATAGTAGTTCACAAAACCACTTTTGACTTGCCCACCACTCTGATGATGGCTGTGACATTACGCTTAAGTAGATGCTTGGGGTTGGGCATGTGGTTGATGCCTATAATCTCAATACTTTGGGAGGCTGAGGCTGGTGGATCACTTGAGCCCAGCAGTTTGAGACCAGCCTGGGCAACATGGTGAAACCCCATCTCTACTAAAAATATAAAAATTAGCCAGGCATGGTGGCACGTGCCTGTAGTCCTAGCTGCATGGGAGGCTGAGGTGGAAGGATCGCTTGAGCAATGGGAGGCTGACATGGAAGGATCATGGGACCAAGGAGGTCAAGGCTGCAGTGAGTCATGATGACACCACTGCACTCCAGCCTGGGCAACAGAGTAAGACCCTGTCTCAAAGGGGAAAAAAAAAAGTAGCCAGGCGCAGCGGCTCCTGCCTGTAATCCCAGCACTTTAGGAGGTTGAGGGGGACCGATCATGAGGTTAGGAGTTCAAGACCAACCTGGTCAACATGGTGAAACCCTGTCTCTATTAAAAGTACAAAAATTAGCCAGGGGTGGTGGCAGGCACCTGTAATCCCAGCTACTTGGGAGGCTGAGGCAGGAGAATTGCTTGAATCCGGGAGGTGGAGGTTGTAGTGAACCGAGATCTCACCACTGCACTCCAGCCTGGGCAATAGAGCAAGACACCTTCTCAAAAAAAAAAAAAGAGGTAGATGCTTGGGAATCCTACCTAATTTGTTGGTAAGTTGAAGGTACACAAGTGGTAACTCATAGATCATTCAAGGTGGTTTCACTAGCAGGAGCAGTGTCTGCTCATGACACAAGAATAATGGGCTGAAAAAGAAAATGTAGACATTTGTGTTCACACAAACTGTTGACTCAGTTTACTTTTTTCTGCTGCACTGACTAACTAAATCTCATGTGAAAACAACCTAATAATGAGAGGCAAATCTCCTGTCTAGAATGTATTCCAAACTAAGCAATAGGGTCTAATGAAGAACAGAGCTGATGTCCTAAGAGTCTTGAAATATTTATTTCAGTTTCTCTTCTCTTTTTGTTTTACTTGTTCCTATTCTATATTTCTAAGCCTTTCTGCTTAGAACTATCAGAATTAAGATAATTCAATTATTTCTCAAATCATTTGAATTATTGCTTAGTAGGAACATCTTTTGAAATGTTATGGGTGTCAGAGAAACATTTCTATATAAACTTCCAATTTTAGATCAAGTCAAATGAACAGCCTAAAGTGTGAAGGCAAACTAAAAAGCATAACCTGCCAACATTCAAGTTTGAACCCCTCTGTTTCAAAGATATCCACAGACACAAGAGGCAAATGAAAAAGTAGACAGATAATATATTTATTTTGTCATTTTTCTATCGATAGGCAATAGTTTAAAAGTAATCCATGCATGACTGGAAGAGAGAATGAAAATCCAGTTTTGAAAGTGTTTCTTTGAAAAACTTCAAGTCTTAATTTTTCAATATAATTGTCTTCTTGTGCACCAGTACAGTGTCCTGAATGTGGTGGTTGTTTAGTTAATGTTTAATGATGCTTTAAAATACACTTTCTAGCACAGTTCTTGTTCATGCTTGGTTTTTGGATCATCCTGAATTGCTCAAAAAGATCCTAACTACACAAAGGAATGCAAAAATATTTTTTCAGGCAGGGTGTGGTAGCACATGCCTATAATCTCAGTGCTTTGAAGTCTAAAGCAGGAGAATTGCTTGAGCCTAGGAGTTCAAGGTTGTAGTGAGCCATTATCACAGCACTGCACTCCATCCTGGGCAACAGAGCAAGATCTTGTCTTAAAAAAATTTTTTTAAATATATTCAATACACAAAATTTTAGTTAAACAAAGGCATTTAAAATAATTCTTTAGGATTCAATGTTATAGACTAAGACCTGAGATATAGGAGTTCATTTTATAGAGAATTACATAACTTTATTTATGGATATGTTCCATATCTCAATATATGTAAATGCAGCATCAGTTTATAAGGAGGGAAGTTTTCCACTTCCAGAGATCTTCCAATTATAAGCACTCAATTGCATGGAACACATTAGCTTTTTTTGGATAGTTTGGCAGCTAGCCTCAGAAGTCTTTTAGCTTAAAAAGATCTTTCAGTGGCTTACGTGGTATGACCAAGGCCATCCTCCTGGTATTGGCTCCTTCTTCCCTTTACATCTTCCAGTGTCTCCATGATTTGTAAACTCTGCAGCAAAGGCAAATATTATAACCACTACCAGCATCATCATCTTCCCCATTATCATCCTGATCATGAAGCCACTTTATTTGAGCTTATTTAAACCCTACTGCCATTAAGCTATTTTTTATTAAATGTAATGCATAATTCTCTTTAGCATTATACAAGTGAGCCAGCCAGGAAAATTCTTATAATCGTGGCAATAAGAGGTTAAGAGGAGGAAGTAGCAAGGGAGCAAGACTCTGAGGCTAACCCCTGGAAGTGATGGCAGCTAAATAGCAGTCTTTTTCTGTTTTTTCTCCTACATCAAATTGCCTCCACATGAGTAGACATGCTGCAACATATTGACCTCATTTAATATTTACCAGGCAGTAGAAGAGACAGTAAAGCATATTCCCTAGATAAGACTAAATGCTTATAGTTTTATTCTTGTTCCAGTTTCTTAGGCCAAAAACCTTGTACTAATGCTTAGTTATTCCCTGTTTTGTACACATTATTTATGTCCAAATGTTTTGGAATCTCTTTATCTTCAAAATATAACTAAGACCAACCACCTCTCTCCATCGACATCCCTGGTGCAAGCCACTGTTTCATTTGAATTATTGCAATAGCCTTAACTGGTCTCTCTGCTTCCACTCTTGGTTGCAACACTCAATTCTTAACAAATAATCAGAGTGATCCTTTTGGCCAGACATGGTGGCTCACACCTGTAATCCCAGCACTTTGGGAGGCCGAGGCAGGTGGATCATGAGATCACAAGATCGAGATCATCTTGGCTAACAAGATGAAACCTCATCTCTACTAAAAATACAAAAAGTTAGCCGGGCATGGTGGCACGTGCCTGTAGTCCCAGTTACTTGGGAGGCTGAGGCAGAAGAATCGCTTGAACCTGGGAGGTGGAGGTTGCAGTGAGCCAAAATTGCACCACTGCACTCCAGCCTGGGTGACAGAGTGAGACTCCGTCTCAGTAAACAAATAAATAAAAAAAACCAGAGTGATCCTTTCAAAATGTAAGCCAAATCTAAGTCAGATCATGTTGCTCCTTTGCTCCAAATCCTCCATAGCTCCATATCTCACTCGCTCAAAGTAAAAGTCATCATCATGGCCTACAGGCCTCCATGATCAGCCACCCTGCCCCCACCTCCACCCTAACACATCACTTCCACTTCATTCTTAGCTAACCTCACGGAACCTCCTTGCTTTGGCCTTAGAGTCTTTGTGCTGAATGTTTCCTCTGCCTGGAATGCCCTTCCCCATGTAGCCCATGTCTCATTCGCTCCCCTCCTCCAATTCTTTGCTCAAATGTAACCTTCTCCTCATTGTCCACTTGGCAGATCCTACTCCCCTGATCACATAATTTAAAATTGCACCTCACACACTCCCAGTCCCTCTTACTCTGCTCTACTTATATCTTTTCTCCCTTGTGCTTATCACATTTAAACTAAGGATGTTATTTCTTGTTTTCTTATGCTTTATTCAAAGCTTGTCTCCCCAGCTAGAGCTCCTCAAGAGCAGAGATCTTTGTTTACTCTGCTCATTAATGTATCTCAGGCTCCTAGGACAGTGCCTGCCACACAGTGAGTGCTCATCAAACGTTTCTTGAGGCCAGGTGCGGTGGCTCATGCCTGTAATCCCAGCACTTTGGGAGGCTGAAGTGGGCACATCACTTGAGGTCAGGAGTTTCAGACCAGCCTGCAACATGGGGAAACCCTGTCTCTACTAAAAATTCCAAAAAATTTGCCAGGCGTGGTGGTGCACGCCTGTAATCATAGCTACTCACGAGGCTGAGGTGGGACGATAGGAGGTGGAGGTTGCAGTGAGCCTAGATCATGCCACTGCACTCTAGTCTGGGTGACAGAGCGAGATTCCATCTAAAAAAAAAAGTGTTTTTTGAATGAGTTTTGATGTTAGATTCCTCATCTCAAGTCTATGGCAGGAAGGGTAGAGTCAGGAGGGCTCTATGGCTATTGACGATCTCTAGTGGAGATAACAAACTAAACAAAGCAATTGAAGTGAAAAGTGTTACAAAAGAGGTGAGAATGAGGTAAAGTAGGAGCATGGAGGAAGTTGCCACTCTGGACATGGTAGATAGGCCATTAGAGCAGGCATTAGTGAGAGTTCGAGCTTGAAAGTTAAAGCTGCTGAGTGGACAGAATAGACAAAGGCATTCTTGGCTGGGCGTGGTGGCTCATACCTGTAATCCCAGCACTTTGGGAGGCCGAGGTGGGAGGATTGCTTGAGCCCAGGATTTGGAGACCAGCCTGGGCTTTATAATGAGACCCCATCTCTACAAAAATTTAAAAAATTAGCTGGGTGTGGTGGCATGTGTCTGTAGTCCCAGCTACTTGGGAGGCTGAGGTGGGGGGATCATTGGAGCCCAGAAGTTCAAGACCAGCCTGGGCAACAAAGCGAGACTTCATCTCTTATTAAAAAAAAAAAAAAAAGGAAATTAAAAAAAAAGAGAGAGAGAATGGCATTCTGGGAAGAGAGCGGGATATGTGTGGAAGCCTCAACAGCATGGCACATTAAGGAATTTCCAGGGAACTTGCTAGAGTGCAGGTGGGCACAGGGAAGGACAGGAGATGAGACAGCCAGAAAACAGGCTGGGAGGGGGACAGTGCCAAGGGTTCAGATCTGACCCAGCATTTTTTTTGCAGGCCTCAAAAGGTGATGGACAAAGGAGTACACGGCAGATGTTGGACCTGCATCCCAAATGTCAATGTTCCCTTTGTTAGCATTTCAGTAGGGAGCTGCCATTGTGATTCTATCTAAACATTTTAAAGTTATTATTTCTGTATCACTCTTTGAATGAAGAGGATTTTTTCTTTTTTTTTCTTTTCATGATTTTATTTATTTACTTATTTTTTATTTTTATTTTTTGAGATGGAGTCTCACTCTGCTGCCCAGGCTGGAGTGCAGTGGTGCCGTCTCAGCTCACTGCAACCTCCGCCTCCCAGATTAAAGTGATTCTCATGCCTCAGCCTCCAGAGTAGCTGGGACTACAGGCGTCCGCCATCATGCTCGGCTAAATTTTTTTTTTGTATTATTTTTGCAGACACAGGATTTCACCATGTTGCCCAAGCTGGTCTTGAACTCCTGACCTCAGGTGATCCGCCTGCCTCAGCCTCCCAAAGTGCTGAGATTACAGGGGTGTGCCACCATGCCCAGCCACGATTTTATTATTTTCTGAAATGGAACATTATACATTGCATAAAGTATATCTGTCAATGAAATACACAAGTGAGAAATTACATTGCTGTACAACCCACCAAAATAACAACAAATAAGCAAAAAAGTCACTCCCCTGATTTATTCTTGCCTAGGATCTAGATTTTACTGTGCTTCACTGGAATGCCCCTGTTGCTCAAGTATTCTCAGGTTTGGTGAACTCGGTTCACCCTAGTTTTATCTTCCATGATTTTGTGGGATTTGGATATGTGCCTGCTTTCTTCTCCACAGGCTTAATTGTCTGAAAAGTAAGCACTGTGGAGATCCTGTCTTTTGACACTTGTTTTTAGCTCTAATCCTGGAGGTCTTGATCAAGTGTATTTCTGTTCTTATAAAACTATGGTTCTGGCTGGGCACAGTGGCTCACACCTGTAATCTCAGCCCTTTGGGAGGCTGAGGTGGGAGGATCCCTTGAGGCCAAGGGTTCAAGACCAGCCTGGGCAGCATAGGGTGATCCCATCTCTACAGAAAATTTAAAAATTAGCCAAGTGTGGTGGTGTGCATCTGTAGTCCTAGCTACTCTGGAGGTTGAGGTGGGAAGATGGCTTGCGCCCATGAGGTTGAGGCTGCAGTGAGTCATGATCATGCCACTGTGCTCCAGCCTGGGTGACAGAGAGAGACTCTGTCTCAAGAAAACAAAAACAAAAATATATCATTCTCCATGACTATTGAAATTATTTACCATTTAAAAGACTCAATAAAGTGACACGATGGTAAGGGGTTGGGTTTTCTGATGCTTTATTCTTTAAATTTTAATTTAATTTATTATTATTTTTTATTTTTAGAGACAAGGTCTCACTATGTTGCCCCATCAGGCCTCAAATTCCTGGGCTAAAGTGATCCTCCTGTCTCAGCCTCCCGAAGTGCTAGGATTACAGGTGTGAGCCACTGTACCCAGCCAATGCTTTATTCTTCAGCATTTTTCCAACCCTTCATCTTAGTGCCCACAGAGAGGTGGACTACTTCCTCCACGGAGCACTGAGATGAAACTACATCCATGACTATTCGTATTCCTTTTCAAATATTTATGTGCAGATATTTAGCAGATATTTAGCAGTGCATAGCTCATCACATGAACTATAAGATCTTTAAAAGAAGACTTTTTTTTTTAAAAAAAAAGAGACCTGTCATTCATTTTAATTTAAAATTAAGACAATAAATATTATACATATAAATTCAAGCCATAATTGCTTCATTTTCCATGAACCAATCTTGCTAAGCACCATTTAAAAATTATTTACTTGTTATACCCCATGGAATCAAAATTTATAGATAATATATCAGGTTCTCTTGCTGTTAACAATGTTGACAAAAAATGGGTAAAGGCCCCAGTTTTTCCTACCACTCCATTTTTTCTGTTTATATGGAAATTAATAAACTGAATGGCTGTTGATCTGGGAATACAGTTAGTCTCCTGGAGCCTTATCTTTCTCATTTGTAAAATACAGTGATTGACATAACTCAAGGTTGGCAAACTATGGCTTGCAGGCCATATGTGGCCAGCTACCTGATTTTGTAAGGCCTGCAAGCTAAGGATGGCTTTTTACATTTTTAAATGGCTGAAAAAAAATGTAAAATCACAATAATATTTTGTGACACACATAAATTTTATAAAATAAAATTTTGGTATTCATAAAGTTTTATTGGCACATAGCCACTCTCATTTCATATATGTATTATCTCTGGATGTTTTTGCACTGAAACAACAGAGGTGAGTGGTTGTGACAGAAACTTTATGAACTGCAAAATCAAAAGTGTTTACTCTCTGAACATTTACCGAAAGCTTGCCAACCCCTGGTATAACCGACCTCTGGGTGTTGGAATGGAAATATCTAAAATGTTCTTAAAATAAGAAGTGCTGTTGAAGTCCATTACCCAGAGGAACTGTTTGACGAACAATTTTCAGTCTAAACTAAATCTCTAAAAAGACTCCTTTAAGCAGCAAATGTACTTTCAATTTCATAATTGTAATTTTTCTGGCTGACTGCATAAATGGCCATGTTCATGGTGGGGATGATTGTCTGGTGTTTGGTTTATAGTGAACATTGATTCACCACACTCTGGCTAACGTTGGACATTTATCTGCTGTTGAACATTAGGTATACTTTCTCAGAACACATTTATCCTTTTCTTGTTTCATAGCTACCTCCTTCTTTAAATTTAATATCTTATATACCTTATATTTGAGGATTAGAAAATTAGCACTCCAATTGCATCAGGCTTTTACATGGTGCTCGTGCAGTCATATCTAGTTTTTCTGCAGCAGCTCACTTCCCTCTGAACGTTGATAGCACTTGGTTTGTACCTCTCTTATAGCACTTAGCACATTGTGCTGTGGGTTGTAGCTATTTCTGTCCATGCCTCATATTAGCCATCAGATATAAGCTCTAGGCAAGGTCATGTGGGTTTTTTTGTATCTCCTAAGGTGCCTAGTACAGTGTTCTAGGAACATGGAGATACTTTAAATATTTAGCAAATGAATGAATGATTAAACTGTTAGAAATATTCAAAATCTCAACATCTAGGCAAAATAGATGATCAGAAAAAAAGACAAGCATTTAGGAACCAGAAAATACAGGAAAACAGAGATTCAAGCAAGACAGGACTGAAAAAACAGGACAGATAGCAAACATGAGGTGCCAGTGACTTAGGGACTTCAAAATCAAGATAATTCTTGCCTCAAGATAGAAAAGCTCATGCTTCTTCCCAGATATCCACAGTGGTAACTGCAAGTCACGTTTGGGAGCTATGAAGTGTGCAACTTGGCAGGAGTGAAAAATACGGAGTCAAGTGTCCACTGGACACTTCAGGCAGGTGCATGGGACATGCAGGAATGATTTTTCAGTGAGGCAAAAGTAGGTTTAAGAGTGGCAGATCAAGCCAGGCGTAGAGGCTCACACCTATGATTCCAGCACTTTGGGAGGCTGAGGCTGGTGGATCATGAGGTCAGGAGTTCGAGACCAACCTGACCAACATGGTGAAACCCCATCTTTACTAAAAATACAAAAATTAGCTAGGTCTGGCAGCACAGGCCTGTAATCCCAGCTACTCAGGAGGCTGAGGCAGGAGAATCGCTTGAACCCAGGAAGTGGAGGTTGCAGTGAGCTGAGTTCTCACCACTGCACTCCAGCCTAGGTGACAGAGCACGACTCTGTCTCAAAAAGAAAAAAAAAAAAAAGGAATGACAGAGCAGTTGAGTTTCTTTTTTATTCAGTCGCAGTTTGAAAAAAGTTTTGCGTACACGGCACCTAGTGAAGTGAAGCTTTGTAAACTACTTACTCTACTTTGAGCAAACCAAACAAAAACCATTGGTTTATCAATTAAGTTTGCATCTTCAGAAATCACAGAATTTCCGTTTGAAGCAGATTTCAAAATTGTGCATAGTCTTCCAGTTCTGAAATCCCTTTTAAAACATCTTTACAAGTATCTGTCCACTCTGTTCTTGAGATCTTTCAGGTCCACAGAATGCACTATTTTCCAAAGCAGCCAAATAGTATTTGGCACAATTGCACTTTTTTCAAGATTGTCCCTTCTATCAAGCTGACACTGGGCTTCCTGAGACTCCCATGTGTTGGACCTAGTTCTTTTCCTCGAGATCCATGCAGCAAGTTTAATCTATCTTCCACTGAGAGACATTCAAATAGGTGGAGACAGCTACTCTGTCCCAGCACCCTTCTCTTTCGGCTTCACAAGCTCTAGTTCTTTTTATCTGGATGTCATTACATTCCTAGTCTTCATAGCATCCTATCGTATCTCCTTTAAACATACCTTCATTGTCTACATCCCTCTATTCAATTCAATTCGTGATGCTGCATTCTGATGTGGCCTGATTGTGCTGTCTTATCTATCATTGAACTTAGCATAGCGAGTAATCCCTTTATTTATGGCACTGTCTCTCTCTTTTCCTAAATGAATCAAGTTAGGTAAGCTATAGCTACTTGCATGTTAAAATGTCCTGACATTCTGAAAAATTTGTCATTTGGTGGAGTAACTGCTAAGCTATTCCAATTTATTAAAAAGTCTAACTGGTGTATTGTCAAGACGTGGTACCTTCCAGAACTTTGCAGGTCAGAGCACATAGTTAGTTGTGTGAGATGTCAACCACACACTGGGAATAACATCCTGCCTTTGGAATAGCAAAAACACTTTGCACGTTCCCAGGCAGGGCTGAGACTAAGCGTTTCTGAATTCTGGAGTTATCAAGTTTGTTTTTAGATATTTCACTGAAAGGGTTGTTATTTTTAAAACAAGTTCTCTTGAAGTGAGACCTCGTCTCTACAAAAAACAAAAAACAATAAAACTAAAAAGAGTTCTGTTGAAAGCTCCAATCAACTCTTGTCCATGTCTTAAAGTCTCAGTTTTGTCAAGCTCCTCCCTCCTGGCCATGTGGTGGACGCTTTCCTGTTCCCAGGGCTCCTATGTAAGTGGCTAAATGACCTTGTTCCCTGCAATGATGACTTTGTCCCGACAGGTGGATAGTGTCATATTCACATTGGTTGAAGTGGAATCTTTTAAAAACCAAATAATAAAAATCCATTTTTCTTATGAAAAATTCTAAACATATGCAAAAATAAACAGAACAATACAACAATGAACTTGATGTACTTATCACCCAGCTTCAATAATTATCAATTCCTTCCTCATTTTGATGTGCTGATACCCCTACCCACTTCCCGATCCTTGCCCTATATTATTTTGGAAGCAAATCCTAGAATCCTATTGTGTCGAAGGTGAGATCCTTTCTTTCATTATTTTTTTTTTTTTAAGACCGAGTCTTGCTCTGTCACCCAGGCTGGAGTGCAGTGGTGCCATCACAGCTCACTGCAGCCTTGACCTCCTGGGCTCACGTGAGCCTTGCACCTCAGCCTTCTAAGTAGCTGGGACTACAGGCACATTCAACCAAGTCTGGATAATTTTTGTAATTTTTGTAGAGATGTGGTTTCACCATGTTGCCCAGGCTGGTCTCGAACTCCTGGGCTCAAATGATCATCCCACCTCGTCCTCCCAAAGTCCTGGGATTATAGACTTAAGCCACCGTGCCTGGCCTGAGATCCTTTTAGTTGGTACGTGATTTCTTCTCTGTCTATCTGACAGGATGTTTTTCCTCCCCATTTTGCATTTGTTTTCTTGACCATTTGGGTTGCAGACAGGGCTGGTAAGGGAAGATGTCTAATTCCGATCTTTGAGCAGATATAATAATGCTTCCACTCTAGACCAACAGCAGGTGACAATTTAGCATTGACATTGCCTGTAAAGCATTGTCTTTCACATCTTTCTCACATCATGAGGGGCCTCCAAGGCTTCCCTCCAGAATAGAGCTCCTACTGGACACAATGGGCCATTCTTCCCGTGAAATGGAGCATTTAGTTCTCTATCTTTTCAAAGCCATGAATGTCTATGTTAGAAGATGTTCCTATATCAGTGGTTTTCAACTTGGAGTCCCTCAACAGCCAGCATTTCTCATCAGTCAGAAAAAGGGTCTGGGAAATGCTTCCAGTATTTCTAAGCATATGCATTCCCCCTCAATATGGCACGGGCTAACTAAGTATAATATTACGTTTCTAGGACTGGGTACAGTGGCTCACGCCTATAATCCCAGCACTTTGGGAGGCCAAGGCGGGTGGATCACCTGAGGTCAGGAGTTCAAGGTCAGCTTGGCCAACATGGTGAAACCCCATCTCTACTAAAACACAAAAATTAGCCGAGTGTGCACCTGTGGTCTCAGCTACTCAGGAGGCTGAGGCAGGAGAATCGCTTGAACCTGGGAGGCGGAGGTTGCAGTGAGCTGAGATTGCGCCACCATACTCCAGCCTGGGCAACAATGTGAGACTCCATCTCAAAAAAAAAAAAAAAAAAAAATTACATTTCTGGGCTTTTGCCTCAATTATTATCAGTTTGGTGAGATAAACTCCTGCTGATCAGGAGTACTAATGGGTAGCTATAGATATCTTTGATGAACAAAAATAGGGACCTTTTTACTTCCATTTCTTTGTAGGAGGAGAAAAATAATTAAACAAATCCTGTTTGGTGACAGGGTTGTCTCCTGTAATAGCATTTGAATTCTTGGCTTCTGTCTGGCCTGACTTAAACCCCCCATAAAGAATTGAAATAAAGTCCTTCTTACTGATTCCCTAATCCTTCTCTTATGCTGCCTTAAATCAACTTTTCAATGTGTATTGTCATGCAATTTTGTTATCATTTGCATTTAAATGTAGTGAATAAAGAACTCCCTGCTGAACCCCTTGTGGAATGTTTAAACCCAGCATCCCAGTTTGCCCAGTAAATCATATGGCTATGAATATTCATTAAAAAGGCCTGAACAACTTCTCCATGTGGAATTTGCCCTTAGCACTGCACTTGCTTTGTTACCATTGGTTCTCTGTGGTTTCATCTGTTGTTGTACTGAGCTCTCACAGTGGATGGAAGGAATGGTGGGGAGGTGGGTAAGGGCAGTTTCCCGAGTGGGGACTCCCCATGGCTACTGAGATGCTTTAGTGCCATTTTTTGTTGGGGGCGGGGGGGTTATTCCTCTTCACTTGTCCCTTCCCCCAACTCAATAGAACCCACGGCAATTTACACACATACATTTCTTTTACATGCAAATTGAGTTATTTCAGGCTATTGCGATTAAACATTTTTTTGTTGTTGTTTAAAGAAACTGAGAAGCGACATGTTTCTGCAGTCTTGAAAAGTTTGGGAGGGAGGAAATAAGAATAAGATATGATGTTGTTTGGCTGGGCGCAGTGGCTCATGCCTGTAATCCTAGCACTTTCGGAGGCCGAGGCCAGTGGATCACCTGAGGTCAGGAGTACGAGACCAGCCTAGCCAACATGGTGAAACCCCGTCTCTACTAAAAATACAAAAATTAGCTGGGTGTGGTCGTGGGCATCTGTAATCCCAGCTACTCAGGAGGCTGAGGCTGGAGAATTGCTTGAACCTGGGAGGCGGAGCTTGCAGTGAAACAAGATCAAGTCCTTGTGCTCCACCCTGGGTGACAAGAGCGAAACTCCATCTGGGGAAAAAAAAAAAAAAGATATGATGTTGTTTATGCATGACATGATGTTTTACTGCATGACAGCAGCTTTGGGGTAAAGTCCAATCTGCAGAGATTAAAGGAATGGGCAAGAGGAAAGAAAAACCAACTTTTCAATTAGGTGATACTCAGCTTCCTTTCCCCTCCCTTTTTGAATTATCCCCAGAGGTTACCTGTCCAAAGACCTTTGTGGGAAATTACAGATATTCCTCCTGCCTTGAGGGAGTGGAACAGGGAGCAGCAGTGGCCTGACATTCTGAAAAAATTTTTTGGCTTGTGTTGTGAGTAACTCTGAGCATCCCCTCTGATAAATAATCACTATAAATTAATATGTGAACTAATATTTATTGAGCATGTTAACAAAAAAACAATCAAATGGGTCAGAATCTAGTTTAAAGAGAGTTTATTTGAATGCAGAGTTTGAGGATAGCCACCTGGAATGCACAGATTTCCAAAAATGGAAGTCAGTATTCTGAAGTGTAGAAGTTTGAAATCATTTATACAGACAAATTTTAGGGAAGACTAACAAAATTTCAACATCTTTCTATGTAAGTCTTAATGCATAGTTACAACAATTGGATTAATCAAGATGGTCTTATTCTTTTAGGAAAGATAATATTTGACTTTCCACACTGTAGATTTGACAGTTGTAGGGTCTTTGGCACCACCTGAGTCTGAATTAGGTTCAGGACAATAAAGGAGGCAGTTAATCTA
>NW_012120733.1:258904-269708 GCF_000951035.1 Colobus angolensis palliatus | reverse complement strand
CAAAGAACATCTTTATTTCTGCCTTCATTTCGTTATGTACCCAGTAGTCATTCAGGAGCAGGTTGTTCAGTTTCCATGTAGCTGAGCAGTTTTGAGTGAGTTTCTTAATCCTAAGTTCCAGTTTGATTGCACTGTGGCCTGAGAGACAGTTTGCTATAATTGCTGTTCTTTTACATTTGCTGAGGAGTGCTTTACTTCCAACTATGTGATCAATTTTGGAATAAGTGGGATATGGTGCTGAGAAGAATGTATATTCTGTTGATCTGGGGTGGAGAGTTCTGTAGATGTCTATTAGGTCTGCTTGGTGCAGAGCTGAGTTCAATTCCTGGATATCCTTGTTAACTTTCTGTCTCGTTGATCTGTCTAATGTTGACAGTGGGGTGTTAAAGTCTCCCATTATTATTTTGTGGGAGTCTAAGTCTCTTTGTTGGTCTCTGAGGATTTGCTTTATGAATCTGGGTGCTCTTGTGTTGGGTGCATATGTATTTAGGATAGTTAGTTCTTCTTGTTGAATTGATCCCTTTACCATTATGTAATGGCCTTCTTTGTCTCTTTTGACCTTTGTTGATTTAAAGTCTGTTTTATCAGAGACTAGGATTACAACTCCAGCTCTTTTTTGTTTTCCGTTTGCTTGGTAGATCTTCCTCCATCCCTTTATTTTGAGCCTATGTGTGTCTCTGCACGTGAGATGGGTCTCCTGAATACAGCACACTAATGGGTCTTGACTCTTTATCCAATTTGCCAGTCTGTGTCTTTTAATTGGAGCATTTAGCCCACTTACAATTAAGGTTAATATTGTTATGTGTGAATTTGATCCTGTCATTATGATGTTAGCTGGTTATTTTGCTCATTAGTTGATGCAGCTTCTTCCTAGCATTGATGGTCTTTACAATTTGTCATGTTTTTGCAGTGGCTGGTGCCAGTTGCTCCTTTTCATGTTTGGTGCTTCCTTCAGGAGCTCTTGTGAGCCAGGCCTGGTGGTGACAAAATTGCTCAGCATTTGTTTGTCTGTAAAGGATTTTATTTCTCCTTCACTTATGAAGCTTATTTTGGCTGGATATGAAATTCTGGGTTGAAAATTCTTTTCTTCAAGAATGTTGAATATTGGCCCCCACTCTCTTCTGGCTTGTAGAGTTTCTGCCAAGATATCCACTATTAGTCTGATGGATTTCCCTTTGTGGGTAACCCAACCTTTCTGTCTGTCTGCCTTTCACATTTTTTCTTCATTTCAACTTTGGTGAATCTGACAATTATGTGTCTCGGAGTTGCTCTTCTCAAGGAGTATGTTTGTAGTGTTCTCTGTATTTCCTGAATTTGAATGTTGGCCTGCTTTGTAGGTTGGGGAAGTTCTCCTGGATAATATCCTGAAGAGTGTTTTCCAACTTGGTTCCATTCTCCCCGTTACTTTCAGGTACGCCAATCAGATGTAGATTTGGTCTTTTCACATAGTCCCATATTTCTTGGAGGCTTTGTTCATTTCTTTTTATTCTTTTTTCTCTAAACTTCTCTTCTTGCTTCATTTCATTCATTTGATCTTCAATCACTGATGCCCTTTCTTCCAAGTTTCTTCCTAACTTGATTGAATCAGCTACTGAAGCTTGTGCATGCGTCGTGTAGTTCTCATGCCATGGTTTTCAGCTCCCTCAAGTCATTTAAGTTCTTGTCTACACTGTTTATTCTAGTTAGCCATTCATCTAATCTTTTTTCAAGGGTTTTAGCTTCTTTGCGATGGGTTCAAACATCCTCCTTTAGCTCAGAGAAATTTGTTATTATCGATTGTCTGAAGCCTTCTTCTCTCAACTCGTCAAAGTCATTCTCCGTCCAGCTTTGTTCCATTGCTGGCGAGGAGCTGTGTTCCTTTGAAGGAGAAGAGGCGCTCTGATTTTTAGAATTTTCAGCTTTTCTGCTCTGGTTTCTCCCCATCTTTGTGGTTTTATCTACCTTTGGTCTTTGGTGATGGTGATGTACAGATGGAGTTTTGGTGTGGATGTCCTTTCTGTTTGTTAGCTTTCCTTCTAACAGTCAGGACTGTCAGCTGCAGGTCTGTTGGAGTTTGCTGGAGGTCCACTCCAGACTCTGTTTGCCAAGTTATCACCAGCGGAGGCTGCAGAACAGCAAATATTGCAGAATGGCAAATGTTGCTGCCTGGTCCTTCCTCTGGAAGCTTCACCTCAGAGGGGCACCCAGCCGTATGAGGTGTCAGTCAGCCCCTACTGGGAGGTGCCTACCAGTTAGGCTACTCGGGGTCAGGGAACCACTTGAGGATGCAGTCTGTCTGTTCTCAGATCTCAAAGTCCATACTGGGAGAACCACTACTCTCTTCAAAGCTATCAGACAGGAACGTTTAAGTCTGCAGAAGTTTCTACTGCCTTTTGTTCAGCTGTGCCCTGCCCCCAGAGGTGGAGTCTAGAGGCAGGCAGGCCTCCTTGAGCTGCGGTGGGCTCCACTCAGTTTGAGCTTCCCAACTGCTTTGTTTACCTACTCAAACCTCAGCAATGGCGGCCGCCCCTCCCCCAGCCTCATTGCTGCCTTGCAGTTTGATCTCAGACTGCTGTGCTAGCAGTGAGTGAGGCTCCGTGGGCATGGGACCCTCCGAGCCAGGCACGGGATATAATCTCCTGGTGTGTTGTTTGCTAAGACTGTTGGAAAAGCGCAATATTAGGGTGGGAGTGTCCTGATTTTCCAGGTACTGTCTGTCATGGCTTCCCTTGGGTAGGAAAGGGAATTCCCTGACCCCTCATGCTTCCCGGGTGAGGTGATGCCCCACCTTGCTTTGGCTCATGCTCCATGGGCTGTACCCACTGTCCGACAAGCCGCAGTGAGATGAACCCAGTGCCTCAGTTGGAAATGCAGAAATCACCCGCCTTCTGTGTTGCTGATACTGGGTGCTGTAAACTGGAACTGTTCCTATTTGGCCATCTTGGAACCTGGTAGTCCCTCTTAGCATATTATACATTTAGAGAGTCCTGAAATTTTCTTCTTTTACAAGCACTTACTATGTGCTAGGAGCTGTTTTAAGTGATTTCCTTTTCTTACCTCATTTAACCCTTACAACAATCCCATTATCATCCCCATTCAGCCAATGATCAGAAAGGTTAGGTAACTTGTGTCAAGTTGATACCAGTGGGATAGGAGAGGTCCCCAAACACTAGCAGAACCTCAACCCCGGCTGGTATCCAGGGTCTTGACACTGTCATGAGAGGGAATTCAAGGATGGGTTGGAAAACAGTGAAAGTATGGAGATTTATTGCAAAGTAAAAAGTACACACTCAAGAAAGGGAAGTGCAGGCATATTTTCTGTTCTCCTGGCACCACCCTTGTCTCAAAACCACACAGCAAGTGTTTGGTGGGCAGAAATGTAGACCCATGTGCTTTGACTCTGGAGGTCACAGTTATGACTATTGCAAGATTGTGCCTTGCTCATTTGTTGAGTGTGAAGGTGTTAGCAGCAGAATGTATCCGAGTCACATGGTACCAAAATATGTTAGTGGCAGCAAATCCATACAGGTCTGCAGCAACCTTGATTCTTGCCTCATCAGAAGAAAGAACTTGACTGAGGGGCATAAGGCAGAGTAATAGACTGAGACAAGTCTTAGAGCAGGAGAAAGTTTATTTAAAAGCTTTAGAGCAGAAGTGAAAGGAAGTAAAGTACACCTGGAAGAGGGCCAAGGGGGTGACTTGAAATATCAAGTGTGTGGTTTGACCTTTTGACTTTGGGTTTTATATGTTGGCATGCTCCCAGGGTCTTGCATTCCTTCTCCTGGATTCTTCTCTTGGGGCAGGCTGTCCGTATGTGCAGTGGCCTGACTAGCATTTGGGAGGGGAGCACGCGCAGTGTGCTTACTGGAGTTATATGCACGCTCACTTGAGGCATTCTTCCCTTACCAGTCAAATGTCCTGAGGTCATATACCAGTTAAACTCCACCGTTTTGCCTCTTAGTGCACATGCTTGAGCTCACTCACCCAACTCCTGAGATCTTATTGGGAAGCTGCTGATCACCAGCTTCAGGTGTTTTCTGTCTATTGGGAGCCTGCCTTTCCCTGGTGCTGGCTGCAACCAATTATTATTTTAGAAAGACAGTTAACAACCACCTGACAATCACCTGATGGTTGTCTGACATTCCTGGTAGGGCAGGGGGAGACCTCTCTTGCCCTGCTCATGCCTACATACCTACTATAATAAAGAAACCCTCAGCATTGTGTTAGGGGTTGTGACAATGCAAAGACAGAAGATAGCCTCCTCTAGCCCTTATGTCTACCAAGTAAGCTAGTGCCAGGGTTTGTTTGCAGAGAGGCTGGCACTACTCTGGGGATCTTGCTCAAGGCATCCAAGTGTGGTAGGGCCAGAGGACTCTGCAGGCCACCAAGGAGACCTGTGGACAAACCCTGAGGGAAGTGACAGGAGCAAAAGGAAGGGGTCAACAGCAAACTAGGAGTCACTGCTGGAAAATAGGAGAAGTCTGGGACCAAATCTAGAAGGGTCTGGGTGATGAGGATGAACATTGTGAAGAAGCCACACTCACCTTTACGCCAAAGGTACAGGATCAGAGTAGACAGATACAAATATGAAATTCTCCCCTTCTTTTGCATTGCAGTTGGCAGGAATGTCTACAGATTATTATTCAATAGCCTCCTTCTCCCAAAACACTGTAAAAATGTAATACCTGCTTTATTGGGCTGTTGTAAGAATTAAATGAAATAATGTGACCGTATGGTAAAGGCACCTGCTTGGACCTCTTGGCTCTCACCTTGAGTCCCAGTGCTTCAATTCACCCCCTGCAAAATCATGGCTCCAGCCCCTATGTATTGACAAGTGATGTAAATTTCACTAAACATTTTACAAGGAGATGGCAGGTGTTATAGTGTACATCACTCACCATTTCCAAATATCCCACTCAACTCTAGGGAGAGGGCATTTTGTTCTTCTCTTAATGGGAATGGGTTCATCTCTCTTCCTCCTGAAAATTCCTCTTGGCCATGTCCTTTCTACAAAATGCCCTGGCTTCCCCTGCCACCTACTTAGCTTCCTTGACCCACCTCTTGATTTGGCTGCAAATCAAGGGATTTAGAGTGGTAGAAAAGGTGATAGAGGTTGGCCTGCCCTGCTCAGCAAGCAAAAGCCACCACTGTTAATTAAACTCTGGTCAGATGTAGTTCTCCAAGCATGCCTCTGCATATGTATGAGGGTTATAATCCATCCTTTCACATATGGAGTTTTTAGCACACTGTCTAGTTCAGAGTAAGTGATGGATAAATGGGAGCAATATTAGCAGTTGTTGCTAGTGTCTGTCCCATGATATATTTCCTGGGCCAGTATACAGTCACCCCTGAATATCTGGTTGCCCATGGTAGTGAAGGGCTGGGAGAGTGGCTGAAAAGCAAATGAGGGTGGGTAACTGTCATCCTGGGATATTGTGGGCTGGCTGGATCTCTGAGAGGCCTGCAGACATGTGGACATTGTCAATGAGCATCCAGAAATCACTAAAGGGGCAGCCTCCTGCCAACGACAGTTTGCTCCTCTCTTTTTTGTAACCACTGGTGGCTTCACTGTCAGTGAGAATGGAGTGACTTGTGAAGACATCTGCCTATTCCTGCTGGGCAGAGGACCTCATTGAGATGTGAGCCCCTGGTGGGTTCTGCAGTGGAAGGCTAGAGGAGGCTATGCCCCTAATCTCACTGTAGAAGAGGCAACTTGAGGCTGGGCACCGTGGCTCATGCCTGTAATCCCAGCACTTTGGGAGGCCAAGACGGGTGGATCACAAGGTTAGGAGATCGAGACCATCCTGGCTAACACGGTGAAATCCCGTCTCTACCAAATATACAAAAAAGAAAAATTAGCCAGGTGTGGTGGCAGGCACCTGTAGTCCCAGCTACTCGGGAGGCTGAGACAAGAGACTAGCATGAACCTGGGAGGCGGAGCTTGCAGTGAGCAGAGATCGCACCACTGCACTCCAGCCTGGGCGACAGAGCGAGACTCCGTCTAAAAAAAAAAAACGAGGCAACTTTAGCCACTGCTGGAAGGATCTGGGGCTGACAGTCAGGTGACTCCCATCCTCTGTGAGGGCTGGCAAAAGAACCATGGTTTTGGGCCAGATTGTTGCTCCTGTCCTTACCCCATTGCCTTTTCTCATTCTCACAGAGCCTTCCACTGCAAATAATGGAGACTTAGGGTAGAGAGAAGCTCTATAGAATAGAAAATAATCAAATTTGCAGTTGGAAAAGAAGTCATCAATTTGCTTATTGGATACTTTCGATGACAAGGTGCTCATTTCCAGCCTGTTTCACTGCTGGGCAGCTTCATTTATTAGAAAGCTCTTCTGTCATGAATAAAATCAGTGCTCTTACAACTTAGTGTTTGTCTTAGCACTATCTTCTGAAACCCTTGACCAAGCTCTTCTTTGTTTTGCTTTATTATCACCCCAATTCCCTGACACCTAGACTGAGAATCTTGAACATCTTTGATACCCAAATGCTTAATAATACAATTTGTAGCATCCCCAGCCAGTAATTAGAGGCACTGTCCATCCTGTTACCAGTTGAAAATTTGTGGGTAACATGTTAATAACTTATTAGTGGGCATCTCAAACATAGCTCACTTGCTATGCTTCTCATCAACTTCTATCCCTTTTCCCTTCATAGCGCTATCATCCTCTGACTTATTTTAGGTGATTCATTTATTTGTTTATTGTTTATCTTTTCTCTGAGAACATAAAGTTCATAAGATCATAACCTGTCCCTGTCTGTGTTGTCCTGAACAGTATCCCATTTAGAGAACAATATTGAATCTGGGAAGTACTCAGTTAATATTTTTTGAATAAATCAAGAGCCAAGACCCTGCGCAGTGGCTCACACCTGTAATCCCAGCACTTTGGGTGGCAAGGCGGGAGGATCACCTGAGGTCAGGAGTTCGAGACCAGCCTGGCCAACATGGTGAAACCCCGTCTTTACCAAAAATACAAAAATTAGCCCTGGTGGTGTATGCCTATATTCCCAGCTACTCGGGAGGCTGAGGCAGGCGAATCACTTGAACCTGGGAGGTGGAGGTTGCGGTGAACCAGGATCATGCCACTGCATTCCAGCCTGGGTGACAGAGAGAGACTCCGTCTCTAAATAAATAAATAGCCACATTAGGATAGTGAAGTTTCCAGATTCTGTCAGTATTCACTCAAGCACTCCAGAGAAGGACAAGCTGTTTTTCTAAGCCAACTGTGTAGTAGCCACGGTCCTTGAGTGAGGGGACTTAGGATTTACTCCAAAGCTCATCCCAAGTTTGCACTCATTGTCTGGGTGACCTTGAAGCTGGGTGTTTAACTGTTCTGAGGCTTAGCATCCTCATCTGTAAAATGGGATTGGCACCGTCTGCCCTATTTAACTCACAGGGTTGTCCTGAGATTGAAATATGACTATATAAGAGAGAGAATTTTGTAAGCTGGAAAACTATAACATATAAACATGAATTATGATGATGATGACAATTGAAGTTATATAATCTTGATAAAGTGAAAGTATATTTAGTCTGAGAAGGAATTTATCTTCCACTCGAGGTGAATTAATTCCTGGAGCAGCTAGGGATCATGTGATCTCCAGAGATGCTCTCTGTGAGTTTGCTCACCAACACCACCACCACTTGAATGCCTACTATGTTAAGACAGTCACAGAGAACAAAACAGACAGAATCCCTGCCCTCATGTGTTTACAGTCTAGAGGAGGCAGAAAGACAATTAACTAAATAAATAAGGAAATGATGTAGTACATTAGGGTTACAAGTATCAGGAATTAAAAATGAAGTAAAATGGATAGAAAAATAGTGAGTATGGGGGTGGGGGATTGCAATTGCAAAAGGTGACTGGGAGAATCACATTGAGGTGACTCCTGAGCAAGGACTTGAAGGAGATGAAGGATTTAGCCATATGAAGAATGCTTCTGGGAAAGCATTCCCAGCAAAAGGAACAGCAGGTGCAAAGGACAGCAGCTGAGCGCTTCCCTCACATATCCAAGAAGCCAATGAGGCTAGTACGTTTGGAGTGGAGGAGGAGAGAGAGGGTGATAGATGGAATTAGAGAAATAGTGGATGCCCAAGTTGTGTAGGGCCTTATATAACATTGTGAGGACTTGGGCTTTTACTCCAATGGAGAAAGGGAGCCATTTGAAGGTCTTGAAGAGAAGTGTTACATGATTTGACATTTATTGTATTTGTTCTGGCTGCATTGATGAGAATAGACCATAGGGGTTGAGAATAACAACAGGGCAACTAGTTAGGAAGTTACTGCATGTAATCTATAGGAGAGGTGATGGTGGTTTGAACCAGGGAGGTAGAGGTTAAAAGTGATAGGGTATCAGGTTAAAAGTGATAGGGTATCAGATATATTTTGTAGGAAGTATCAGTAGCTGTTGAATTGGCTTTGGTGAGAGAGAAAAAGGACTTAAGAATGACCCAAAGTTTTTGGCCTAAGCCCTTGGAAGAATGGAGTTGCCATTTATTGGTGTGGGGTATCTGTGGGTAGAGCAGGTTTGAGAGGAAATGTCAGGAGCTCGGTCTTGGACATGTTGCTTCTGAAGGGATGATTAGACATTCAAGTGGAGATGTTGAGTAAGCATAGTTCAGCCTGAGCCAAAAATAAAAATATATAAATAAATAAATAAAGTCAGGAGGCATCAGCATAGAGTTGGTATTTAAAGCCATGGGACTGACTGAGAATACCAAGGGAGTGAGTGCATTAGAGAAGAGGTCAAGGACTGAATCCTGGGGCACTGCCATGTTTGGGGACTGGGGAGATGGGGAAGAAGCAGCAATGCTAACAGTGAAAGAGCAGCCAGGGAGATACAGTAAAATCAGGAGAGAGTGGTGCCCTCGAAGTCAGGTGCCATCAGTGTTTAGGGGGCATGATCAATCATGTCAGACATTTCTGAGAGGACAATTAGGGTGAGCATGCAGAATTGATTGTTGGAGTGAACTGAAGTGGAAGCCCACTTTGAAGGCTTTGACGAGAGCAGATTTGCTGGAATGGAGGGGGCAGAAGCTGGACTGGAGTGAGTGTAAGAAATTAAAAGAGTGTAATGGAGAGCATCTGTTTAAACATTCTTTTGAGGAGTATTATTCTAAAGAGGAGCAGAGATAAGGTATGGCTGGAAGATACAGGTCAAGAGAAGGTCTTTGTTTTTTGCTTTTTTTTTTTAAGATGAGAGAAATAACAGCCTGTTTTTATGCAGACGGGAATCATCCAAAAGATATGGAAGAATGGATGGTACAAGACTGAGAAGAGAGAAATCTCGAAAGAATGTCCAAGCATGTTAGAGTAGGTTATAGGTATTGGTCAAGTCAAAATGGAGGAGTTGGCCTTGCCTAGAAGCACCAACAATTCATTCATATGTAGAAGAGAAGTAGAGAATACAGAGTTAAAGACAGGTAGGTGGATAGAGGTGGTGGAAGCATGGAGAAATTCCCTTCTGAGAGCTTCTGTTTCCTCAGTGAAATAGGAAGAAAGGTCATCCTTGCAGAGTAAGGACGAGGATGGGAGGAAGCAATGGGATTTTAAGAGAGAAGAAGCATGCAAAAGAAGCAGAGACAGAGCCTAAGTGGTGTGCTGTGGAGGCATTGCTGTAAGGCCTTTGGCATTAGTTCCAGTGAGGGAACTCTTCCATGCTCATTGATGCTGCAAAATCCCAGGTGGCCCTATCCCTCCTTCAAACCTTCTTGGTCAGGTCTGTGTTAATTTTTCGGCATAAGTTTGGCCTGCAACTCATGTGCATCACCCCAAATGATTTCAGGCTGTGGAGGCTATCAGAACTGTCATGATATTTTCAGAAATTGACTTCATAAAAAGAAAAAAAATGTTTTGCTCTGACCCAAGCTGACCTTCAAAATGTTCCAAATGCATGCAGCATCACATGGTTGTATTTCACTGTCACATCATTAGTTAGGGAGTCCATGCTGGCCTGAAAGAGGAATTACTTGTTTCTTTCATTCTAGACAAATGTGCTGTCCTTTACATTTCTCCCCGGCAAAAACTACTTTGGTTTACCTCATTCACCATAATGAATGAATTATGCAATTCATGCATCCAAAGCATGAATTATTTTGTGTTTTTTCAATTGTAAGTGCTCCCTTGTAAATAGCAGCCAAGAGTCTTCAATTTGGGTTTTAAGTATAATTTGTATAACTACCATCAGAATCAAGCAGCCAACAAGTATGTGTAAGACAATTACGACGTACTCACCTAGAAATCATAATGTGTGGTGATAGCATACTCGGCGCTAACGAAGTGCTGATGAAGGCAGGGTGGGATGCCTTCTCAGGCTCAGCTCTGTTATCATAAGGAAACTGAGGACTGAGGGCTAGGAGACAAGATTAGGGTGTGAAGGTAACTTTGACTGTTGACATTTCCTCAATGTAAGCACTAAGTGAGCACTTAATTCATTAAGATCTGTGTGTCTCATTTTCCAAGGCTGACTGGTACCATGGGCATTTTTGAGTATCTGTTTTAACAGTGATGTTCATGCAGCTCACCCTATTCAGTAAGTTCTGCTTTGTAAACACACAGAAAAAACAACAGTGTTCCCCACCTTCCCGTACTACTGCTGCCCACAGCAGTGTAGTTAATGCTCTGTGTAGTTAATGCCTTCCAAACCCCTGGCACCACAGAAACAATGTTCTATATTGTGATGAGTTTCTATTGCACTATCCTGTAAAACCTTTGGTTCAGGGGTCCTTTTAGATACTTAAGAGTTTACTTTAAGAACAAAGAGAGAACTAACATCTTTTCCTTCCTTCCTTCCTTCCTTCCTTCCTTCCTTCCTTCCTTCC
>NW_012120733.1:204105-258628 GCF_000951035.1 Colobus angolensis palliatus | reverse complement strand
ACCTCCTGGGCTCAAGCGATCCTCCCACCTCAGCTTCCTTTCTCTCTCTCTCTCTCTCTCTCTCTCTTTCTTTTCTTTCTTCTCTCTCTCTCTCTTTCTTTCTTTCCCTTTTTTTTTAAGACACGGTCTTGCCCTGTTGCCCAGGCTGGAGTGCAGTGGCATGATCTCAGCTCACTGCAGTCTCAACCTCCTGGGCTCAAGCGATCCTCCCACCTCAGCCTCCCAAGTAACTGGGACTACAGGCATGTGCCCCATGACCAGCTAATCTAACCTCTTTAATACCTACTTTGCACAAGGCGCTTTTGCCTGTTTTGTCCCATTTAATTCTCAAAACAGCCCTGTCAAGTTGGTTTTATCCCCACATTTATAAGATGAGAAGACCTAGGTGGCGAGAGGTTATCTAATCTGACTGATATACAGCAACTACAAAATAGTAAAGCTTAGATTCAAATTCAATTCTTGGTGTGTGACAGAACAAATAAAAATATTTTTAAAAGAGAAAATTATTTTTAATTTCCATGCTTCCTCCTGGAGGAAGGATCCCAAGGGAATGTGTCCTTTGCTCAACAGAGATGACAGGTGCGAGAAGGTGAACTGGAGACTCTATATTACTCTGCAGAATGATAAAGAGGATTTGGAGATTCAGGAGGAATGTTAGCTGGGGACCTGCAGTGCTGGAGGAGTGACACTGTGAGAGGGTGGAGGGATGGCCAGCTGGCAGGCGAGAAGCTGGCTGGGGACAGAGATGCCTGATGGAGATTTAGGGAAGAGTAAAGTGCTGTGCTCTGCGAAAGACTGACACTCTCCTCCATTCCCTAACTCCTTCCTGAAATCAAGAGTGAAACCCTTTCTTTTCCTTGTGCTCCATGACGTGTGTTTGCTTTGAGGGTAATGGAATCACGTTGGTACACTTACTCAAGGTTGGCTGGCAAGAACAAAGGCTGCCCACAAGGGTCTGCTGAGGATCTTCAAAGCCCATTCTTTTTCAAGAACTCATGAATATTTACTGAGTTATTTTTGTGTGCCAAGCATTGTTCTAGGGCACCAGAAATACATGGGTAAACAAGAATGAAGTCTCTGCCTTTATGTAGTTTGTAGTTGGGGGAGACTGACAACAAGAAAACAAAGAAATGCTATGAAGAAAAATATAATGGAGAATTATTTTATAACATATAATATAATATAATGGAAAATTATTTAATACGATAATTGCAAGGCACAACATTGAGTTCTAGATATTGTAGCAGGTGAACTGAACATAAGTCCTCAAGGACCATATGGTTAATAAGGGAGATGTGACAAGTTTATTAGTAATTTTAGAAGTGATGAGTTACCTACAATGCCATGAAACTTCCGATGCATTTGGCAGAGATGTTTTTCTTTAGGACCCTGAAATTGGCCCAGAGTGGGAAGAAAACCCTAGAAGGGCCCCACTCTGTCCCCAGTTTGCTACATCCCTGCCTGCTTAAGGTTTCACCTTTTTTCCCCAAATAAATGTGTGCTCCTCCATCTTCCTCAGTTTACCAGGCTGTTTTCCTGCTCATGGCTCGTCTTTTTTTCTGGTAGTCCTCACTAAGGTAGGAGAGTGTGATGGTTAGGTCCATGGTTTCTCAGCTCTGTCACTTGTAGCTGGACCACTTTGGGTAAGTTACTGAACCTGGGCTGTCGTTTCTTTATCTATTAAACTGCAGATATCATTGTACCTGCTTTGTGAGGTTCTTGTGAAGATCAAATGAATTAATTTATATAAAGTAATTAAAAGAGAGCCTGGCACATAGCAAATTTCGAGTTAGATTAGCTATTATTAACGTTATTCTGGTGTTCTCTAAGGGTTCATTATTATTATTTGGACTGACCTCACTCACTAGTACCTTAAGACCACCTGGCTGAGAATCTACCTCTTGACTCCCAACCAAACAAGAAGGCCACCAGTGTCGATCCTTCGGCACTTCAGATTTGGGATTACAAAAAAGAGACTTAACTCTACATGAGATATATGAAAACACCAATGAAGTGGTATTTGAGATGGACCTTGGAGATGGGGAGGATGCAGACATTTGGTGGGGAAGAGGAGGGGAAAGCCATTTTATCAGAGAGAATACCATGAACAAAACGACAGAAGCTGGGCATCTAGGGCCAGCACTGAAATATTGTTTGGTTTGATTTGTCTCAACATTGAATGCACAAGGTTAAGACCAAGAGATAGATGTGGAAACATAGTAGGTTAGTTGACAAATTGTGGAAGCATGTGAATGTTAAGGTTATTGGTGTTAGACCTTGTAGGCAAATTGAAAACGATTGTGGATTTTTAAGGATCCAGATTTGTTCTCTGCTATAAAGTAGGTGTGTGGGTATAAGGGCTGTTTACCTCGATGTTAAATGAGCCAAAGCTACTGTAATTTTCTGAATTCTTCAATTATTTTTTTCTTACTAGTCTTATCTGTCCATTAGGTGCTCTACAGGGTTTGGGCAATGAATTAATTTTATATTCCAAATCAAGGGTCATTCATATTTTCTCAATAAAAGCAGGCAAAAATAAAAAAATAAAAAACCGGGTTTTTCCATCATAGAAATATAAACTTATAGCTGTAGATGAAATTTTTAAATAACATTTAATTCATGAATACAACTACTTATACAGATTTAGAATTATACTCTATAATTTATATTATTTATAAATATAAATTAGTATATTTATATATTATATTATTTCTTTTCTTCATGCACATTTTATCAAACAATTTCTACAAACTAATCACAAGTATTTTCAACATCAATGTCTCTGTTATCATTAAACTGAATTTTTAAATCATCAAAACATTTTTTAATAGTTTTCCAGAGCACAACATCTTCGCATTTAACTAAGTAGTTTGATATAAAGTATTTCTTGCATCTCTGTATAATAAAATTTTATGGTTACTCTAAGTGTCCTAACTATGTGTCCATTTGTATAATGTAAGAACAGTTTTGATTTTTCATTTATCCTATAGCTAGTGACCCATGAGCTCCACAACATAACTATGTACTATATTGCTTTTATAATTGTTAAATAATTTTTCATTTTGTGCAAAATGTTGACACAAGAATGTCAAGTGAAAAAGGCAGAATACATAACTATAGAAAGATAGTATGACCTCAACTATGAAAAAACAATATCCAAACTAATTACTTTGCTTTTTAAAAGTGCTCTTTTAAAAATTCATATATAATGACCAGCCCTTGCTATTGTGAGGTTATTTCCCCAAAAATAATTATTACGTTTGTATCAAATTTCTTTGTTTTTGGTTTTTACCAGTTTCATGAGATGTTTTCTATAAACACTCAAACTTAGCATAAATAGCATTTGTTTTAGGTGAGTATAACTTCCCCCAAATAGTACATTGCTATTCAAAATAAGGTAATTGAAAGGGCACCTCAAGATATTGGAAACTTTGTAAGGGTTTATACATGAGACAACTCTGTCTTTCCTGAGGGAGTTTTTTTGGTGGGGGACACCTTACCTTATATTTGGATATATATGGCCTTCTAAATCTCTCAAAGGTATCTTGTGATACCTTTGCTCACAGATCTTCTGTGACTTTTAATCTTCTCGAAGTGGATATAAGTTTTGCTTAAAAGATAGTCCTTCAGGTAACAAAATATATTTAAATACTATGCTGTAGTAGAGTTAAACAAACAAAAACAAACACAAAAAAGTGTAAGTCCCCTAGCACAGTCCTCCCAAGCAGCATCCGGTCTCAGTTTTTATGTCTCTTCTCTGGAGCTTCCCTGACATTGTAGCCTAGTTCCCTTCTATGCTGTCAGCATCCAGGCCTCATCCCCTCAGACTCTCATCAATGACTCACAGGCTCCAATTTGCTTGTCTGTCTTTCTAGGTAGACACGTGGCGTCCTGAGGACAGGCACTGTGTCTTGGTCTGAGAGAGGAATGATCAAATATAAGAGTCACATGTCCTCATATGACAGGGAATCATTCCAATATCTTAGAGAGTTGGGGCAAATTTCAAATGATGCCATATGCAGACTTTAATGTTTGTTGATTCCAATTATGTACACACATTCAGATAGTTCCCATCTGTTGCCTAAAAGTATGGGTAGCCAAATCTCATATGTGAGGTGATGAAGGGAGGACAGGCAATGCCTATAGTTTAAATGTGGAGGATTTTCTAGATAAAAAAAAAAAAAAAAAAATCCAGGCTCTGTCTGTTTATATCACATGGCTTTGGTTTTGTGATGGTGCCAGGCCACACGCCTGTCTTCACAGAATGTATGCAAGTTCAGCAGGTCTACAGACAGGTAATCTGCTTTGGTTTTGTTTTATCTCAATTAGACCTGTGCCTGCTGTCTTTCAAGATTATCTTCCATAGGTGTATTTTTAGATTGTTAGATAGCTGGTGAATATTTTTCCAGGAATTTCTGGTGTCTGTGAGTTTTAGGCTATTGTTTCAGCCAACTTCAGCCATTGTCAAACAGCTCACATTTTCTAAACAGGCAGGCACACATAGATATCTATGGACGTTCATTTTGCCAATGTTTTTGTTGCATCTATTCCATATTTTGTTGGTTTTTTTTCTAGGGACAGAGTCTCACTCGGTCACCTAAATTGGAGCACAGTGGCCCGATCATGGCTCACTGTGACATGAAACACCTGGGCTCAAGTGATCATCCCGCCTGAGCCTCCCAGGTTATGCCAGTTAACTTTATTTATTTATTTATTTATTTATTTTGTAGAGACAGGGTCTCACTAAGTTGCTCAGGCTAGTCTCAAACTATTGACTTCAAGTGACTCCCAGCCCGTCCCGGACTCCCAAAACACTGGGACTACAGGTGTGAGCCACCACACCCAATCCTATTCCATATTTTGTAATGGTCTTGGTCACAGTATATACACAACATCCTGCCCAACACTCTACTCAGTTATACCTAGTGACTGGCAGGGCACCAAATATACCACAGACATTAATCTTCAATGCTTTCTCTCACATTTGTGTTACTCTCTGCCGGGAATATTAACACCTCCTACCTCAAGGCAATGAGAGATATCTTTGAGTAAAGATGTGAATTGGGAAGTTATTACAGGCCCAGAATAATATGGTTTAGATCTGTGTCCCTACCCTAATCTCACATCGAACTGGATTCCCCAATGTTGGAGAAAGGGCCTAGTGGAAGGTGATTGGATCGTGGGGGCAGACTCTCCTCTTGCTGTTCTTATGATTGTGAGTGAGTTCTCACAAGATCTGGTTGTTTAAAAGTGTGTACTGGCTGGGCTCAGTGGCTCATGCCTGTAATCCCAGCAGTTTGGGAGGCCAAGGCAAGCAGATCACTTGAGGTCAGGAGTTCAAGACCAGCCTGGTCAACATGGTGAAACCCTGTCTCTACTAAAAATACAAAAATTAGCTGGGCATAGTGATGCATGCCTGTAATCCCAGCTACTTGGAAAGCTGAGGCAGGAGAATCACTTGAATCTGGAGGCAGAGATTGCAGTGAGCTGAGATCGTGCCACTGCACTCCATCCTGGGTGACAGAGTGAGACTTTGTCTCAAAAAAATAAAAAATAAAAGTGTGTAGCACCTCCCTGTTCACTGTCCTTCTCCTGCTCCAGCCACATAAGAGGTGCCTTGCTTCCCCTTCACCTTCCACCATGATTGCAAGTTTCTCTTTGGTCATGCTTCCTATACAGCCTGTGGAACCATGAGCCAATAAAACCTCTTTTCTTTATAAACTGCCCAGTCTCAGGTAGCTCTTTATAGCAATGTGAGAATGGACTAATACAGAAAATTTGTGCTGAGAAGTGCGATATTGCTATAAAGATAACTGAAAATGTGGAAGCAACTTTGGAACTGGGCAACAGGCTAAGTCTGGAAGAGTCTGGAGGGCTCAGAAGACTGTAGGACGATGAGGGAGAGTTTGGAACTTCCTAGAGACTTGTTAAATTGTTGTGACCAAAATACTCATAGTGATATGGTCAA
The DNA here is from genome assembly GCF_000951035.1 of Colobus angolensis palliatus. Lineage (NCBI taxonomy): Eukaryota > Metazoa > Chordata > Mammalia > Primates > Cercopithecidae > Colobus > Colobus angolensis. The sequence continues at coordinate 252,660 of NW_012120733.1, read as the reverse complement.
TGAAGTCCAGGCTGAGGCGATCTCAGATGGAGATGAGGAACTTATTGGGAACTGGAGCAAAGGTAACTTTTGTTACACATTAGTGAAGAGATTGGAGGCATTGGGCCCCCGTCCTAGGGATTTGTGGAACTTTGAACTTGAGAGTGAAGATTTAGGGTATCTGGTGGAAGAAATTTTTAAGCAGTAAAACATTCAAGAGGTAGCCTTGCTGCATCTAACAGCATATGGTCATAGGCATAAGTAAAGAGGTTATCTGAAACTGGAATTTATATTTAAAAAGGAAGCAAAGCATAAAAGTTTAGAAAATTTGTAACCTGTTCATGTGGTAGAAAAGAAAAACCCATTTTGCGGGGAGGAATTCAAGCCAGCTGCAGAAATTTACACAAGTAATGAGAAGTCTAATGTTAGTAGCCAAGACAATGGGAAAATTCCTTGAAAGCATTCCAGAGACCTTGGTGGAAACCTCTTGCATTACAAGCCTGGAGGCCTAGGAGGAAAGAATGGTTTCATGTGCTGGGCCCAGGGCCCTGCTGCCCTGCACAACCTCAGGACACTGCTCCCTGTGTCCCAGCCACTCTAGCTCCAGCTATAGGTAAAACGGCCTCCGATATGTCTCAGGCTGCTGCTCCAGAGAGTACAAGCCGTAAGTCTTGGCAGCTCCAAGTGGTGTTAAGCCTGAAGGTGTATAGAGGACAAGAGTTGAGGCTTGGGAGCCTCTGCCTAGATTTCAGAGGATATACAGACATGCAAGGATGTCCAGGCAGAAGTCTGCTGCAGGGGCAGAGCCCTCATGGAGAACCTTTACTATGGCAATGTGGAGGAGAAATGTGGGATTGGAGCCCCCATACAGAGTCACTACTGGGGCATTGCCTAATGGTGCTGTGAGAAGAGGGCCACCATCCTCCAGGCTCCAGACACCTGGAAAAGCTGCAGGCACTCAACATTAGCCTGTGAAAGCAGCTGAGGAGGTTGTACCCTGCAGAGCTAAAGGGGCAGAGATGCCCAAGGCCTTGGTAGCCTGCTCCTGACTGATGGCTGGGCTGGATATGAGACATGGAGTCAAAGGAAATTATTTTAGAGCTTTAAGATTTAATGATTGCCCTGCTGGGTTTCAGACTTGCATGGGGCATATAGAATCTTTTTTTGGATGATTTCTCCTTTTTGGAATGGGTATATTTGCCCAATGCCTATACCCTCATTGTATCTTGGAAGTAACTAACTATAAACTTATTTTTTATTTACAGGCTCATAGGTGGAAGGGACTTGCCTTGTCTCAGATGAGACTTTGGAATGTGAACTTTTGAGTTAATGCTGAAATGAGTTAAGACTGGGGGATTGTTGAAAAGTGATGATTATATTTTGCAATGTGAGAAGGACATGAGATTTGGGAGGGGAAGGGGTGGAATAATATGGTTTGGATTTGTGTCCCTGCCCAAATCTCATGTTGAGTTGTAATCCCCAGTGTTGGAGGAAGGGTCTGGTGGGAGGTGACTGGATCATGGGGGCAGATTTCCCCCTTGCTGTTCTCATGACAGTAAGTGAGTTCTCATGAGATCTGATTGTTTAAAATTATATGGCACCTCCCACTTTGCTCTCTTTCTTCTGCTCCAGCCATGTAAGATGAGCCTGCTTCCCCCTCACCTTCCACCATTATTATAAGTTTCCTGAGGCTTCCTCAGTCATGCTTCCTGTGCAGTGTATGAAACTGTGAGCCAATAAAACCTCTTTTCCGTATAAACTACTCAGTCTCAGGTAGTTCTTTATGACAATGTGAGAATGGACTACATAGAGTAATCAACGTCAGAGTGTAATACAACAGAGTGTGGACTCTGGAATCAGATGTCTGGTTTGGATCTGGTTCTGTTCTTTACCAGCTATGTGATCTAGAACCAGATTGTTATTCTCTCTGCTTTGATTCTCTCATCTGTTAAATGCGTATATAATAATTCATAACTCATAGTAGTTCTGTGAGGAATAATGAGTTAAAATAAGTAAAGTGCTTAGAATAGTGCCTCACAGAGTAACTGTTATTTTAGTTATAGTTATCATTTTACTCTTTTATTTTTTATTTTTATTTTTTTTTTATTTTTTTATTATTATTATTTTTTTTGAGATGGAGTCTCGCTCTGTCGCCCAGGCTGGAGTTCAGTGGCGCAATCTCGGCTCACTACAAGCTCCGCCTCCTGGGTTCCCGCCATTCTCCTGCCTCAGCCTCCCGAGTAGCTGGGACTACAGGCGCCCGCCACCTCGCCTGGCTAATTTTTTTTTGTATTTTTAGTAGAGATGGGGTTTCACCATGTTAGCCAGGATGGTCTCGATCTCCTGACCTCGTGATCCGCCCGTCTCGGCCTCCCAAAGTGCTGGGATTACAGGCTTGAGCCACCGTGCCCGGCCTTATTTTTTATTTTATTTATTTACTTTTTAGAAGGAATCTTGCTTTTTTGGCCAGGCTGGAGTGCACTAGCATGATCTTGGCTCACTGCAACCTCTGCCTCCTGGGCTCAAGCAATTCTCCTGCCTCAGCTTCCCTAGTAACTAGTATTACAGGTACACACTACGCCCAGCTAATTTTTTTGTATTTTTAGTAGAGATGAGATTTCACTTTGTTGGCCAGGCTGGTCTTGAACTCCTGACCTCAAGTTATCCGTTGGCCTCAGCCTCTCAAAGTGCTGGGATTACAGGCATGAGCCACTGTGCTTGGCCTTATTCATTTATTTTTTATTGAGGTAAAATAGTACCCATTATTATTGTAGGCGCTATTGGCTCTGGTTACAGGGACTAACTGGAAAGGGAATGACTACCATGACCAGCCCAAAAAGTGGTTGGTTTTTGATTGGTAACCTGCACTTTCTCTGCTTGCAAAGATTGAGAGAGGGAAGACCCAAAGGCCTGCCAATCTTCTGTCCAGAACAGGAGTCATGGGGATGCCCATCCTCCTGGTCATATATGTAATCAGTCTCTCTCCCACACACCTTCACAACCATCCTTTGACCCTTCCTAGAGATTTTCTGCCACAGTTCAGCTCATTCGATCTCTCCCTCATTCTCACAGTGATTGATCTAGGTCCTCATTATATCATCCCCAGACCACTGAAGAAGCCTTTCCACTGGCCCCTCTACCTCCAGGCCCTCATCTACTCCTCACACTGCCTCCAGATTGACCTTTCTAAAACATAAGTCCCATTATGTCTCTTCTCTACTGAAAACCTCCTCTGGCTCCCAATTACCTGTACAACAATGTGGGAAGATGTAGTTTTGTTTTGAGAACCTCCTACAAGTTGACAAGAAGCTCATTTCTCCATATTTCCTTTCCTTTCACGTTCTACTCCAGCTGAACTGAAACAGTGCCTACCTCTCTTGCTTCGTGCTTTTATTCAAGCTATTTCCTTTTCTAACTTACCTTTCCTACCACATTGATCTGTCGAATTTCCATTTTTTAAATTGAAGGAGAGATATTACTTTTTAAAATGAGAACTATTTTCCAAGAGCTGCACCCCTTCTGATCCCATTATCTGTCCAGTCAGAATTTTTCACCCTCTCTCATATTCCCATAGTCATTTGTTTCTGTCTCTATGATAATGCTTAGCACAGACTGTCTTGTGATATTTATGTTTATTTATTTCAAAATTGCCTTTATATGGATAACAAAAATTATATGGTAATATTTGTCAAAATGTATCGATCTATACACTTAAGATGGATTCATTTTATTGCATGCAAATCATGCCTCAATAAAATTGGTTTTAAAAGAAAAACTACAGCAAAACCATAGCAAAATAAAAAATAAACAGATGAGAAAATTGAGATGAAGGAAAATAAGGGTAGGAAAGTAAAATAAATTCAGGGGTAAGGTTAGTATTAAAAAATGCATGCCATAAGTTTCCATAGGCTAAAGACATTTTTCCTGAGCTTCCCAGCTGCCAAAGGAAATAGAGAATTATGATCAGACAAAATAGAGACTTTCCTAGTTCTGAAACCTGAACAAAATCTCTCTCATGAGCCCTTATGAAGAGAACACTGTGATGTAAGGGATAGCTTTCTCAACAATAACCCTATGGTAAACCCAGTAAGGAATTGTATAGGTTGTTTCTCATAATATCTCTCAGTTCAAGTTGCTGGCAGAACATCGAAGTACAATTAAGAAAACAGTTCTATGAAGGACTAAAATATTACGGTTCAAGTGCACAGCTTTCTAATGGTTTCATGGAATTAGAAAGAAAAGTTTAAACTAACTATAGAAATGGGTGGTCTGTTTATCTTTCAGGCAATCCCTTGACTTAATATGACTATATCCTGAATATATCTTTTGTTACTATTTGAGAGAGTTCAAGGCTATAGAGTCTATGACCAAATCCTGGAGTGTGATGACTGTTACCAATTAAGGATAGATCTTCGTTTTTGAAGTTCTGTTGTTTGGTGCATACGCATTTAAGATTGTTATGTCTTCTTGGTGACTCGAACACTTTGTTTTCATATGTCTCTCTTTATTCTTGAAAATATTCCTTGTTCTGAAGTCCACTTTGCCTGAAATTAACTATTCCAGCTTTCTTTTAGTTCGAATTTTCGTGTATTATATTTCTCCAACCTTTCACTTTTAACCTATCTATGTCTTTATATTAAAAGTGGGATTCATGACTGGGCATGATGGCTCAAGCCTATAATATCAACCCTTTGGGAGGCTGAGGTGAGAGGATTGCTTGAGCCCAGGAGTTCAAGCCTGGGCAATATAGGGAGACCTCATCTCTACAAAAAATAAATAATTAGCTGGGCATGATGGCCGGGGGCAGAAGTTGCAGTGAGCCAAGATTGCAGTATTGCACTCCAGCCTGGTCGACAAGAGTGACACTCTGTCTAAAAATAATAATAGTAAAATAAATTAAAATAAAATCATAAAAAGTTTCAATTAAATCTATACTCCATCTTAAAAAAGAACCAAAAAACAAAAATTAGCCAGGCGTGGTGGTGCACACCTGTAATGCCAGCTACTCGGGAGGCTGAGGCAGGAGAATTGCTTGAACCCAGAAGACAGAGGTTACAGTGAGCCACAATTGCACCACTGCACTCCAGCCTGGGTGACAAGAGTGAGACTCTGTCTAAAAATAATAATAATAATAAAATAAAAATAGAATCATAAAAAGTTTCAATTAAATCTAGAGAAGGCAAAAAAAGAAAATGGAAGCAAAGAAAAACTAGAACAAATAGAAATCATTAAGCAAGGTATCAAGTTTTAATCCAATCGTACCAATAATCATTTAAAATGTGAATGGTCTAAACACATCAGTTAAAAAGCAGATATTGGCCAGGCGTGGTGGCTCATGCTTATAATCCCGGCACTTTGGGAGGCCAAGGCAGGCAGATTGCTTAAGGCCAGAAGTTGGAGACCAGCCTAGCCAACGTAGTGAAACCCCACCTCTACTAAATATACAAAAATTAGCCAGGCGTGGTGGCACATGCCTGTAATCCCAGCTTCTTGGGAGGCTGAGGCAGGAGAATCACTTGAACTTAGGAGGAGGTTGCAGTGAGTGATCTCAATCACACCACTGCACTCTGGCCTGGGTGATAGAGTGAGACTCTGTCTCAGAAAAAAAAATGTATATCTATATATAGCAGATATTGTCAGATTGGATTTTTTAAAAGATCCAATTTTATACTATCTTCAAAAATCTCATTATTTATTTATTTAAGACCATATCTCACTCTGTCACCCAGGCTGGAATGCAGTGGCATGATCATGGCTTATTGTAAACTCGACCTCCTGGGCTAAAGCAATCCTCCTGCCTCAGCCTCCCTAGTAGCTGGGATTACAGGCTCCCACCACCACACCCAGCTAATTTTTTTTGTATCTTTAGTAGAGATGGGGTTTCACCATGTTAGCAAGGCTGGTCTTTAATTCCTGACCTCAAGTGACCGACCCACCTTGGCCTCCCAAAGTGCTGGGATTATAGGTCTGTGCCACCACACCCGGCCTATTTTTACCTTTTTGAAATTGACTTATTATTATGTTATAAATTATGTTTCAATTTTGATCATTTCTATTGACCTATCTTCAAGTTTACTGATTTACTGATTCTTCCATCAGCTATGTTAAGTCTACTGATGAACCCACTGATAACATTTTTATCTCTGTTTCTGTGTTTTTGATTTCTAGTATTTCCATTTCATACTTTCTTACAGTTTTCAACTACCTGATGAAATTACCTATCTGATCCTTGTTTGCTTTTTTCATTAGAGTTTTTTTAACATATAAATCATAGTTATTTTGAATTTCTGATCTGATAGCTCCAACACCCATGTCATTTATGAATCTGGTTTTAGTGATTCTCTTCAGACTTTGTTTTCCTTTGCCTTTTTTTGCCTTGTACTTTTTGTTGTTATTGTTGAAAACTAGACATGTTGTATAGGACAGTAGATAATAAGGAGAATATTTTTCATTCTTGAAGTGAATCCATTTTTCCTTTTGGTAGATCCTTAGTGTAGAGAGTTTATGTTAATTTAGTCAGAGGTTGGACTGGATTTGAAGTCCGTGTTGCTGTTACCCTTAGTGCACCAAAGTCTTCCAATTCCTTTAACGGTAACTTGTATTTATGGTGTAGACTAATTTAAAAGAGAATTTTTGTCAATGTCTGTACTCTGCATGACTTCTAATATTTCTGCTTGGATTTGAGTCTCCCTTTGCACTGCTTTCGAGACAGAACTGCCTTTTGCCACACTCCCAGTTGTATTCCAGTGATGCTTTCACTTGATGCTTGACAGCATGGAGGTGGTGGGTATGGGGAGGGTCCCTTCTCTGATGTTCTGAGTAAGCCTCAGTTGTAGGCAGTCACTGACAATCTGGAACTCAGGGCTGTGGCTCTCTCAAGTGTTCTTACCCCTTCTCCAGCTGTAATGCTGTAGCCAGCATGAATTCCTGCCTCTTTACCACAGGTAGAGAGTTCCTTTTCCTCCCTGTTCCCTTATCCCAGCTTTCGTGAATTTCCACCACTGCCTTCAGACTATAGCTGTGTCGCACTTCCTGCTGAATATTTCCTTCCTTGAGGAAGACAGGGGAGATGGAATTCCAGCAGTTGCTGTTCTCCTCTCCCACCCAGAACCAAGAGGGGAACTTTCCCCTTGATCTTCCCTGGAAGTCCTTGGTGGGGTTCCTGAAGAAAAAAATCCATAAGGAGAACCAGATTTCTGATAGTTAACTGAGCAGAGTTGAACTCCTCTCAAGAAAATTAAAACTCTCAAACAGTTCTCAGGCCCAAGGAGATGGGCCCTCTACCTCTGCATGAAGGGGTTGCTGGAGCCCCTGTAGATAAGGCCATGATATTTAATGGAAAACAGGCTTGTCTTCACTCTACCTACCACACAGTCAAATGCATCTTCAAGATCGTAAAGTTCTATATAGGGAAATGGTGAATTCCAGGTTTGAATTTCATGGAACAGCAAAATTAAAATAAAAAATGATTGGGAGGATCAACGTTAGATTCTCAACTTTTTAGTTTTCAAACCAAAAATCACTCACCTGTCATCACATCATGGCAATATGAAAGGACACACCCACCCACCCACCAAAGTACAAAGGATATACTCTTGGAATAGTGAACAATCCTTTACTTGGAATAAATTTAGCCCTCAATAAAGTGAAGTCAAGTTTTTCCGCTCCTCATCGTAGATCAATGGATGCTTAGTTATGGACCAGCACAAGTCCTCAGCCAGCACTTACAAGCCACTGCTATAGAACTTGGCTGTTTTTTCACGTAGTTCTATCTTCTATATTTTTGTTGTAACCTCCTGGAAAGGAGAATCATGTCATATCCACCTCTGTTTCTCCAATTTGACCCTCAAATGTGACCCACTTAATAGGTTCTCAGCTAATGAGATTAACAATGAATGATATTAATTAATACCATTAATTTATTATATCAGTACATTAATAGTAATAACACACATAGGTTGTTCTCATAAATGTTAGCTGAACGGAACTGGATACCAAGATATCACGACCTCTTCAACACTCTTAGGTCTTCCCCAGTACCCCCTAGGCCCACCTGGAAGGATGGGAATTTAATTTTTTTACCTTTCATCTTAATAGTATTTAGTGAGTGACCACTTTGAGTGAGGCGTTTCTTTTCAGAAGTGGTGGGAGATGAAAAGGATACACAAGACAAGAATTTTGCCCTTAAGTGGTTTATAATTATCTACACAGCACAGGTGATTCTAATACCAGAGGTAACCTAATTGTGAACACAGAGTGCCAAGAGAACAGAGGAGAAAGCGTTCACGTGCCCATTGACTCATAAGTACTCTGAGAGGATTTGTTCTGGACTTAGGTGGAGGGAGGAGAATAAACGTGGACTCTCCTTTCAATGGATAGTAGTCAAGAAGTAATGCTACCAAGGTGTAAGAAAATAATGGAGGGATTGGAAAGAGCATGGTAGTCAAGGAATTGAGAGGGGAGCAGCTACTTCTTCCAGGAGATCAGGGGGGCTGCAGATGGTCAGAGAATTAATGCTGACTTGGGGAAATCCAAGAAGTTTTCATAGAGAAAAGTGAGTTGAGACTTGAGTTGTCTTTGAAACTGTGTAGAACTTGGATATATGTGTGTGGAAGAGAGGAATTTGCCACAGGAAAAGCCTGGGCAAAGGCATAGGGGAGGGAAAACACAAGTCAGTCTCAGGAAGTGGAAAGTGCTGAAGAGTAAGTGGGGAGTGGGGTATGGAGTTGGGCGACAGTGGAGTAGAAGATGTAGCTGAAGAGGCTGGCCAGAACCAGACTATGGTTGGCGCAGAGCAGGTGCTCAATAAATATTTGTTAAATGATTGGATAGATAAAGGGAAGCACTGGCCATGGGTTGTATTGTTTGTTTATTTATTTATTTATTTTAGTAGCTAATGGTGAAGAATTCTGAATAGGAAGGTGGTAAGATCATATTGTGATGGCAGGTCTGTGGAGGACAAAGGAGAGACAAAGCTGATGGAGGTAGGGGCATGAGTTAGGAAGCTGTGGCGGTTGTCCTAAGAGGACTCCCTGCCCCCAGTCCTGAAAGACCTGATTCTCTGCCTCCAAGAAAAGTCAGGCTGGAATGTTTCCCTCTTTTGAAACATTTATGGATCAATGAATGTCAACACTCGAGCTAAATGTAAAGCGTGTTTAGACACACTCTAGGAACATCAACACACATCCTATTCCTAGGGAGGAGACTAAAGTCTTCCAGTTGCATTGTGCCAGGGTCAGTCTTACTATAAGGGAACATCTGGGGAAGTGGCACTTAGTGTGGCTGTCAGCCCTGAAGACTCTCTAAGCCTCTGAAACTCTTAAGCTTGACGGTTTTCATTATGGCTTCCTAGAGAGAAGATGGAAAGTCATCTGATGTTCCTCTCTTAGCACTCCTCATCTACTTGGTATTGATATTAATAAACAATGAAATCACAGGATACAGATTAAGTAAATCTATTTTCCTTGCATGTGGTACAACACAGTTTGAAAATAAAAACAAATCAAATGATCTGAAAGCAAAACGAATGTAAATTAAGATCTGGAGAAATTTGTCAGCATCTCAGCATTTATTTTGCTTTCATCTCCCCTTTAAATCAAACTAAACCATTTTCTGAAGCTCGGATGTGAATCACAGCCCCTTCTGGAATGAATGAGTATGACTCTGGCCTAGTTTAAGCAGATGATCCCCCGTAAGTGGGGAGAGAAAGGCTCTTCTCAAAGGGGTAGAAGGCTCTGAGGCCAGCGGTCTCTTGAGGACAGACGGCCTGGTCTGGAATTGCACAGGTGAGGTGCCCAGAGCCAGGGGAGTGCAAGCAGATTCCTGAAGTCTTTCTTTCCTTTGGAGAAACCATCACTTTTGTGCTTTTTGTCTGTTGGCAAAGCTTCTTGTTAAAATAAATGGTGCCACAGTACACTGGTTGAGTGCAGACTTAAGGATAGAGGGAATTGGTTCAGACCCTCAACCCTACATGGATGACCTTGGAGCAGTTACTTACATTCTCTGAACTTCAGATTCCTCACCTAAAATTTGGGGACAGCAACACCTGAGTTATTGTATCCAACATCTGAGTTATTGCATAAGAGTTACATGAAATAATATACAAAATGTGTTTAACAAAGTGATGCATAATGATTGCTCAATACAAGGTAGCAGTTCTTAATTATTAATAAAGAATAAAGTTCAACTGGCGAGGTGCAGTGGCTCACGCCTGTAATCCCAGCACTTTGGGAGGCCGAGGAGGGCAGATCACTTGAGGTCAGGAGTTTGAGACCAGCCTGGCCAACATGGTAAAACCTCGTCTTTACTAAAAAATACAAAAATTAGCCGGGGGTGGTTGTGCGTGCCTGTAGTCCCAGCTGCTTTGGAGGCTGAGGCAGGAGAATCACCTGAACCCAGGAGGCAGAGGTTGCAGTGAGCTGAGATGGCACCACTGCACTCTAGCCTGGGCAACAGGGTGAGACTCTGTCTCAAAAAAAAAAAAAAAAAAAAAAGAATAAAGTTCAACCATCTCAACAGAAGTGGCAGAAGCTTTAGAATAAGTGCAGACCCTTGCTGTGGACACTTGTTTTTCCTTGGTGACTCCATGGAATTTCATGGATATTCTGAGGCTTTTCCCCCAGTGGTTATTACAGAAGGAGTCAACAGCCCTGTCAGGCCTGGTGCTGCCCCATGACAGTCAGACCCTGTTACATTTCTGCTTATTCTCTCTCCATGGGGTCATGGAAAGGAGAAGGGAGAAGGATTTGGTGGTGCATGACGCCCCACGTAAAGGACCCTTTTGTAATCAGGCCCCTCAGATAGGACCTTAGGTTTCTGACCACATAGAGAATACTGACTTTTAAAGAGAGCCAGACATTTTATTCTGCAATGTTTGCCCTACCTTTTCATGTTAAAGAACCAGGAAATGACAACTTGAAGAGCACGCTGGGCTGAATAGAGAAGCTACTCTCAGCTGGAGGGAATGGCCTGAGCCTCTCTCACCACCTAGGGCTGACTACCTCAGTAACGCAGCTCACTTGGCCCCATTCCGAGGGCCCTTTGGCCCAATAGCTTGTTTAGAGTCTGTCAGCTGCAGGGGTGAGACAACTGGGCCTGGACTTGATGGCCTCCCTGGGGGAGCCGGCCCCTCCCACGTGGAGCCTAGAAGATGAAAGACACTTGGCCCCTCCAATTCACAAGAAGAATCCATGGAGAATCTCTCACCTCCAGGCCCTGCGAGATTAACCTTTGATGTTGGCTCCTGACCCAATTTCCAGGCTGACCTGCACACATGGCATCAGAGCTGAATTCTTTTTGATGTTGTAGAGTATCTTATCTCTATAACAACATGCCTTGAAGCCCAGTTGTCCAGCTTGGTCACCTTCCAGGATCATACTTTTGGATTTTGCTTTCCAAAATCTCCTTGGAAATTATCTAGCCTTGAAAGAAAAGAGAGGGGGCATTTTTGCTGTTTTGTTTGCAGAAACAAAACGTGGGAAGAGATCAAGGAACCAAGCAATTGGTTCTGAACTTTAGTTTCATTGAACATTGGGATCTATTATATTTTGAGGAACAGAAAGAACCTGGGAGCCGTACAGGTGGCTAACACAGATAATCATCAAATTTCTGCATTTGGAGGCTGAGGCTTGTTCTGTCTCACTCTTCCCAGCTCTGCCTTGGTGTCTTGCTTTCACTCCCTTGCTCAATCTCTATTCTCTGGCTTTGCTGTTCTCTGTGACTTTTCCTGTCACTTTCTGTGGTGTGGAGTCTATTTCTCTGTAGTCATTGTTTCTGTTTCCACCTTCTTGGTTTCTTTTCTGTGTCTCTGTTTTTCTGGTTTGATGGATATCCTCTGCTTCTAATTTTTTTCACTAGCCAATGCCAGGCAGCACAGTTCCTTGAGAGGCATGCCCTTGTTTCTGGAACCCTTACTTGTTTCAAACATCCTCCTGAAGCAGCCCCTGTTTTCTAGAAGAGCGGACCTAGGTCATCTTTTGTTTATTTCATGTTGCTCCCTGCAAAGAGGAGACGATATGGCCAGGTAAAGGGGCTTGTGCTTATAATCCTAGCACTTTGGGAGGCTAAGGCAGGAGGATCACCTGAGCCCCAGAGTTCGAGACCAGCCTAGGCAATGTGTTGAGACTCATCTCTACAAAAAGTTTAAAAAAATTAGCTGGCTGTGGTGGTGCATACCTGTGGTCCCAGCTACTCACAAGGCTGAGGCAGAAGGATTGCTTGAGCCCAGGAGATCGAGGCTGCAGTGAGCCATGATTGCAACACTGCACTCCAGCCTGGGTGACAGAGCAAGACCCTGTCTCAAAACAAACAAACAAACAAAAACAAACAAATAGAAACAGAAAAGAAAAGAAGGTACTTGGGAAGCACAGCAGCTTCCTCTCCTTGCCTTCCAGCCAGCAGCAGACCCAGCAGAACTCAGAACACCCTGGAGTTTCAGGCCCTTCAAACTCCTCTTAAAAAAAAAAAGTTTCGGCCGGGCGCGGTGGCTCAAGCCTGTAATCCCAGCACTTTGGGAGGCCGAGACGGGCGGATCACGAGGTCAGGAGATCGAGACCATCCTGGCTAACACGGTGAAACCCCGTCTCTACTAAAAAAAAAATACAAAAAGCTAGCCGGGCAAGGTGGCGGGCGTCTGTAGTCCCAGCTACTCGGGAGGCTGAGGCAGGAGAATGGTGTAAACCCGGGAGGCGGAGCTTGCAGTGAGCTGAGATCCGGCCACTGCACTCCAGCCCGGGCGACAGAGCGAGACTCCGTCTCAAAAAAAAGTTTCTTAAGAGAAGTTTTAGTTTCACAGTAAAATTGAGAGAAGGTACAGAGATTTCCCATAGACTCCCACCTTCACACATGCACAGCCTTGCCCATTATCAACATCCCCCACCAGAGGGGTACATTAGTTACAGCTAATGGAACTGCATCCACACAACACTCAGAGGCCATGGTTTATACCAGGGCTCACTCGGGGTGTTGTGCATCCTGTGGTTTTGGGCAATGTCTATTGACACGTAACCACCTCCACAATATCACATAGAGCAGTTGCATTGCCCTAACCATCCTCTGTGCTCTGCCTGTTCGTCCTTCCCTCCCCTCAAACCCTGGCAACCACTGGTCTTTTTACAGTGTCCAGTTTTGCATTTTTCAAAATGTCCTATCGTTGGAATCATACAGTATATAGCCTTTTTCAGATCAGCTTCCTTCACTTAGTAATCAACTTCTTCTGGGATGAAGAGTTTTATAAAGTGCATCTAATGCCCCAGGTGGCTGAAAGTATCAATCAGAATCAGTGTCTACATACACGACTCCTGCCCCTGGCCTCTTTTTTTCACCCGTAGGGTGTGTGGGGGAATCCATCCTGAAATATTTGTCCAGGTCATTTGTTTGCTTTTCCTAAGTAAAAACATGCGGGGCACTGTGGTTAGGCACCATGCATTTACTCACTCAGTCATTGGTTCAACATGCATTTACCACACCCTCCCCGGCATCCTCAACCCTCCCTGAGACTCTGGGGCTATAGTGGGAGAGCACTGGGACAGGCAGGAGCTGTCCAGCCTGCCTGCTGGCCAAGGGATAGAAGTTCAGGCAGCAGCTTGGCTTTTACAGCATCAGTATTACTGGGAGCCCACCAGCGTCCCCTTCTTCTAATTGTCCTGCCAATGCTTGAGATGCAAGAGGTATGCATATTTTTCTGGGGATTTTATTCCATTCCCCCAGAATCAATGGATCCCAACCAGTCCTTCCCCTCAACCCTGTCTCTTCCTCATGCCCCAGCACACCTGATATGAAGCGCACGCCTAGGCTGGCTGGGTTCCAGGGCATTCACAGAGGTTTTGCAGTTTCCTTCTAGGGTGAAGTGGAGAAGTGGGACAGGAGTTCACAATTATTGAGTTTCTGCTGTTTGCCAGACACTCTGCCTGATGATTTCACTTCATTTCATTTAACCCTTATTCTCAGCATACCAGTAAGATAGATAACACCATCCCCACATGAATGAAGTGGAAACGGAAACTCAGGAAAGGGCAGACATTTAGCACATCACAGAATTGTACCTGGAACCAGGTCTGTCTGGTACCAGAACTCAAATTTTTGCAACTGCAGCCTCTGCGTGTGTGTGTGTGTGTGCATGTGTGTGTGTATGTATGTGGTGGGAGTTGGTAGTAGTGGTAGGAAGTAATAGGAGGGATGAACACAGCAGTAGAAATCATTCCAGGCTCTTTTTCTCCCCCTTGGGTCCTGAAAGGAGGAGCCCTTTGCCACCTTTCTGCCTCTGGTCAGGTTGCAGCCGTGTGTTGGGAATGCAGGTGGCATTAAGGAAAAGAGGCACTTTTTCCTCTTCTCGGAGGGTCCTCTGTTCTCTTTAGCATGGCCTAGCGGGCTCCAGAGCCAGACTTCCTGAGTGCTAATCCCAGCTCTTCTGTTTGCTAGTGGTGTTTCCATGGGCAATTTATTTAAACTGTCGGTGCTTCAGTTTCCTCTTTTGCAATGGGGGTAATAAGAAGAGTACCATCCTCATTCCTAGAATAGACAAATTTATTAAGACAGAAAGTAGCATGGTGGTTGCCAGGGACCAGGAGGAGGTTAGTATTTAATGAGGAGTTAAAGGAATGGGGAGCTCGTGTTTAATGGGTATAGAGTTTCAGTTTGAGAAGATTAAAAAGTGCTGAAAATGGGTGACAGTGATGGCTGCTCAACAGTGGGAATGTACTTAATGCCACAGAACTGTTTGCTTAATGATAGTTAAAATGTTGAGTTTTATTGTTATGAATATTTACCACAATTGAAAAAAAGAATAGGCTAGGTGTGGTAGCTCGTGCCTGTAACCCCAGCACTTAGGGGGGCCGAGGTATGTGGATCATGAGGTCAGGAGATGGAGACCATCCTGGCTAACATGGTGAAACCCCGTCTCTACTAAAAATACAAAAAAATTAGCTGGGCATGGTGGTGTGTGCCCATAGTCCCAGTTACTTGGGAGGCTGAAGCAGGAGAATCGCTTGAACCCAGGAGGCAGAGGTTGCAGTGAGCCAAGATCACGCCACTGCACTCCAGCCTGGGTGACAGAGTGAGAAACTCTTTCTCAAAAAAATAAATACATAAAAAAGAAAAAAAAAAAAGAAAAGAAAAAAAAAAGAATACCTTCCTCAAAGGATTTGGGGAGGCAAGAATGAGATTATGCATTTTAAGCACTTAAGACTGAACCTGGCTCATATTAAATGCTCCATAAATGTGAGCTCTTATATGCTCCAACTTTCATCTCTTCCAGAGAAGTCCTGGAAACTAGGGGCAGAGCTGTGTAGTGCACACCTGTCGCTGGCTCAGAGTTGCCATGAGAAGGGGTCTCACAGCCAGGACCTGGAAGTCTTCCCTGTGCCCGTGATTAGGCAGCTGTCAAGAGAGGGACTGGTGACTGTGCATTTTAATAGAAGAGCTCTCCCTGCCCATGTTGAGCAGCAAGGTTATAAATGGAACACTGCTTGCTAAATTGCCCCATTTTGCACAGACTAACTTCATGAGTTGCAGGTTCTGATGTGTGGCTGAATTTGACAGTTAAGCAAGAACAAAAGAACTATGAACCTACTGGGGAATACATCCAATTAAATGGTATCAATGCAGGATAACGGAGAAGAGAATGGTGTGTTAATATTTTCACCAGCCTTGCCAACAAATATTTATGGAGTGTCAATAGGGAGGGGAGAAGGTGCTTAGAAGGTGCTAAAGCAAAGTGCTTAGAGTTCAGATCAGGAACACCAAGCGGCATGTTATGGGACAAAGGAGGGAAGGCAGACACACACGGTCAATCTGGGGACAGAATTAGCACCCCTGTAAGGGGTTGAGCTCCTTCAGATCTTCAGACTTCCTTTATCTAACTCTCCCCAAACCCCCAATTCTGTTCAGATCAATGGCATTCATTGTGTGGTGTGTAGAGGCCTCAGGAGGTCAGAAGAGATAAGACAGAGCAACCAGGGGCAGGGAGCAGTCAAGAGAAAAGACTTCTCTGTCCTTATTCTGGCCTCCAGGAATCCTCTCTAGTCCACTGCAGCCATGATGCTGCCCCTTAATTCTGAACCCAGAGGACCCCCTGACTCTGCAGGGACTTGCTCTTCAAGGCCCCCCAAGCTAATGACTCTAAGACTTGCCATCTGTTCTAGCACTTCTCAAGCTCTCTGTGGTGAAAGACCAGGTTTTTATTTTGATTTCTTTTCAGTTTCCAATCCACTGTGGGATCAATACTTTTATATAATAAATATTATTTACTAAATTTGTTTAGTAAATAAATTAGAAAATGAAATAAGAAACAAAGAGATACAAAACACAAGACCACGTTTAATTATCACATTCAGCAGACATACATAGACCTACCAAAATCACTACAGAAGTTTCTAGATGCTTACTCTCCATTTCTTTGCTTATTGAGTTGCGGACTAATAACACAATAGCTTGTGCTACGCTGGAGGACCTCATTCTGAATAGCTGTGCTCTAGACCTCTGGTATCTAAAATGGTGTGCCAAGACAATCCACTGGGCACAGGAAGAAAATATTGACACTTCTATTTATATTGTTATTGCATCCTCATTTAATTTTTATCTTTGTGTATATTTTCAATGTACACAGCACAATAGTAAAATAAGACACGTATAAAATTTATGGGTTGGTAAATTATACAAGACAAGTTGTGCCCAAAATATTTTTACTGAAAGAGTTATGTGGTCAACAATGTGTTGAAATCTGTTGCCCTTGACTACTCATGTAAAAGTTACTGCTATGCCTCTTTGGAATGTCTAATTGCATGGGCCTCTGTTATTTAAGATTTCATATAGTTATGCCTGACCTAAAATTATGATAAAACTATAAGTTATTTGCAGAACTGTGTCTTATTTATGCTTATTTATTTATTTATTTATTTTGAGATGGAGTTTCGCTTTTGTTGCCCAGGCTAGACTGCAATGGCACAATCTCAGCTCACTGCAACCTTCACTTCCCGGGTTCAAGCGATTCTCCTGCCTCAGCCTACTGAGTAGCTGGGACTACAGGTATGTGCCACCATGCCTGACTAATTTTGTATTTTTAGCAGAGATGAGGTTTCTCTATGTTGGTCAGGCTGGTCTCGAACTTCTGACCTCAGGTGATCCACCTGCCTCAGCCTCTCAAAGTGCTGGGATTACAAACCTGAGCCACCACTCCCAGCTCTTATTTATTTACTAAGCTGAGAAAAGTGTGGATGTGATCCAGGCACCATGCTAGGATGTGGAAATATGAAGATGGCTAGGAATTAATCTCCATTCCTTAGGGGAGACATATCTAAGTCAGGGACAGAGATTTTCAAATGGATCATTGCTTTAAGTATAACATGTGAAATCAAGTAAGCATGTATGAGTAACAAACTTGGAGCATAAAGAGTGGTTCACTCCATTGGGGGTGGTGCTCAGATAAAGATACCCCCAGTGGAGCTGATGTCTGAGAAGATGTTGACAGATAAGCAGGTTTTGCATCGTTGACAGGAGGAGGTAAGATATTTTAAGTAATAGCATGCAAAAAGGCATAGAGGTCTTCACACTCATTGCTGGCTCTCTTTCTCTCCTGCAATTGTCATCGCTGTTCCAGATCGCTCATATTAGCATAAGATCCATCTATGCTTCTTAAATGCCCCTCAGTCCACTCACTCAGTGTATCAATGGCACCACCATCTATCCCTGTACCCACATCAGACTCCTCCCCATCTCACTCCCACACCCATTCTGTTAATATCTATTCCATTCTACCTTCTTACCATGTCTCAAAGAAATTTCCTGCAATATCAACAATAATAACACTTTTTGTAAATCTACTATTTCTGACCATTGTGTGCTGGCATGGTCAAGGACTGAGACTTAATCATCTTGGAATCCACGGTGGATAGCAGAGTGCTTAGCTTACTACATAATACTAATACTAATTAATGATGATAATGATGATATTTAATGCTTACATGGTGCTTAATTGGTGCCAATGTTCTAAGCACTTCACATGCGATAACTCACTTAATTCTAAAAATGACCCTGTGAAGTAGATACTTCCCTTTTTACAGGGGAAGAAAATGAGGCAGAGAGGTAAAGTGATTTGCCCAAGGTGTAGAGCTTGTAACAGCCCAAAGTTGAGTGAGTGAATTAATACATAAATGGGAGAATAAATGAATGAGGTCAGAAAGACAGGATGGGTCATACAATGACAATTTCTGCCATGCATGTAGTCAGTAGATTGGGAGCCATTTTGTGGGTTTCTTTCTAAGGAGGTACTAATTGCTATTTTGGCAGTTGTAGTTTACCCCAGGGTGTAGTGGTATACCAGAGAGAATGGAATCTGATATACATGATTCAAAGAAATAAGAGGATAAAGCATTCTTGATGGAGAAGGAAAGGAAGTTGGCTGCTTCAAGGTGTTATTTCAGTTGGAGATATGAGTCAGGGGTGGTTTATCTGCAGTCTGTGCCTGCAGAGTGATGCTGGCATCCTGCCGCATTCAGCCCTGGCTACAAAAACATCGTGACAGGTGTCCCCCAGGGAGTCACATACCTGGGATTTATACAACACCATGTCTCGAACATCTCTCAGGGACTGTGGGCCACCTGTCACTGTTATTATTAATTTTTTTTAGATGGAGTTTTGCTCTGGTTGCCCAGGCTGTAGTGCAGTGGCACAATCTCAGCTCACTGCAACCTCCGCCTCCCGGGTTCAAGCGATTCTCCTGACTCAGCCTCCCGAGTAGCTGGGATTATAGGTGCACGCCGCCACGCCTAGTTAATTTTTTGTATTTTTAGTAGAGATGGGGTTTCATCATGTTGGCCAGGCTGGTCTTGAACTCCTGACATCAGGTGATTCACCCCCCCCCTCGGCCTCCCAAAGTGCTGAGATTACAGGGCGTGAGCCACTGTGCCTGGCCTGTTTTTTATTTTTAAAACCCATTCTCCACCCCCATATCTCCTCTATCACATTGGAGGCTGGTTACCACAAACTATTGGCTGTACATTTTCCTAACCTAGAAAAATGATGCTGCATGGACCTGTTTGCTGTCTTTCTCAATTCCTAATCCTCCCTGGGCTGCCCCTCTGTTGCCATAGGGCGCTGTGCCACCATTCTGTGGTTCTCCCCAGACCACTGAGAAAGAAAAGCAACGCAAAGGGTTCTTCTCACTCTCTCACTGCCCTCTACAATCAAATAAATGTTAAGCCACCTCCACTTTTCCTGCCACTTTTATTTTCTTCCTTTCTCATAGCTATAAATAAATACATGAATAAACTGCCCACTCTGATTTATAGGCTGTCAGAACTATAAGGAGTCTTAAGAACACACTGGTTTGATTTCTTCCTTTTAAATATGAGCAAATGGAGGCCTAGAGGAGGTTGAGGATCCTGTTCACGGGACAATGGGTGGATGGGAACCCTTGTGCGATTCTGGGGCACATGGGAGATAGAAATCATCCTCCTATCACGAGGTCAGCTGTTCAAGACCAGCATGGCCAACATAGTGAAACCCCGTCTCAACTAAAAATACAAATAATTAGCTGGGCGTGGTGGTCGGCACCTGTAATCCTGCCTACTCTGGAGGCTGAGGCAGGAGAATTGCTTGAACCTGGGAAGCAGAGGGACTGGGTGGATGGGAACCCTTGTGCAATTCTGGGGGACATGGGAGATAGAAATCATCCTTCCATCATGAGGTCAGCAGTTCAAGACCAGCCTGGCCAACATAGTGAAACCCCGTCTCTACTAAAAAAAAAAAAAATTAGCCGGGTGTGGTGGTGGCACCTGTAATCCCACCTACTCTGGAGGCTGAGGCAGGAGAATCGCTTGAACCGTTGCAGTGAGCCAAGATCGCGCCACTGCACTCCAGCCTGGGCAACAGTGTGAGACTCCGTCTCAAAAAACAACAACAACAAACAACAACAAAGAAAGAAAGAAAGAAAGAAAGAAAGAAAGAAAGAAAGAAAGAAAGAAAGAAAGAAAGAAAGAAAAGAAAGAAAGAAATCATCCTCCCCTTGCTTAAATTTATCCCTGCAGCTTCTACTTACATATAACAAAATTAAACTATAAATTTAATTTAATACTTTCCTATGACTTCTCTTTCATTTTTCTTTTTAGAACAACCATTTACAAGTCTATTGTATTTCATTCCTTCTCTTCTCTGCTGGTTTCCTTCTCCAAAATATTATTTAATATAGAATAATGAAGAAATGGGTTATGTTTTTCACTGCTCCCTTCTAGTGATTGTATACAAATGAAAGAGTTGCCAATGGGATATCTGAAGAAAGATGAAACGTCAGTATCTGCCATTCCTGCAAGTCCTACCCTGGGAGCTCCAATGATGAAAACTGCTTTAGAGCAATCATTGAAATGTGACATTATTTGTAAATATCTCTTTACACACTCATCTTACCCAATGCATTATGAGCTCAGAGGGCACAGACTGTGTCATATTCCCTTTTGTGTTCCTAATACATAGCACAAGGTCTTGCAGATAGTACTTGCTCAATAAATTATTGCAGAATTGGTGACTAAGTGCAGTTATCAGTCTGGCCACACATTCAATGCTTATCCTCCCCTAATAGAATAGACTACTTAGAGGAAATGGCCTTTGAGCTGAGCTTTAGTGGAAAGAAAGACAGCACATGATAGCAGGAGGAAGGAGGTTGTTTTTATGCACATGGAACAAGGCAGACAAAAGCTTGGAAGTGGGAGCCTGATGGAAGCCCATCAGGAAATTAAAGATTCTATCCATTCATTAGAGAAAGAACAAATGACAGGCCTTGTGCATTACCAGACTGTTAATAAGCAAGAGCCAGACTTGTTCTTATGGAAAGCCAGACTCTGAATGTCATGTTATCCAACCCTCTCAAGCCACCCTATTCTTAAAGCCTTACTGTTCAAAATTGCAAGGATTGTACAGAGTACTGGTGCTGGAATAAGGGATTACAATTCCTCTTTTATAACTGTCTCTTTCCTCCTATTTCTCAGCTACTGAAACAGTTTGTATTTGTCCGGATGATCTTATGCTGAGTGGAGGAACTCTGTGTGTGTGTGTGTGTGTGTGTGTGTGTGTGTGTGTGTGTGTGTGTCTAGGGGACTCCTCATAATAAACTCGCTGACCTCTTCCAATTGGAGGCCTTGCCTTTTAGACTTCAACTCACTCCACTTTGTCTGCTAGAATCTAATACAGCTTCCTAAGGAAAAACATGTCTAAAATGAGAGCGGAAGGATGAGAGGGTCTAACAGAATGTCGAGTGTCCATAGGGTGCCCCAAACTGTGTTTGATGCTTTATTCACTTGTTCCTCACAATAGCCCTGTAAGAGCGATATAATCGCTTTTTACAGATAATAAAGCTAAGGTTCAGAGAAATAAAAAAAAAAATCTTTCTTGAGGTCACATAACTAAGTGATGAAGCCAGAATGAAATACAGGTCAACTACAGGTAAGCCCGTGATCCTTCCAACACACCATGCTTACAATAGCAGTTATAAAATTATCCAAGACCAACAATTAACCCAATTAAAAACTGGGCAAAGGGTTTGAACGGAAATTTCTCCAAAGAAGATATACAAATGGCAAATAAACTCCTGAAAAGATGCTCAACATCATTAGTCACTAGGGAAAGGCAAATCAAAAGCACAGTGAGATACCACTTCACGCCCACCAGAATGGCCATAATAAAAAAGACAGACGATAACAAGTGTTGATGAGGTTGCGGAGAAATTGTATGAGAAATCAACAATTGTATGAGAAATCAACCTTCATGCAATTGTTGATTGGAATATAAAATGGTACAGTTGCCTTGGAAAACAATCTGTCAGTTTCTCAAAAAGTTAAACATAGACTTACCAGATGTCCCACCAATACCACTTCTAGTAGTATCAATGCAGGAGAATTGAGAACAATTGAAACACTAAAACTTGTACATGATGTTTAGAGCAGCATTATTCATAATAGATAAAAAGAAAAAAAAAACCCAAATACCCATCAACTGGTGAAAAACCATGCTATATCTATATACTGGAATATTATTCAGCCATAAAAATGAGGATAGTATTGATACATGCTACAACATGGATGAACCTTTAAAGCATTTTGTTAATGGAAAGAAGCCAGTCACAAAACGTCATCTATTGTATGATTCCATTTATATGAGATGTCCAGAATAGGCAAATCTGTAGGGATAGAAGGTAGAGTAGTAGCCATCAAGGACTGCAGGGGCAGGGGGCGGTAGAGAATGGCAAATCACTACTAAGGGATATTGGGTTTCTTTTATTTGGGCTGATGAAAATGTTGTAGAATTAGATAGTGGTGATGGTTGCACAACTCTGAAGACACTAAAAATCACTGAATTGCACACTTTAAAATTAAGGACCCATTTTATGATATGTGAATTATGTCTCAATAAAGTTATTATAGAGGCTGGGTGTGGTGGCTCATGCCTGTAATCCTAGCACTTTGGGAGGCTGAGGCAGGTGGATCGCCTGAGGTCAGGAGTTCAAGACCAGCCAGGCCAACATGAAGAAATTCCGTCTCAACTAAAAATAGAAAAATTAGCCAGGCATGGTGGCAAGTGCCTGTAATCCCAGCTACTCAGGAGGCTGAGGTAGGAGAATCGCTTGCACATGGGGGGTCAGAGGTTGCAGTGAGCCCTGATCATGCCACTTCACTCCAGTGTGGGCAAAAGAGCGAAACTCCATCTCAAATAAATAAGCAAATAAAGTTATCATAGAAAATGCATCTGAGACCAGAGGGCTGGCTTTAGAAAGTGTCAAGTAGCCATACCTAGGAAAAACTCTAGGGCACTGAGCACGCACCACTAAGATTTAGGATTTGATTATAAAATAAAATGACTGACACAATGCTTGCTTGGAGTGTCTGTAAATGACAGCTTCGGAAATGAGGTTCTTGATAAACAGCCAAAAAGGAGAATGAAAACACCCCTTTTGAATCTGTGGGGGGATACTTCACTAAATACAAGTAATATTAGTGTATCTCACAGAGATTACAGTACTAGAGAGTATCCAGTCAATAGGAGACACAGCCATCATTTATAATATAATAGCATGATGAAGGTAGACTTAGTACTAGGATCTGCCATTGCACTTTCACTTGTTCATTTATTTAAAAATATTTATTGGGCATCTAGAATGTGCCAGATATTTTGCTAGCTGTGTTATAGTTTATTATGTTCACTTCCTCACTCATGCAGTATTAGTCTCTTCATTTTACAGACAAAAAATCTAAGGCTCATAGAAGTGAAGAAAACTGCCCAAAGTCACACAGCTATTGAGTGGTGGAGGTAGAATTTGTGCCCAGATTCCAGATTTGTCTGACTCCGAAGCTAAAGGCCAGAGAGGTTTGGGCAGGAGAATCAAGAACAAGTAGTGGCTTACCAAGTGTGGACCATGTGGCGATGGGGAGGATAAGGGTGGTGGTGACGTAAGTAGCATTCAGTTCAGACTCTGTAGTCAAACGCCTGGGTTTGAATCTTGCCTCTGCCACCTCATGGGAATGTTGTATCAATTTAATAAGTGTACATATGCAAGAGTGCTTGCAACAGTGGTTGGCATGTATTGAATATTCAATGTGCAGAAATTTTATTACAGCCTCTTAAACATACATGTTCAGTGTTGTGGCTCTGAGGTTGACGATCATTAAGATAGAAAAACCCCTTTCAGATTTACAGTTAAAACATGGTTGACTCTGGAGATGGGGGTTGGTGGAGAGGTAGGGTAAATAAAGAGGGATATTTTCTCTGTTTTTTAAGGTTTGAGATTTTTATAATTATGTATTATTTTTTAAAATACAAAACAACACAGCTTATAAAAATGCTTCCATCAATAAAAGAACACTTGTGCTTGGGGAAAAACTATTCCTGGAGGATCTGCATTTATTTTATTTCCTGGGGAAACCCGAAAAGTCAGCCTACTATATGCAACCTCCAGTCCAGAGTCTTTGCAGTGAGAGGCACACTGCCAATTTTTTAGATTCGTTTACTTTAGTCCTTCAGCCTGTTTTCCATTATGGGCAATTTGCTGTCATTTGATCTTAATAGATGACCTGGCAGACATTTCTAGACCTCAGTTCTGCAGAGAGCACCTCTCAGATTCCTCCCTTGCTAGGTACTCCCTAGACGTTTATAGGAGGCTATAAGCAGGGCCTTCCTCTAGGAGACTCGTGGATGGGTAGGGGAGACCTGTGAAGTGGGAGTCTAAAAATTTCAATTATTGTTGGGTCCTGGAGCTAAATAGAAGGAGGAAGATGAAGAGGTGAGTAGCTAGTATCTTTCTCAGTGAGGAATGACAAGCTGTCTCAAGCATCTTACCCTGGGGAGTGTAGGTAGGCTGTTCAGCTTCCATCTTGCCTAGTCTAAGTTTTCCACGTCAACTTTAGAAGGCTGTTTCTCCTTGGCTGAAATCTGGCTTTCTCATCTATGAATTGGACTTCATATTTCCTCTGTTCCAGGAATTTGGTGAAATCTATTTAGCTTTGGTCTGAAATGTATTGCAAGGCTTCTGAGAGCAAACTATTGAGCATTTTCATAATGGAAAGTGAAACAATACAGAAATAAGGACAGAGCACAGTTGAGTGACTCATTGTCAGGCTTGAAGGAACCCAAGTGTGTAAGAAGGCACTTAATTCACCTTTAGACTTAGCCCACCATAATAGTGTCCAAAGCCAGCAAAAATCCAATGTTTTACACTTAACTATATATGAGGATGAGTATATGCTAGGAGCCAACATCGAGGACCCAAGGAGAAAGACTCCAAAATGTTGTGAGAAAAAAAAGCCTATCATTATCTTGCAGGTGTCTCTATAAGGGTAACTAGAAAATTTTATATCCTAGCTAAAGTTCCAAGAACAAATGCTTCCCAGGGCTTCCTTCCTTTCGAGCACACCTGTATCCCATCTCCACTGGACTCTGAACCACACATGTCTCCATTTTCCCTCTCCCACTGCTGAGTCAGATCTTGGCATGGAAGCGAAAAAGAGGCAGCACTGAGGGTGATGTTCCCAGCAACCCGAGCTATCTCCACCTCACACATCCCTTATAAGGATAAGATTCCATCCGTCCTGCTCTCCTATGCTTGGACAAAGGTTTACCCAAAGCCAGTACAACCTCGCGTAGAGAAGGGAGAGAGTTCAGAGATCACATGGTTCAAGTTATAAAATGATCCAAGAATTTAAGAGGCGAAGACTGCCGATGTCTGCTTTTCAGGGCTTTTCTTCTGTTCCCGTCCCACATGCAACCAGACAGTGTGGGAATTTGGTGGTTCACACACCACTTGGTTTCCTCTTCTTTTCTATCTCTTGGATGGGCAGTGGGGGAAAGAGGGGATTTCCTTTTCCTGAGTTCTTCTTGTCTTTATGAAAATGTTCCTAATGCCAGCCCAATATGTCTATTATGAAAAAGTTCTTATTTTACTAACATAATCTTTTGGTAATTGTGGCTTTGGGGATGCTTGGAGGGACCTGGGACATGCCCTAGCCTCCATTTCCAAAAGAAGGGACATTTTTGCAAATGTGATAGAATTATTAACATTACCTAAAATCACCTATATCATGAAATCAGCCCCATGTGTTCTGTAATTAGTATTAGATCACACTTTAAAAAAAAAGTCAAGATAGAAAGGAATTTCTGTAAGTACATTTGAACAGCTCAATTTGCAATGATACTTTAACTGCACTGTATCTGTCCAGCTGTTTTCTGTTGGCCTATCTGCTCAAACTTTCTTCAAATCAACACTTGCTTAGCTCTGTATCACCAGGATGCTGCAACCTTTGGATCATTTGTACAGCTTAGCCTAAGTGACTAGGACCGGCTTGGCAGGGAGCCTGCACCAACCTTATCGTCTGTCCTGTACCTTTCAGTTTACTGCTATTCAGAAAGGAGATGAAGGTGGGAAGGCAGAAAAAGAGGAACGTTGCATATTCTTAGCATGCTGGGAGATTCTAGAAGCATCTAGGACTCAGTATGTTTAGGAAACTAAAATTGGCAGACCACGTGACAAGGGGAAAAAAGTGATGAGGCCCATCTCCCCGTTGTTCCCTCTCATAGCCGCTCTCCCTTTCCCGTCTGGCTTACTCTGCAGCTCTCCCTTCTCAGTCTAGACACTTGGATCAAGATGTTGCAGAATACACTTGCAATGTTTTCACCTTTGCACCTTTACTCAGGCCTTGCCTCTTTCCAACCCACTTTTCAAGGCTCAGCTCAGAAAATCATGTTCTTTTTGAGGATTCCCCTGAGATGTTCCAGTTTTTAAAACTATACATGTATTTTAAACTTTTAAGTTCAGGGGTACATGTGCAGGTTTGTTATACAGGTAAACTCAAGTCACAGGGGTTTGTTGCATAGGTTATTTCATTGCCAGGTATTAAGCCCATTAGTTATTTTTCCTGATCCTCTCCCACCTTCCACCCTCCACCCTCTGATAGGTCCCAGGGTGTGTTGTTCCCCTCTATGTGTCCATGCATTCTTATCATTTAGCTCCCACTTACAAGTGAGAACAGGTGGTTTTTGGTTTTCTGTTCCTGCATTAGTTTGCTAACGATAATGGCCTCCAATTTCATCCATGTCCCTGCAAGGGACATGATCTCATTCTTTGTTATGGCTGTATAGTGCACCCTTCGATAGCTCAGCTGGTAGAGTGGAGGACTGTAGACTGCATAGGTACCTGTGTTATGGCTGCATAGTATTCCATGGTGTATATACCATTTTTTTTTATCCAATCTATCATTGATGGGTATTTAGGTTGATTCCATGTCTTTGCTATTGTGAATAGTGCTGCAATGAACATATGTGTGCATGCATCTCTAAATAGAATAATTTATATTCCTTTGGGTACATACTCAATAATGGGATTACTGAGTTAAACAGTTATTTACAAGAAAGAAACAACTTCATTAAAAAGTGGGCAAAGGGCCAGGTGCGGTGGCTCATGCCTGTAATCCCAACACTTTGGGAGGCCGAGGCGGGCAGATCACGAAGTCAGGAGATTGAGACCATCTTGGCTAACAAGGTGAAACACCATCTCTACTAAAAAAAATACAAAAAATTAGCCGGGCGTGGTGGTGGGCGCCTGTAGTCCTAGCTACTCGGGAGACTGAGGCAGGAGAATGGCGTGAATCCGGGAGGCAGAGCTTGCAGTGAGCCGAGATCGCGCCACTGCACCTCCAGCCTGGGCGGCAGAGTGAGACTCCATCTCAAAAAAAAAAAAAAAGAAAAGAAAAAAAGTGGGCAAAGGGCATGAACAGACACTTTCCAGAAGAAGACATACATGCGGCCAACAATCATATAAAAAAAGTTCAACATCACTGATCATTACAGAAATGCAAATCAAAACCACAATGAGATATCATCTCACACCAGTCAGAATGGCTATTATTAGAAAGTCAGTAAATAACAGATGTTGGCAAGGTTGTGGAGAAAAAGGAATGCTTGTACACTGTTGATGGGAGTGTAAATTAGTTCAACCACTTTGGAAGACAGTGTGAGGCGATTCCTTAAAGATGAGATGTTCTATTGAATTTGATGTCTCTCTTCCCTGAGCCACTGAAGCCCTTGGCCTGGCTACCCATCTTCTCCCATGTATTATTTTAGTGTGCTTTCCCTAAACCTCACCAACATCCTCCACATTCTGCCCCCCCACCTCACCATAGCCATCCCAAATCATACATTATAAACTTTTTGAGACATGGGTTGTGTCTTGTTCATTTTTATATTATCTGTAGCAGATGGATAATATACACAGAGCATCTGGCACAGAGCCAGACCAAAGTTAAATATTGGCTGTGAATTCTAACAGTAGACCTGATTCTATGTGTAAAAAGTTGCTTGGGTTTTAGACAGTTATTTTCAGACATACCAAGTTTAATTTAGAAAATGCTGTCTTCTATAGGACTGCTATAAATGGCCCTGGCAGCCTAAGAAATTTCAGCTCCTTCCAAAGGTGAACATTTCTCACCTCCTTGTTAGTTAACTCAGTGTGTTTATGTACTATGAATACAGTTAGGCATAACCAATTGGCTCAGGCCCATAGTTTACCCAGCTGATCTTGTGCCTGGCATGACATTAGTAGGATCCACAGGGGTCCATGTTCTAATGGGAGTCGGGTTCAAACACAAGTTTAAACAAAAGATTTGAGATCCAGGACAGATGCACACGTTGATGGTGTACATTTTCATTCTCTGTATTTAGCAGGTATATGCGAACTACCCACCTGGCTGGGTGGTGCCCAGGTACGTCATTCCCTAGTATTGCTCATTGGAAAGCTTCTGGGAACCAACAAGCTGCTTAAAGGCACCCAACAGGCTGACTGCTCACCTGAGGTAGCTCTAAGAGTCTATGGCTTTCTGTGACTTATGGGGAACAGTATAGTATAAGGGTTATGAATGAGGTGTCTGTTTAGACAGAATGAGGTTAAAGTTCTGCCCTACCACTACTAAAGGAGGAATGTAAAACAAAATACTTAATGTCATTAATGCTCATTTTTTAAAATCTGTAAATTGGAGAAACAGCTCACTTCCTGGCGTTGTCCTGAGGATTCTATGAGATTGTGCACCACTCAATAGTGTCAGACACATAGTAAATGCGCAAGGTGTGCTAGCTGGTTATTATGAGTTGACTACTTCCATGTGCTAAGTGACAGAGGCTCCGCCTCCTAAGTGACAGATGCTTCTCCACTGGTTCTGGCTTTTGAGCGGGAGGCACTGCTCTATGAAGACTGTGCTGAGCTCACCGTATGCTCAGTGGAGCTCTGAGATTTCCAGAGGAAGGATTTAAAAGGTTAAGAGGATAATGGTACAACCCTGTCTGTCAAAAACCTTTCACTGATTGTCTGAGTCTAGGAGAAGGGCAGCAGAGGCTCCATGGGTTTGAACAGCAACACGGCCTGTACAGGCCCAGAAACACACTGTGAGCACAATCTGGGCCGGGGGCCTGCTGGAGAGTTAGAGCAGCACTTCACGGAGCAGAGTGAGCCACAGGAGCCCAGGCTGGGGCTACATTTCTGATCTTGGCCTCATTAGCCTCTTTCCCAACAAACCAATGGAATACACATCTATTAATTCATTCACTCAACAAAGTTTTATTAAGTGCCTGCTCTGTGCCAGACACTGAGTTCATGGAGTTTTCACTCAAGTAAAGGAGACAGACGTCAATCAGTTTGCCACAGGAATAACAACGTGGGCCTGGTTCTGAAACCTTAGTGTGCATCAGAATCACTCGAAGAGTTTGTTAAAACACAGATTGGGGCCTCACCCTCGGTCTCGTGGGCCTGGAGTGCGGCCCAGTCATTTGCATTCCTAAGGAGCGTCTAGGTGCTGCTGATGCTGCTGGTGCTGCTGGTCTGGAACCACAGTTGGAGAACCACTAATACATCATAACAAACCGTGAGAAGTTCCCTGGGGGGAAAATAAGAGGCGTCTGGGAGAGCATATGAGGAGGACCTAACACAGATTGGAAGACTCTCAGATGTCCTCTCCGAGGAAATTGCATTTGAACAGAGCCTTGAAGGATGAATAGGTGAGAAAGATGGATGCAAAGGGTGAGAACGTGGAAACTGAGGAAGAAAGGGGCAGCAGGAGGGAGAGAACGGACACCAGCATAACTGGTGGGTGCAGAGGATGGGCCAGGGGTTGCATGGACCGTTCAGGGCCTGTGGAGTAGAAAGACCATGGGTCTATGCCAAGCACAATGGAAGGAACCTTGTTGAGCAGAAAATTGACGTGTTCTTATTTATGTTTGTAAAATTTAACTTATTACCGTTGTATGGCAGATGCATTGGAGAGAAGCAAAAATGGTTGTTAGGAAGCTTTTACAGATGTTCTGGCAAAAGATGGTTGCTTTTGTGGTAGGTGGGTGGTGCCTGTGGTGACTGAGAGAAGTAGGTAACTCTGGGATGTTGTTTGAATATAAAACTGATAGAATTTGGTGATGGATTGGATATGGGAGAGAGAGAGGAAAAAGTTCAAGATGGTTGGCTGGGCACAGTGGCTCACGCCTGTAATCCCAGCACTTTGGGAGGCGGAAGTGGAAGGATCACTTGAGCCCAGGAGTTCGAGACCAGCCTGGGCAACATGGTGAGACCCTGTCTCTACAAACAAGGTCATACAAAAATTAGCTGGGCATAGTGGCACATGACTGTAGTCCTAGCTACCCAGGAAGCTGAGGTAGGAGGATCACCTTAGCCTGTGGGGTTGAGGCTACAGTGAGCCATGATCACACCACTGTACTCCAGCTTGGACAGAGTGACACTGTCTCAAACAAATAAATAAATAAAAAAGCATTAAAGACGGTCACAGGCAAGTAAGATTAAATTAGCAGCAGGACAGATAGCAGGACAGATCTAATGATATAGCAGCAGGACAGATCTAATGATTCCTGAGAAAGTGATGAAAATTTTGTGCCCATATCCACTGACAGTTTTTATCTAATCTTACTCCTTCTCCTTCCTCCTCTCTCATCTCTTTCCCCTCTCATCTCCTTGTTCTCAAGCCGGACTATATCCACCTGTCACTTGGGCTAGGTAAGATATTTGCTGCAGCAATTGACTATCTGAAGATAAGGGCAAGGCTCTGGCCATGTGGAACAAGACCTGTGGGCCTGGGCTTCCTATATGACAAACATAGTGGGGAAAAAGGATTGTCCAGATACACAGACTCTGCACCCTTTCAAATTTTATCTACTAAACTCATAAAACATTCATCAGAGAAAGATTGCCATTGCCATCCTTAGTGAACTGAGGCAGCACTGAACCATGGAGTGATATGCCTTGCCCTCTGCTAGAGAGGGAATGGAGTCAATTCCAGAGTAGGGGGGTTGGAGCTTCCTGACTCCCAGGTATCTCACTGGGGCCTCTCGTTCAAGCAAGTAGAAGTAGGTCATGAGCCGCAATCAGAGACAGGAACAGGAATTTCCCAGCTGGAGGTCTGAATACCAGTAAGTCAAAGTGGATGTTCCCATGGCAATGGTAATGCCACCTCTTTTTTGAGACCAGCAATCCAGCAATATGGGGGTGAGTCAACTGCTACTTTGAAAACCTGTTGTATTTCTTCAATTTTATGTCTGAGATTGGAGATATTTATGATGGTTTGGGTCCTGGGCATTTGGCAGAGTTTCAGATGGTTTTCCACATGGTGATGTGGTCTCAGGTTAGAGGCCCCAGAAACACCACCTCACAATGTGTCTTTCCCCTGGTCTGCTGCATGATCCTCAGAGAACGATTGACTTTAAGGCTCCAATGGAGTGAGATTTTCTACTAGCTTAAAGCTCTTTTAGGGCTGAAATTTCAAAGCCTCCCAACTTTTCTGATTCGAAAAGGTATCAAAAGGAGAAAGAGGAATGGAAAAGATCCTACTGACTGTTTCGGAAAGGTCTCTGAGAACCTTTGCCCTAGTCTCTGTCTTTTTAAGAGGATGTATTCAAGGCCGGGCACGGTGGCTCACACCTGTAATCCCAGCACTTTGGGAGGCCGAGGTGGGTGGATCACGAGTCAGGAGTTCAAGACCAACCTGGCCAAGACGGTGAAACCCTGTCTCTACTGAAAATACAAAAAATTAGCCGGGCGCGGTGGCAGGTGCCTGTAATCCCAGTTACTTGGGAGGCTGAGTCAGAAGAATCACTTGAACTCGGAGGGTGGCGGTTGCAGTGAACCACCGCACTCCAGTCTGGGTGACAGAGTGAGACTCCGTCTCAAAAAAAAAAAAAAAAGTAAAAGAAAAAGAGGATGTATTCAGAAAAAGACGGCTAGAGCCTCCTCTCTGACCCTCTCTTCATATTCCTGGTCAGTTGCATGCAGAGGCCATGCATACCCCTTAGCACTTCATCTCAGCAGCAGTCAGAGAATTCTTGAATCACAGAATCTCGGAGCTGTAAAGTACCTCAGTCACAGAGGGGTGAGCATGGGGCTGCCTGAGACTTCAAGGCTTCAACCAGGTGAGGCCTTTTCCACAGTGAAGGGCCTTGGTGTGGTCACCATGTTCCTGGGACAAGCCATTAGTTGTATAGATGCTAGTCTCATAGACGGACTTACAATAACCAGGCTTGCAATAAACTAACATATAAACACAAATGTCCATATTTGGATTTTATAATGGTGGATATTCTATTTCAGTGACCAGAATTCTCACTCGAATCTCCATTTTTTTTTTTTTTTTTTTTTGAGACAGACTGTCATTCTGTTGCCCAGGCTACAGTGTAGTGGTGTGATCTTGGCTCACTGAAACCTCCGACACGTGGGTTCAAGCGATTCTCCTGCCTAAGCCTCCCAAGTAGCTGGCATTACAGGCGCATGCCACTACACCTAGCTGATTTTTGTATTTTTAGTAGAGATGGGGTTTCACCATGTTGGCCAGGCTGTTCTCGAACTCCTGACCTCAGGTGATCCACCTGCCTTAGCCTCCTTAAGTGCTGGGCTTACAGGTGTGAGCCACTGCACCTGGCCTCTCACACATCTCTTATTCAATGTCAAGGTGTTCAGGATATTAAATTGGTATTCAGAAACTTGCTTAGTGATCAGTGCTTCAGAGCAAAGGGATGTGGATGATTTTGAAGGCTTTTTTATCTTGAAAAGAAACCCCAGATGAACTCTCCCTGCCCAATGACACCTTTTTGGGTTATACCAGAATGCTCAGGTGCCCTGAACTAG
The DNA here is from genome assembly GCF_000951035.1 of Colobus angolensis palliatus. Taxonomy (NCBI): domain Eukaryota; kingdom Metazoa; phylum Chordata; class Mammalia; order Primates; family Cercopithecidae; genus Colobus; species Colobus angolensis. The sequence continues at coordinate 220,043 of NW_012120733.1, read as the reverse complement.
ACATTCTCTCCCCAGGAGAGCCCTGGGAAAATAAGTACTGATAAGTCTGTTCCCTTGGGCTTACACGGGATCCACTCAGATGGTGTCGTTGTTGGTAGCACATTGCATGTCATTGGGTTTCAACTGTCTTGATGCTCATGTCATTTATAGTTATGTCCTCACAAATCACACCCTGGTCACCTTGTCTCCTGATTTATTGACATTCTCTTAGGATGGGTTGATCATTCATAGTCTCCCTTTCCAAGCGTACCTGGTTTCTGTATTCTTATAGGGGCCCTATTAGAGCCTCTTCCAGGATTGTGGAAGGACCAGCAGTTCACCCAGTCCAACACTTTAGAACAAGAATTCCCAATGCCCTATCTCCAGCCTGCCTTGACTTGAATGCTGCCAACAGTGTGGAATTCACCACTCTTCTAGAGGTTCAGTCCTTTCAACAAAGACCCTAGGCTGAAAGGAATAAACCAATCAGAAGATATTATCAATGCCCAACTGTGTGTCTAGTACCTGACCTGTGGTTGAGGTTTTCTAGGTGCTGTGGATCATCAAGGGAACAGCCTGCTGCCGGGAATCCATGCACTTTGTCAGAGTATCTGAAAATCTCATCATGCCTTTGGGCCTCTTTTTTGATAATAGTATTATATCCAGAAAGCTCCTATTATAATGCAAATCAGTTTACATGAAATCAGTAACAAATAAAGACATAAGTGGCTGAACAAACAGTAAGACCTGGACTATGAGGCACTGAAGGAGAGGACAGAGATGCTGAATGATGATAGGTTGGCTAACAACGGTGAGGGGACACAGTTCTCTGGGGCCTTGCAATCCCTAGCACAAGACTCCACGGTGACATTTTATTGCCATTTTGCTGACACAATTCTGGAACTGGGGAAATTTTCCTTCAAATCTGTGTTGAACTCAGTGAACTAGCTCATGGTGCAAATCCCACCTCTCTCACTTAATAACTTTGTGATCTTAGCTAAGGTACTTAGTTTCTTTGAGCCTTACTTCACTAAAAGGGAGAAAATAATGCCTACTCAGAAGGGCTGTTTGTGAAGATTAAGTGAAATTATGTTTAATGTGTGGCGCATGGTAAACATACAACAAATGGAAATTATTATTTCTCCTTTTATTTCTGTAGCAGCTTCCTTTAATGATGTTCATAAAGAATTCCTTCTGCTCCACTCCCAAGAGTCTCATCTAGATGTAAAATTGTTCACTCAAGTATTCCAGGAGCTGAACTGTGATCAAGCCTAATAACAAAAGTGAATTTTGACAGAGAAGCATTGGCCTTTGAAAGTCAGACATGCATATTCCTTACTAAAGCTTACTTACATTCTTTGAATGGTACAATTATGGTAATAAGATTTTTCACTTTCTGAAGGAGGGCCCCGTTCTTTCTTTCTGTTTTCCTTCCCCCTTTTTTCTTCTCCCCTTTATCAGCCTGCAGAGTATCTTTGAATGGATTTCTCTCAGATTTTCCTCCCAAATTGACAGGGGCTGACCAGGACAGTTTCCCGATCTCAGCTGGTGATTGGGAACAGAGATGCCCTTGTTCTCCTGCACACCCTGGGTCATGGCTCTTACTTGGTGTGTGGAGGAAGGAAAAAAGAAGACCTTGACCATCACCTCTCCCCATTCATTTATTCACAGCACTTACCACCCTCTACAGTGATCCCCTTGGAAGATGAGTTCCATGAGGGCAGAGATCGTGTGTATCTTGTATATCTTCATATGCTCAGTGTTTGCATAATGTCTGGTGCACAACAGGGATTCAATGTATGAATGTGTGGGATGGTGGCCTGGTAGGGCAAGGTTGTACAGCAAGTCCAGGACAGAGCCTAACTCTGGAGCCTCAGACTATATTCTGCCAGTCCAAACAAAGGAATCCTGATTTCGGCTGGAGAGATGCATCTTCTAGCAAAGTCAGCATCTGGTTGGCTCCTGAGCTTTCCTTCTCAGAGGGGTGGGCTTCCTAGTTCTCCCTCCCAGGCTCCCAGTCTGCAAGGCCAAGATCCATTTCCAGGAGAAAATCAATATTTGATGTTCCCTTCCTTCCCCAATATTGGTTCAGAGCTCTGTAAATCTCCTGCCCTCCTTACACCACATAGATAGGAAATCTCTCCTTTGGCTTTTACCTTCTGGGCCCAGGCCACCCACTGCTGCCATGGATTTTAGCCATGTTATTTTCTGCTGCTCTGAGTGCCAACAGCACATTCAGCATTAGACACAAACATGCAAAGAGGCAGCTCTTGCCTGCCCCAAAGGCTTGCTGGGTAAGTTAAACAGACTATAAAATGCAGACTTCAAATACGCCAGAGGCAAAGGTATTTAAAATTCTCAGCGGGGGCTGGAAAGAGAATGCTTTTAAAGTCTTTTCATTTCTCCCTCTTCCTTTGCCTTCAGCATCCGAGCTGCCCGTGAGTTGTCCTGCCTCTTCTGTCTATGACCATTTAAGGATGACTGGTCCTTTTGTGAGCAGGCAAAGGCTTTGAGATGTTGGCTGTGAATGTGGACAGTTCTTCCCAGGCTGCCTGAAAGAGCAGAGGCAGCTAAACTTGGCAACAAACATTTCCAAGCTTTCCATTCTGCCATGCAGAATGGTGTTATTAAATTGATGATTCAGGATCTCAAACCAGCAGAGCTCTGTCCTTTGGGAGAAATATAATCCATATGACAGGTTTCACTGGGGCTATTTCTGAACACCAGAAACCAATGCCTAGGACAGTGTAGATCAGAGAGCAGGTGAGCTGGGCCCTTTGGGGTCAGAAGCCACCTGGGCCAGAGTTTTGCAGGTAACACTCTGCAGTGGATGTACCTGGGTCACCCTGGTGCACCGAGTCCACGCTGTGTTCACTTTGGCATCATTTTCTCCTAGCAAAGACCTAACCTGGTGCCATATCTCTCCTAAGCAATGTGAGGAGACACTACCTTGACTTCCAAGGATTTGTATTCTGATCTTTTGGCTAATGAAAGCATCAAGACTGAAATAGTGAACTCAGATCTCGCCAAAACACAAGATCTCCGAAAGCATAATACCTTCCTTCCATCTGGAATGTGTGGCAGGATGGAGTGAAGGAAAGAAGTTTTTGTTTTTGTTTCGTTAAAGCAAAAGGATCCTACTTGAAATGCCCCTTATTGTGCATGTATCAGGAAAGACCTTTTGTTCCAGCAAATCTCCAAACACTGGGCTGCAAGGCTGGTCTGATGTATTATGCAAAAATGTTTACATGTTCTCTGTCATCCTCCCACACCCCCAATCTCCTTCTCTTATTTTTGACTGAGAAAAGGGTCTTAGGAACAAAGAACATAAATATTTTGGTGAATCTAATATTGGATTAGATTTTGCTTGGTGCAGTTTCTTACACACGGGGAGCTCAGTGGATGGGCTTTGATGGTGAAGGAGATAGAAATGATTTAATAGTAACTCACTCAGCATTCCCAGAATAAAGTACTTCTATTCCCAGTATGGCATGTGTGTGCACTAACATACTCATGCTTGTGGACCTGTGCGCGCACACACAGCTTAAGAGGAAACAAGCCATGTTGCTTATTCAAGGGACCAAAAAAAAAAACCTTTAAAAGATACCTTTACTGGGTTGACTGTTTTAACTAAACTTCATGTCAAGTTGAAAAGGAGAACATACCAACATATCACCCATGTTGAGAAAATGAAAGAGCAGGTCATTTTATATGTAGGTCCTGTCTTTTAAAGGAAGGCAGTGAAAGACAGACCTTTCTAGATGAATGGGAGGGGTCGGGGGAGCAGTGTGGGAATGGGGGAGGTATATCAGGAATCTCCTTGGGGTTACCTTTTACTGGACATGTCCCCGTTTTTTCACCCCTCACAACCCAAGCAGCCATTGAAGGGAGCTGAGTTTCTGAGGAAGGCATGTGCTCTCTCAGGATGTTGGCATGAATAAAAAGGGCTGAAGTCAACTGGACTAAAAGAGTGTGATGACTAGGGGCCATCTAACACCAGGAGAGTGGTAGTACTCAAGGAAAAACGGTTTCCATTTAAAGATCTGGGACTGAATGGGAGCCCCTGCTATATGCTGCACAGCTGTTACTGCATTTCAAAAAACAGTGCTCCTGCAGTCACTCATAGACTCAGGGGTGTTTTTTGATAATTCCTATGTCCAGTGCTAAGGGCTTCAGAAACACAAGGGTAGTATTGTACTAATAATAGCAAGCACTTTTATAATGCTTACTATGTGTCTGTCACTTTCCCAAGCTTTTTCCATATAATAATGTACTTAATCTAACTTAATCCTCTCAATAGCCCCACGAGGGAGGTACTATTATTATTATTATTATTATTATTATTATTATCATAATCATCGTCATTTTTAGAGATAGGGTCTTGCTCTGTCACCCAGACTGGAGTGCAGTGGTACGATCATGACTTACTGCAGCCACGATCTCCTGGGCTCGAGTGATTCTCCTCTCTCACCCTCTTGAGTAATTGGGACTCTGGGCATGCGCCACCATGCTTTGTATTTTTTTTTTTTTTTTTTGTAGAGATGGCATCTCACTGTATTGCCCAGGCTGATCTCAAACTCCTGGCCTCAAGCAATCCTCTCACCTAGGCCTCCAAAATGCTGGGATTACAGGCACGAACCACAGTGCCCAGCTGGGAGGTACTATTATTATCCCCTTCCACAGATTATGAGCCAGGAATTTGTTCTCTATAGTAGTAATGGAATACTCACAGAAGAAAGTGACTAAGTACCAGAGAAGATGCAAAGGAAATGCAATAGCTGTTTGTAGGAAGGAAAAGTGACTTCCCACCCAGAAGGTCAAGGAAGGCTTCATGAAGTAGGTGGAATCTTAGTGGGTCTTGAAGAGTAGGGTGAGTTTCTATATGTTTGCTCTTTTTTTGCTTTGTCATAGAAAGAAAAAGGGTGACAAATCACTATAATGGGGTAAAAATGGAGTGTAGGGTTGTTCAGGCTGTCAAAAGTCAAAATTACAACAAATTTAATTTAAAGATCTCAATTGGCATTTATTTGTGATTCTAGAATCAGGCAACACCTCATTCTGTGAAATAGAGTGAGTGTTCCAATGAGCTGAGCAGAGGAAATTGGTTTCACATACAAAAAAGGGCTGAGGACAGCGAAACATAAAACAAAAAGAAGGCTGGCCGTTTCAAAGTTACTTTCCTTGTAAAGGTTAAAGCAGAGGAGACTTCCTTATCACGCCTGCTAAAACTGCCCTGTTTGGGGACTCGGCAATTATCTCCTTCTCCTGATTTCTTGGAAGGTCAGATGAATAGCTTAGTTTTGGCTTGGTGATGTGGAACTTCAGCACGAGGGGCTCCATTTTGGTTTGGTCTGTTGTGCCTGGTGCAGGAGCACAGTCCCAACCAGTGGCCTTTTATAAATGTTAATTAACAAGGCAGAAGGCAGTAAGAGCAGAGATACAGAGGCTGTGTGTCACTGGGGGTGATAACATGTTGGTTATGGCTGGGAAATCGAAGAACAAGAGGCTGGAAGGGTAGAGGAAAGGCAAGTAAAGGTAAATTTGGAGTTTGGACTTATTTGTGTTGATCTTGAAGGTGAGATCGGGGTGTTCAGTCTGGTGGCAGTGGGAGCGATGGAACGGAGAGGAAAAACTCTGGAGGCCATCACAGAGAGGGACTACTAATAAACGGTCCAGCTGAAAGGCGAGGAGAACCCAGCAGCAGTGGAACTGGAGCTGGGAATCAGGGGACAGATGTGAGAGGTGAAAAATGATTAGATGTGGGGGGATATATTCGTTCATTTCCTGGTGCTTATAACACAGTACCTGAAACTGGGTAATTTGTAAAGAAAAGGATTTTATTTCTTATAGTTATGAAAGCTGAGAAGTCTCATGTCAAGGAGCTGCATCTGATGAGGGCCTTCCTGCTGGGGGGGCTCTGTGAAGAGTCCCAAATGGCACAGGGTATTACATGGGGGGAGGGCCGATTAGGTCTCTCAAGTCTCTCTCCCCCTTCTTACAAAGCCACTAGTTCTAATCCCATCATAACCCATTAATCCACTAATCCACTAATCCAGGAATGGATTAATCCATTCATGAGAGCAGAGCCCTCATGACCTAAGCATCTCTTAAAGCCTTCATCTCTCAATACTGCCACATTAGGGATTAAGTTTCCTTTTTTTTGGTAATAATTTCTTATTTTTATTGAGGTAAAATATACATATATAATTTATCATGGGGATTGAATTTCAACATAATTTTAGAGGGTCAAATATTCAACTACAGTAGGGGAGAAGGTAGGGGATGAAAAGAGTCAAAGATGACTTCAAGGCTTAATAACCTGAAGAGGTAGGTGATGTTAGTAGAAGCAAGTCAGCTAGGGGGAGGCAGGGTGGGGTGGGGGAAGAGAAGAGAAGATTGTGTATTAGCAGTGTCATTTTAGTTTACAATAGGATGTCCAGGGGGAGATTTACAATAGGTGAAATGAGGAGATGGGGTCCTTGAAAGAGCAGTTGGGATTGGAGATGACAACGTTTTACAATCGTTCTTCCCGCCGTGGCTCTGAACCAGTGAAGAACAGACACAGAACAGCTGGAGAGTTGGCCCCCGGGTGGGGAGGGAGCCCTGCCGGGGAGGCAGGCTTGTGCTCAAGCTACATCATCACTAACCACGTGGTCCTGGAAAAGATGCTCTACCTTTCTCAGCTTCTGATCTCACATTTGTAAAACAGAGTTTAAATGAGGTATGGTTTTAAATGCCTAGTACTTCGTGGGGCCTCTAAATATTCTGTTCTGCCTTCTCTGGAAGTGTTTCCAGAGTTTATTTATGTTTATGCTACTAAACATCTTCCAATGCCCAGGACGGTCCCCACAACAAAGAATTATCTGTCCCAAAATGTCAGTAGGGCTGAAGCCGAGAAGGCCTGCATTAATCCACTCAGTTATTATTTATAAAGCACCTACTAAGTGTCAGCTCTAAGTAGAGTGTTGAGAATATAAAGATGAAAAGGCAAATTTGTGCTCTCAAACACCTGACAGTGTTGTGAGGAGACAGATATGCCATCAAACCATTATATGGAAATAAGGCAGGTGCTATCATGGGGTATATACAAAGGCCAGTGGAACAGCAGGAAGCAGTGCCGTGTGGTGGTTGAAGGCAGCCTCTTTGGAATGGGTCAGCCATGGAATCAAATCCCAGTTACACTGTACCACCTGGGACAGGCTACTTCACCCCTACAAACCTCGGTTTCCTCATCTATAATGCAGATGATTATTATGCTTGCTTCATTGTCCTGTAGTGAGGATTAAATACATTCAGCGCAGTGCTAACACATAATAATTTGTCAATAGATGAGAACTAATAATAATGATGAGGATAATGATGATGAAAATGATGTTTACCTGCCTCAGAATTTAGGAAAGCTTCTCAGCATTTAACCCAAGGCTTGAGGGATGAGTAGAAGCTGCGAGGTAAGCAACGAGGGAGAGGCATTTTAGACAAAGAATATCATGGGCAAAGACCCTGAGAGAGGACATACTGTGACTCATTTGGAGAACTACAAATAGCCCAGTGAGACTCAGTTTAAAGAAAGTAGGGATGTTGGCTGGGGGTGGAGTTAGGGGCCAGCAGGATAAGAGGGTGGATAGGGAGGAGAGGCCCCATCGTGAAGGGCCTTTTATTCAATGCCAAGGAGCTCAGCTTTTGTACCGTAAGTTGTGGAGTCACTGGAATATTTAAAAAGAGTAGTGACAAGATCAGACTTGTGAATTAGGGAAAATAAATCACTTATTTAAAAAATTTGAAAGATAGATTGGAGGGGGTCAGTAGACAGATAAAGAGACTTTTCCAAAAATCTAGGAGAGAGAGGTAGTAAGTTCTAGTGCCTTATCTCAAAGTATAATCCCCATTCATTCAAGTAATTTTTACAGAGCATCTATGAAGCTGTTGGTGTTCAGAATACTGAAAAAGACAACATTTCTGATAGCACACAAATTGCATTCTAGTGAGACAGACTTAGAGTAAACAAGAAAACAAACAGAAGTTAAAAGTTGTGGAAAATTTTAATTAGGTAGTGTAATGCAATGACTAGGATAGAGAAGCAACTGGAGACGGGATGGTCAGGAAAGGTCACTCTGAGCATGTGACAGATAAACTAAGGCCTGCATGAGCCACATTGTGGCTGTTCAATAGGTATTTCTTGAATGAATGAATCACCAAATGAAAGAGAATGAATGGACTAGAGTGTATGAATGTGAGTAGTAGTGGGGAAGGAGAAGAGGGACATCTGTTTGAGAAATTCAGAAAGAAGAATCTCCAGTACATGGCTTGGTGATTGCTTGGATGTAGAGGTAAGAGAGGAGGAGTCCAAGATGGTTGGCCTCAAAGGCCCAGGAGTGACATCTGGTGACATGGGAAGGAGAATGAGGTGCAGACATGAAGACAAAAGATCTTGCATTGCACTTTGGCTAAAATGAGTTTGAGGCTAGGTGGTATAATGGCTTATACTTGTAATCCCAGCACTTTGGGAGGTTGAGGTGGGAGGATTGTTTGAGACCAGCCTGGGTAACAAAGCAAGACCCCATCTCTACAATAATAACAATAGTAATAATAATAGTAATAATAAGCCAGTCATGATGGAACATGCCTGTAGTCCCAGCTACTTGGGAGGCTGAGGTGGGGAAATCCTTTGAGCCCAGGAGGTCAAGGCTGCAGTGAGCTATGATTGCACCACTGCACTCCAGCCTGGATGACAGAGCAAGAGCCTATTTCAAAAAAACTAAAATTAAATTAAAAATGAGTTTGAGATGACTTTAGAATATCCAACAGGCTATGTCAAGAGATCACGTGAATTGCAGGTCTGAAGACCAAGAGAGAAAACTGTCTAGGGATGAAGATTGGGATTGCCAACATAGAAGTGGAAATCAAAGTCGTATATGGAGAAGAGGAAGTGTGTGTAGAGTAAGTGGAGAGTGGAGGACAAAACCCTGGAGAACCTAACAGGGAAGAGGAATCATCTAGTTCCTTCTTAGAAAAGTCTTAAGCTCTACCCCTTTTCTGTGAAGTTAACACATAAAAGAAGGATGTGCACTGTGATATTCTCACTGTGGGCCTAAGCATCCTCCAATCTGTTTCAGTGAGGCGTTAGGTGGCTCTCTTTATTTTTTATTAATGTGTTATTCTTTTGAAAAAATTTTGTTTTGAGACGAGGGTTTTGCTATGTTGCCTAGGCTGGTCTTGAACCCCTGGTCTCAAGCAGTCCTCCCACCTCGGCCTCCCAAAAGTGCTGGAATTACAGGCATGAGTCACCTTGCCTGGCCTGTAGTTCTCTTTAGGAGATCTAAAGTGCAAGTCTGAGAAGGGGGCAGCCAGCACTATGGAGATTTTTTTGCAGTGTGGAAGGTTTCTCACTCGGAGACACTGCCTTGCATGTTTGGGCCTCAGCAGGGGCAGTGGGCAGGGGTTCCCCAATGCCAAAGTGTTGGTAAAAAAAAAAAAAAAAGTGAGGAAGGAAGATAAAAATAATCACCTGGATGTATTCAGTCTGTGAGGAAACTTCCCCCTCAACTAATTCACAGGTGGGATTCCACCTTAGGTAAATGTCTTTGGGGGCAAATCATCAGAAAGAATGGAGCCCAGATTCCATCAGGTAGTATAACTACTTTGATATACTTTCCTGTGTGCTCCTGAAAGGACTTTTTTCTTGACTCGCAGCGCTCAATCTACCAACCTGAGCAAATTGCCACAGACGAAAGGGCCAAGGACCTGGGCTTAGCCAACCTGGGTTCAAGTTCTAGTCCAGCCACCCATCCACTGCATGACCTTGGGCAAGTCGTCCAGCCTGTCAGAACCTCAGTTTCCTCCTTGGTAAACCAAGGACAGGTGTTGCCTCAGCTCACAGCTCATCATCAGGATTTAACGAAATAACGCATGTGGAGCCTTTGTGAGCTACAGCCTTCCCACAAGTAAAGCATATGAGTCTAACAATCACTACCCAACCCTTCGTATAAATCCAGGTCATTAGGTGGGGCTTCTGGGTCACAATCCTTTTGCTCCCTGCCATTAGGACTCTTGGGGATGCTGTAATCAAACCAGCAATCCAGCAGATCATCTTTGGATTATGTTTCCTCGGCCCAGCTCGGGAGGCCTGGGAGGACAAATACCTCTCAGCACCCAGGCAGATAGGCTCACATCTAAGTCAAGCAAGTTTTTGCAGAGCTTCCCAGTCTGACTGTCCATAAGAAGAAGCTAACCCAGAGGTGCGGGGCGGTGGCTCATGCCTGTAATCCCAGCACTTTGGGAGGCTGAGGCAGGCGGATCACCTGAGGTCAGGAGTTCAAAACCAGCCTGGCCAACATGGCGAACTACAAAACTACAGGCGCACGCCTGTAATCCCAGCTACTTAGGGAGGCTGAGGCAGGAGAATTGCTTGAACCCAGGAGGTGGAGATTGCAGTAAGCCAAGATTGTGTCACTGCACTCCAGCCTGGGTGACAGAGCAACACTCCACCTCAAAAAAAAAAAAAAAAAGAAGAAGAAGAAGAAACTAACCAAGGGAAACAGTGCCAGGATCCAAATGTCTCTCAGCCACTTTGCCACCTGGGTACTAACCAGCTGTATCTATTTGAGGATGCCGTGGAAGCCATTGAGGGAGGCTGGGCTTGCCAGTACAGATGTCTGCTCTTCAGAGTTTTGGCCCCCAGCAGGGAGGCAGCCCCCCAGAAGGGGAAAGCCAGAAAGTCTGATTCTCTAGCCTGAGGCCCTTGCAAGGCTGGTTGGCAATTGACCTTAAGGAGGGTGATGGGACCAGGCTTTCTGCTCCTTGTAATCATTGTGATTGGCCTAAGTGACTCTGCTGATCTGCCAAGGGCCTATGGCAACCGACATTCCTCCTTATGTGTTCTTGCTTTCAGGATCTTGATCGTTAGTAATAGCAATGGTCAGGCTGTTCAGGACATGCCTGTGGTTCCAGGCATTCATGAATGCTTCCAACACCCACCTGAGGCAGACACAGCTCCTTCAGGACCTCTCACTGGGCCACTCAGAAGGCAGAGAGAAAGAAGCTCTCTCAAAAGGAGCTTCATTTTTGGGGTATAGATGGTACCTCCCTGGCTGCCAGGGCAGTTATCAAAAATGCATTATGTTACTACTAAATGAGACAAGCCGTGTCAATGCTGAGAGCAGTGCTCAGCACCGTAGGTGTTCAGTTAATATTGACCCTTGTGATCATCTTTGTCACAACAACCCTTTATCCCAGCTTTAAACGAGGACATTGGAGCTCAGACAAGGTAAATCTCTTGTTCAAGGACCTTCAGCTCTGGGATTTGAACCCAGTACTGCTCCTCTGGACCGGGCTTCTGATGCTGTTGAAACTCTCTACAATAATGCTGCAAAGGACTCAAGCAGTGCTGTCCAGGCACTGACTCTGGGTACCCATCCCTGAGGATTTAAAACTGTGATCTCAGGAACTGGAGCTGTTGTGCCTACCCATGATGGGATGGTTGTCCCTAAGGGAGCCCTTGGGGAGGGGTGCCTGGCAGGACCCTGTGAAATCAGCCTTACTAAATAGAAGCACTTGACTCTGATGCCCTTTCAGTCCTGCCTTCCTCACCCTGTTACATCCCAGCTCATAGCCCGAGACAGAGTGGGACAGTCTCCAAAAGGCTGCCTGGCCACATTGCCTGACACAGGACAGTTTCTAGTTGCTTCTTTCTTTTCCCCAAGCCAGCACTGTCTCACCATAGTGGTCAGCTCCTGCTCTTCCTCTGTAGCCTCCTGAAGCCAGTGCTACTTCCTAAGTCCTGGAGTTAATAATAAATTGCCCTCTGAGGTCAGCTGAGTAACCTAGAAGCAGTTTTTCAGACGGCTGGAGTGTACTCAGGAGACCTGAGTTCTAGTTTTAGCTTTTCCATTTACCAACTTGGGCAACAGTAATAATACACATTAATGTAAAGTTGACAAAACTGTTTCTCAAACCTTACTTCATTTGATTCTCATAAGACCGTGTGAGTCATCAGAACAGGTTCTCTTATTTCCATCCTACAGAAGAGAACATGAGGTTAAGCACTTCAAGATTGTACCTCTAGTAAGTGAAAACCAGAACATAAAGCTAAGATTTTTAAATAGAAACTCCTATGCTATTTCTACACCATTGTCATTTCTCCCCCAACCCCACCCCTAATTTTTTAATGTGCAAAGTGAGGGTATTTGGAATAAATGATCTCAGAATTTCTTTCTAGCTTTCAAGTAGAATCTAGTGTCTTGCAGTTTTCAGATGCACCCTGACTCATCTGAAGAACTCAGAGTTATGATATCTGCCTCATGGTTAATGATCTGTCAGATCTATTCCCACTCTTCTATCTGTATCCTGTAGCATTTGCTTTTTTTTTTTTTTTTAAGAGATGAGGGTCTCACTATGTTGTCTAGGTTGGTCTGGGCTCCAGTGATCCTCCTGTAGCTAGGACTACAGATGCAGGCCAGTTTTCCTGGCAACATTTCCATTGTTATAGTTCATGGCATACCCTTTCTTTAGGGAGGGGATCTATTTGAAATCAATAATAAGAGAACAACCAGTTTATTCCTTAGATTTCACTAGCAAATAAAGAAACAGCCTGACAAGTGTATGCACATCTCAGCATTTCCACTACTTTTGCATTAAACATCTAAGCACAGCACAGGCCTCTCTCCATAAAGAAGCCAGATTTGTGACATCTAGAATCATCTGTGAGGCATTTGGACCCTTGGAAAATGGCAATAAAAGTGCAAATGGATGGAGAATATTGATGGCAAAAGGTATCTAAGTGATTAAGCATTTAAAAATGGAGCAGGAAATGATTGTTGCCAGCAGAGAGAAGCTTCAGCTGAATCCTTGGTCCATTACCTTTGAAGGAATAATTATAAAAGCCCACAAACTGATGGCAATTCTCAATTACAAATGCTTTTCAAACGTATGATTTTTTTTTTTTTTTTTTTGCTGTGGAGTGGAGGTGGTTAAGATTATTGGTAGTAAGAAAACCTAGATTCAAGGTCTTATTTCTCAGTAAATGACTCAACCTCTTTATGTCTTGGGTTTTTTGTTTATAAAACCTGTATGGCAATGATAACACTAAATAATATATCAACTAGTGATGTTAGGATTTTGAAGTTTAAAGAGATAACTTTGTTTTTGTATTTTCATCAAAGTAAAACATATTCATGATTAAAAAATTGTAATGCTACTGACAGGTAGTAAACAACAGGATTCTCTCTCTTCCTAATTTTTTTCTTATTTTTATCCCTTCATTATGTAATTCTTTCTCTCTCATTGTAGAAATCTTTTTTCCCATCATTTTCATTTTTTTCAAATTAAGGAAAAGATTTACATAGAGTAGCAAGCATGGATCTTAAATGTTCAAGTCAATGAATTTTGATAAATACACCTGTGTAACCAACTCTCCAATCAAGATACAGACCATTCCCATCACCCTAGAAAGTTTTCCCCTGCTCCCTTCCAGGCAATCCTCCTCCCCCTTAGGCAGCTATTCTTATTTTTGCCACTATAGATTAGTTTTGCATTCTTGACTTTTAGATCAATAAAATTAAACAGAATACATTATTTTGTATTTGACTTTCTATTCCTGATAGACTTATCCCAACAGGCTTATCCTTATTCTTGCAAGTAGCATAGTGTATCCTTTTGTGTTGATATGTAGTATTCCATTGTTTGAATCTACTACAGTTTATTTATCCATTTTCCTATTGATGAACATTTGGGTTGTTTCTGGTTTGGAGCTATTGTAAACACAATTGCTATAAACATTCTCATGTAAGTATTTTTGTGGTCATGGGTTTTCATTTCTTTTAGGTAAGTATTTAGGAATAAAATTGCTGAATCATCTGGTGTTTGTTTAACTTTGTAAAGAACTACTACATGGCTTTCCAAAGTGGTTGCCATTTGACAATCCTACCAACAATGTATGAGAATTCCAGTTCCTCCATATCACCAACAATATTTGGTAATGTCAGTCTTTTTAATTGTAGGTTTTCAAATCCACATGAAGTGATCTGAGATATAACTAGTGGGGGAAACTGGGTGAAGAATATTCTCTCTATACTCTCTTTGCAACTTCCTGTGAAGCTACAATTATTTTGAAAATAAAAAGATTTTAAAACATATTGGTTTTTCAAACTGGTATGAAGTGGTATCTCATTGTAGTTTTCTTTTGCATTTATTTGATTTCTAATGACATTGAATACTTTTTCATGTGGTTATTGGCTGCTTATATATATCTTCTTTTGTGAAATGTCTGTTCAAGTTTTCACACATTTTCTTTTAATTGGCTTGTTTGTCTTTTTGTTATTAAATGACTTGCATCCTAGTCTATTAGGCTTAGATTTGATTTGTGGCACTACTCTGGTAACACTACAGTGCTACTGTTGGTTAAAACTCAACAAGCCTAAGTTCACCGGGCTGATTTAGGAAAACATTAGAGTCTGTTGCCAGGGAATAAAGTTGGTATGAGAAGAAATCACATACATTTAGGGAAGAATTTTAGACTATGTTTTAGTTTCTCACAGAAATGAATTTCACAGCGTTCAGATACCCTTGTTGTGAAGGTCTCTCCCTCCTACTCTCCTTGTAAACCTCCTTATCTCCTGAGATCATCCTGTGCCCAAAGATAGGCCAGCCTGTTGTATTCACAGATTATTTATCCAACAAACATTGATGGGTGCCTGTAATGTGTCAACACTGGCTAAAGCTTGAGATCAAAAGATATATTAGACATGATCCTGACTTCTGAGAGCCTATAATCTAGTTGGCAAAACATATAGTAAAAGTAATGAAATAAAATGAATGAAATACACAGGGATAATTGCAAAAAGGGGTATGTGCAATGTGGGAGCACACAGGTATGATCAACTAACCCCATCCTGGGACACCAGGGAAGTTCTGTTTTTTCCCCAAGCTTTAGGAAGGCATTATACAGACATTTCTCCCATGTCTATCCCAAGGAAACATAGCCAAGCGGGAACTGAAGATGACTACAGTAGAAACATCTTCAAGCTTGGCTGTAGCAAAAGCATCCATAATCAGAAAAAGAGTCTCCTCACATCACCTCGCCACAGAGGGGTGCAGAGGAGACTCAGGTGGTGGCCATATTGGTGGTTCATTCACATTTTACAATAACGAGTGAAGGGCTATTTCCTTCCCATTTGCATCCACAGCCAGAGGTATAGATTTTTCAAGACATAGGGCCAGATTTGTGCAGAGGTGTAGAGTAGGAAGAGACCATTCTAATTTGGACCAGACCTTTCTAATTTGGACATCTAAGTAGATGGTGTTGCTGTTAACAGAGATGGGATCTAATAAGAAGAAGGAAACTAGTTGTTTGGGGAATTGTTATTTTGGTTGTGATTGTTCGGTGACTTTGCACAGAAGCCCAGCAAAATGGGAATAATGGAACAGTTGAGTGGAGTGAATGAGGAGACATCTGTAAGGTACCTGGTAGGTTATACTTAACAATTATTATTAATCAATGTAGTGAGATGCTGGGAGACCTGGCTGAATCAGATTTTTATGTTAACTTAATTCCAAGTTGTGCTCTAGTTCCTTAACTCTCTCCACTTAGGACAATATCGTGTAACCTTTTCCTGACCCAGAACAGACAGGAAGTGAGCCCAGAGCTTCCTCACTAGGGCACGCTGGAGTCTCCCAAACCCAGGGCTCAGCTGTCCTGGCAGTTTGGGTCAGGACCTGAAGAATGGGTGACCTTGGGCCGGGTGCAGTGGCTCATGCCTGTAATCCCAGAATTTTGGGAGGTTGAGATGGGCAGACCTCTTGAGGTCAGGAGTTCGAGACCAGACTGGCCAACATGGTGAAACCCCATCTCTACTAAAAATACAAAAGTTAGCCAGGCGTGGTGGTGGCTGCCTGTAATCCTAGCTACTCGGGAGGCTGAGGTGGGAGAATCACTTGAACCCAGGAGGTGGAAGTTGCACTGAGCC
>NW_012120733.1:200350-203955 GCF_000951035.1 Colobus angolensis palliatus | reverse complement strand
AGGGAGTCTATTGAAATTCAACAGGGCCAGGCATGATGGCTCACACTTGTAATCCCAGCACTTTGGGAGGCTGAGGCGGATGGATTGCCTGAGGTCAGGAGTCTGAGACCAGCCTGGCCAATATGGTGAAATCCCGTCTCTACTAAAAATACAAAAGTTAGTTGGGCATGGTGGTGCGTGCCTGTAACCCCCAGCTACACGGGAGGGTGAGGCAGGAGAATTGCTTGAGCTTGAAAGAGATGGTGGTTGCAGTGAGCCGAGATGGTACCACTGCACTCTGCCTAGGTGACAGAGCAAGCATGGTCTCAAAAAAATGAGACGGTGGGGAGGCCGGGTGCGGTGGCTCATTGCTGTAATTCCAGCACTTCAGGAGGCCGAGGCTGCAGATCACAAGGTCAGGAGATCCAGACCATCCTGGCTAACACAGTGAAACCCCGTCTCTACTAAAAAATACAAAAAAATTAGCCAGGCGTGGTGGTGGGCACCTGTAGTCCCAGCTACTTGGGAGGCTGAGGCAGGAGAATGGTGTGAACCCAGGAGACAGAGTGAGACTCCGTCTCAAAAAAAAAAAAAAAAAAAAAAAAATGGTGAGGAAGATGCATCGTGCACGTTTCCCAAAGCGTCTGCACTTCACTTTATCACTTTCTCCTCTCAGCTTTCTTACTTAACAGGGAACAATGAGATCATTTTCTCCTTTCAGCTTTCTTACTTACTGGGGACAATTAGACGGCATTGGTGGGTCCCTCAGATAGTTGAAGAGAACAAGAACACAGCTGGAAACGACAGGGCTAATGGCAGCATTTATAAGTCAGGAGGGGGAAGAACCAGCAGCAGATTATCTGTGAAGAAAGCCAAAAGGAGCACCATGTTTCATGTTTATCCAGCAATGACTTGAGTTATGGGGAAGTCAAACTGCTTGGAAAGTGTATTCGTTTCCTATTATTGCTGTGACAAATTACCAGAAATTTAGTGGCTTAAAACAATACAAGTGTATTGTCTTACCGTTCTGGAAGCCAGAAGTCCAAAACAAATTAGGTGGGCTGCATTCCTTCTGGAGGCTGTAGGGGAGAATCTGTTTCCTGCCCATTTCCACCTTCCAGAGGCTGCTTGCACTCGTTGGTTCATGGCCCCACATTACTCTGATCTCTGCTTCCTTCCTCATATTTCCCTCTCTGATTGTGATACTCCGACCTCCCTCTTATAAGGATGCTTAAGTTAAATAATCAGGATTACCGTCCCATTTGAAGATCCTTAACTGAATCACATCTGTAAAGCCCCTTTTGCCATATAAGATAACAAACTCTCAGATTCTGGGGATTAGGATGTGGAGATCTTCAGGGGGGCCATTATTCTGCCTACGATAGTAGAGATGACCCTCTCATCGCACCTCCAGCCTGAGTTTTCTTTAGGTCCAAGGACGTCTCTGAAGATGTTCAGTAAATGCCTCTGAGTGCTGGAGTGACCACACTTTTATCAGCTCCAGGTATCCCCTGGAGGGTTCTCTGGGCATTGGCTTCCACCTGGGTTTTGCTCCTTCCCCTAAAAGAGATTCGTGCAGCTGGTTGGAGTCCTTCTCTATGGGGTTTTCCAATAGGAGCCAGCTTCATCCCAGTTTTGTATCAGAGTGGATGTCATTACCTGGTAACACTGATTCATGGCCTGGTCCAGCCATAAGGCCATCCTAAGATCATCATCTCTGAGAGTTGTCACCCTGTGGTTCCTAACAGGCTGATGGCTGCTACTGCAAACCAAAGGAGGATAAATGTGCAGAGTTTTTGAAGGCCCAGAAATCAGCAGGGAGGGTGAGAGGGCAGTGCAGCCAGACCTGGGCGAGGCTGAGAATTTCCCCTGGTAAGTCTGGATCCCTAGAGAAATTGTTAGATCCAAGGAAGCTGTGCATTTCCTCTGGTCCAGAATAGTTTAAAAGTGAATTTGGGTGGTCCTCCTGGGCTTGGTTAGCATGTTGTCAGTCAGGCTAAAAGGCAGGCAAGTGTCTTTTTGGCTTTTTGGAATCTCCTCCCCCGCCCGCATACGCAGGGTTGGCTGGTAACAGTGTCTGGTTGCATCTCACTTTCATCCCATGTGTTCCTATAAATCCCAAACCTCATTTTAAGCCTTTTCTCCATTCTGTTTGCCCTCAGTTTCCCTCAACTTTGGTTCCAGTCTATGTGACTGAGTACTCTAATTTATTCGCATTTAGTGCTTTTTAACCGGAGTATTCGCAGTGATTAATATCACATTCTGCCTCTTATAATTTAATTCTGAGGCACATCCTGAGTTATCATTTCCCCAAAAGACAGTTAGGTAAGAAAGTTGTCTATTAAAAAATCCCACATTGGTGAGATCAGAGAACACACAAAGGAGCAGGCTTAACTTTAAGACTCTGGGCCCTGCTGAGTCTAGAGAATTCTAGAAAAGGCCCATTGGTTTTGTGTTTATGTTAAAAATAAACAGTTCTCTAACAGAAAGCTGGCCCTCCTGGCTGGGAGGTATGCATAGTGCTTTGGCAGAGCTTACATCTGAGGACACAGGTTTGATTTGGAGGGCTACAAAAGTGTGCAACATGGAAGCCAGGCACGGTGGTTCACGCCTGTAATCCCAGCACTTTGGGAGGCTGAGGTGGGTGGATCACCTGAGGTCAGGGGTTTGAGACCAGCCTGGCCAAGATGGTGAAACCCAGTCTCTGCAAAAATACAAAAATTAGCTGGGCATGTTGTCGAGCACCTAGAACCCCAGCTACGAGGCTGAGGCAGGAGAATCGCTTGAACTGGGGAGGCAGAGGTTGCAGTGAGCCCAGATTGCACCATTGTACTCCAGCCTGGGCGACAGAGTAAGACTGTCTCAAAAAATAAATAAATAAAAATTAAAAACTATGCACCATGGGGCGCGTGGCTGGCTATGGGATAGCCTGGGTGGATGGAGACAGGCTGTGTTCCTCTGGGGAGGGAAGGTCCTGCATTACCAGCAGCAGCAGTGTGCAGGTGCAGGGCTATCTGGAAGGCTCAGGCAGCTGCGGGAGTGTCAGGTCACTGGCCCAACAGGAGAGAGCAGGGAGCCCCCAGAAAGGTAGGGAGTTGGAAAAAGAAAGACTGATGGCTTTTCATGTAGGAAGAAAAGGTGTTTACATTCCAGGCTCCTGATTCCCTTGGCTGCCCCTTGTTGGAGAACAAACCTGCCTCTGCTTCCCTCTGGCTCTCAGCTTCTGGGTACCTGCCTTTCATCTTGTCTATGCAGCGCCGCACCCTCCAACTCCCTTCTCTCTCCTTCACGCCTCGCCTCGCCTCCAGTCAGCCTGTCTTCTCCTCAAGTCCCCAGCTGTGAGCTGAAAAATAGGCTTTGGCAACCCTCCCCCAGACCCCACCCTGCTTTTCATGCATGTTTTATGACAGCAGCTGTGATTGATGTCTGCCCTCTTTCCAGTTCCAGTGCTCAGTGCGCCATAGCCACCCCCACCTGCCCCTCATGATTTCACATGCCTCTGTGCTTTTGCTGGGAGAGCAGTGAGGGGTTTCATTTGCAGGGGCTCCCAGCTGAGTAGCAGGCTGAAAATCAGCCTGGATCTTGAATAAACCCTGGGAAGTAGGAGGGAGGGAGGGAGGGATTGA
>NW_012120733.1:196914-200300 GCF_000951035.1 Colobus angolensis palliatus | reverse complement strand
AAGAAGGAAGGAAGGAAGGAAGGAAGGAAGGAAGGAAGGAAGGAAGGAAGGAAGGAAGGAAGGAAAGGGAGGGGAGAGAGAGAAAAAGAAATGAAAGGGAAGAAAAGAGACAGAGGAGGCTCCTTCAGCATGTCTGAGAGGTTGAGTGGAGATCTGAAGGAAACATTAGGATCATTTACTCAGGGATTGGGAGCTCTGAACCCTGAAGGAGGTAGAAACGATTTTCTGCATATTCTACTCTAGATATCTGAAAGGACATTAAAGTGGGGAGGAACTGCCAATTGGAATAGAATTCACCTTGCTGATTCTGTTTGAATTAACCATTAAAGATGCAGGTTGGCAAAAGAAATATATTTTTAGGTCATTAAGAAATGCCTCATTAATTCAGGAGTGCCCCAGCTCTATGCTTACATTTGTAGCGGTCGACCCAGACTTCCTGAGGCATGCATAGCCCACCAAGTTTTGCTTTGGGATGGGGAGATAACTGGCCAGTCAGCTGTGGTGCCAATCCCACCAACAACGTTCTCACCTAGTGAAGGCATGGTTGAGGAAGAGCAGGGAGGCTTCCTGGGGAGGGAGTGTAGGTAGGGACCACGGTGAAGCAGTCCACGCTGAAAGCCAGCACCTGTCCCACCCTCCTTTGTTCTGCTCTCTGCCTGGCTGCTTTTGTAACACAGTCCCAGAGCCTGGTGTCTTAACACCTCTGCTCAATTGACGTCTCAGGATAGCTCTAATTCCAGATGCCTAACCAAATCCTGGGTCTTCAGAGACTGCTTGATTTTATTTACCAAATACACAAATAGAGTGTACAGTGTGCCAGGTACTGTTCAAAATGCTGTGCTCACATTGACTCAAATAATGTTTATAACAATCCTGTGTGATAGATGCTGTTTTTACCTCCATTTTACAGATGAGGCAACTGAGGCATAAAGTCGCTACGTAGCTGGCCTGAGTCCATGCAACTGAGGAGTGGTAGAGCTGGGATTTGAATCTGGACACTCTGGCTCCAGATCCATATGCTCAGTGACTGTTTTGCTGCATCTCATGATGGCTCCCATTGTCTCCCCGTTTGATATCTAGCCTCCCAGTTTTGGGGGGAAGAGGAGTTATGATAGAGGGAGTGGAGCACAGAACCGGAAGTCAGTAAACCTGAATGCTGCTCTGGGTTGTGCCGCTATCTGGCTGGGTGACCCCGTGCAATGTATTTAAGCTTTCTGAGCCCCAGTTCCATGGCTTTCAGAGGAGGGAGTAGATTAGATGACGTCTATACCTCTCTAACACCAGATGCTTGCAATGCCCCCATAGGGCACTCAGCCAAGCTTGGAACCAACCATCTCTGCAGCCTCCTGGATCTCACCTTGGGTGTTATCAAGAAAAGGTAGGAGCAGGAAGGAAAGTGAATATGTTCAGCAAAAGGTTGATGGGTGGGCAGTATCTGTTGGAAAGGAAGACAGCTCAGTGTGGCTCTGGCTGCAGCCCTCCATGAGGGGAACAGTAAGGGCTTGAATAATGACCTTAGCAGGGTCATCCCCATGGCAGGCTCAGTAGGAAATACTATAAGCTGTTCTTATCCAGCCGAAGATTATCCAAGTAGGTCTCCTCCCATGCAGGTGTTAACAGATAGTTTCCAACCACTCCTGAATGACTTGGAGGAATGTACACTTTAATGGGTTAAAATGGACCATTTTACCTAATTAAGAGTACAGATCAGGGAGTTTAAAGTATCCTATTTCCTCAATGCTAAGATATATGATTTTCATGCTGAGCATTTCTGAAAACTGCAATAAATCTTACAATATTTATCTTCAATTTAGTGTTTCTTCACACACACACACACACAAAATTAAAATTGATGATACTTGTTTGAATTAAGGAAATACAATAGCATGATTGTTACTCTAGTTTATGCTGGTAGGGGAATAGAAATCATGAACCTGCAAAGGCAGAAATGGGCTTCAGGGAGGCTAGGAACCCTGATTTGGAAAGCTGTGGGGAACCCTTGAAGTATGTTGGTCTCTCATCTTTGCCTCTTTCTCTGTAGCTGATACATCATTTGCTATTTCTACTGACTTGCTACCTCTGCCCCTCTAGATGCACAGTACAAAAACAGACAACCACAGCCCCACAGAAGGACCAAATCTCTCTGTCTCCATGTTCCTCTGTCTCTCTCTCCTGTAATCCAAATACCAGGGGAAGGATTTCTATTGGCTCTTATAGTCCAATCAACTGATGGTGGAATGGGAAGCAGGGTCACATTTTACAAGGCGGCTACCAACTATTACCGTGAGTCCACAGGTCAGGCTAGGAGACTCTGTAGATTGGGGCAGACATTCCACAAGATCTCCCCCACAGGAGGCAAAGGTTTGTTGGTGCAGAGCATCGTTCCCATGGCACTAGGTGTTGAGGTTGGGAGGACTGTAGGCAGTGCTCCCAGAGACAAGTCACCTAACTAGAGCCAGGAGGATTGCTAGCTCCTGACACCAGACCTGATGGTCACATCAGCAGTGACCATGCTGACTCATGGGGCTGGCTAGGGCTTTGTCCTGATCATCATCTCCCTCAGAAAGGACAACAGAACAGAGGGTTCACTGCCCAAGGACATTGCCCAAGGAGGAATGGCAGAGAGGCAGAAATGGCAAATTCCAGAAGAGGATTCTCCCAGAAGGGTTTATTAACATTTAGCACCAGAGAGGCTCTTTTCAAAATACTCTCTGAGAGTTTATATTTTGCTGATCTCAGCTTCAGTCTGTGTCCAAAACAATCATAGCTCCTTTAAAGCTTCTGGAGGTGAGAAGGGGTAGAGCTGATGGGTGGGGAGGAAGCCAGGGAGTCAGGAAGCCAGGGTCCTGACCTGTGGCATCTGACCCCTCTCCCTTTTCAGTTTTCAGGGACCTGCCAACTTAGTGTGCGTGAGTGGCTGGAGTCCAGCTGCAATGCTGTGTGGTCCGAGACCAGGTGATGGTTCACTCCCATGACCCCTATTCTCCCCTCTCTGGCCCAAGTCCTGGAGGGAGCAACCTGTCCGCCTGCCTTAGAAGCTGTGGGGGCAGCTGACGTTGATGAGCCACCGACCTGGAGATTTGGCAGAAAAGCTGCTTGCTAAGTTGGAGAGAGGATGTCAAGTGAGAAAAAGCAGTGTTCAGTGCCAGCTCCTCTGAAACCCAGGGGAGCCAGGGAGTAGACAGGGCCAGGGAGGAGAGGGAGGGAAAGTAGTAGCTTCCCAGGGCAAAAGAAAAAAAAAAAAAAAAAAAAAAACAGCAGCTAAAAAGACTATTTATATTTCTAATTCTACAAGCATTGCTCCCAAGAGATCTGCCCAAGTGACTCAGAAATGTCCTTGTGGCACTGAGAAATCGCCTAGTTTGTGAGTATAGAGAACTCAGTGC
>NW_012120733.1:183395-196814 GCF_000951035.1 Colobus angolensis palliatus | reverse complement strand
TGAGCCACCGACCTGGAGATTTGGCAGAAAAGCTGCTTGCTAAGTTGGAGAGAGGATGTCAAGTGAGAAAAAGCAGTGTTCAGTGCCAGCTCCTCAGTCACCTGTCTACTTCCCGTTGTAAGCAATGCTGGGGAGGAGAGGGAGGGAAAGTAGCCATTTCCCAGGGCAAAAAAAAAAAAAAAAAAAAAAAAAAACCAGCAGCTAAGAAGACTATTTTTATTTCTAATTCTCCAAGCATTGCTCCCAAGAGATCTGCCCAAGTGACTCAGAAATGTCCTTGTGGCACTGAGAAATCGCCTAGTTTGTGAGTATAGAGAACTCAGTGCTGGCGAATAAACATCCCTGCTCTTCTTCAGCCACTCACCCCTACCCACCACTCCATTGGAAATGATTCTGGGACATACTGATGTCTGTGAAGTGTACAGATATCTGAATTTGAGAAGAGTTGCTGGAAAACAGTAAGAAGCACTGGTATACATGAGCTGTTGAGGTAGCAAGAAGGAATGCCTGCAAATATGGCCCTTTTGGAGTGCTGGATTGGTGATGCTTGAGCCAATACATCTTCATAATTCGCTGTGTGAACTGAGAGAAGTTATCTTAAATTTCTGTCTCCACTTTGTTATTTAAAAAATATATAATTACGGCCAGGCATGGTGGCTCACGCCTGTAATCCCAGCACTTTCGAAGGCCGAGGCGGGTGGATCACTTGAGGTCAGGAGTTTGAGACCAGCCTGGCCAACATTTAGTAGAGACCAGCTGTCTCTACTAAAAATACAAAAATTGGCCGAGAATGGTGGCACGTGCCTGTAATTCCAGTTACTTGGGAAGCTGAGGCAGGAGAATTGCTTGAGCCTGGGAGGCAGAGGTTGCAGTGAGCCAAGATTGCGCCACCTCACTCCAGCCTGGGTGACAGAGTGAGGCTCTGTCTCAAAAATAAATAAATAAATAAATAAATAAAATATAATTATGAATACTGCTGAGAAAGGGTAATGGGGATAGCTATTTCCACTCCTTCCCTCTCTGTTGTGTGACTGGAGACTAATCCTATTCGTTTCTTTTTCTCGGTCCTCTCCCAGTCCCCTTCCATCCACCTGGTTATCCAGTCCCTTCTTTAACCCTCAGAGTCAAAGTTTCAGCCCACCTGGTGATTCCTCCTCTAATGTATATTTTAAATCCATCCTCTTCTTTCCATCTCTCGAATAGAGTCTCACCTTGTCCATTGCAATCTCGTTCTGCGAGCTTCTCAATCCATTCTTCTCACAGCTCAGGGTGCTTTTCATGAGTAAGATCATGTCACTCTCTTTCTTAAATCCCCCAGTAACTTCGTATTTCCGTTAGAGCACACCCAACATGATATGGTGCCTATTGACCACTCTAGTGATATAGATTCTTCAAGTTCTAGAACACACCAAATTTTCCCTGTCCTAGAGCCTTTGCACGTGCTGCCGTCTCCATATGGAAAGCTAAGCTTCTAAGTCTCTGCCTCTGGATCCTCCTCTTCATTCATGCCTCAAAGTGAAATTATTTCTTCCTCACAACATATTTTCCCTTGCAACCATATCTAAATAGTTCTCTTCTCCTGCCTTTTTTTTTTTTCTTGAGATGGAGTCTCACTCTGTTGCCCAGGCTGGAGTGGAGTGCAGTGGCGTGATCTCAGCCCCTACAACCTCCACCTCCCGGGTTCAAGCAATTCTCCCACCTCAGCCTCCCAAGTAGCTGGAATTACGAGTGTGCACTACCATATCCGGCTAATTTTTGTATTTTTAGTACAGGCAGGGTTTCTCCATGTTGGCCAGGCTGGTTTTGAACTCCTGACCTCAAGTGATCCACCCAGCTCAGCCTCCCAAAGTGTTCGAAGTACAGGCGTGAGCCACTGTGCCCGCCTCCTCCCCTGTCTTGTGTGTGCCTGATGACTGCATTCTGTCTGTTACTCTCACACCACCTTGCTCGATTCACATGTATACGTGTGTTTGTGTGTATGCTTAAATACTTGTGTGCTGTTTTTCTCCCTCCTCAGGTTGTAAACTTGTGGCAGGGACATGTCTGCCTGGTCCATCTCTAAACATCAGCACCTAGGCTGGGCACCCAGGATAGTAACAGGTGCTCTATAAATAGTTATTTCCTTCTTTTTTGAGCACCCACTATGTGAAACGAATTTTACTATGTACTGGGCAATAGGGTTGACCCTCATTACACATGATTTAACTATTGTTTGAGTGTGAGGGGAGAAAAGGTTATGGCTCTTTTAATATTGAAAGCACTCTGAAATTACATTTAAAAAACAAGACAGGAGCAATAGACGTACGTTTGCTGTGTGTGAAATATAGCAGTGAGGAAATCAAATGAGGTGAAAGGGAGTTTTATTTAAAGTCACTCCAGCCCAGGTGTAAAACCGTGGGTCTATGAGCCATTTTCTCTAGAGGTTTCTGGAGTGCTTTCCTCAGTCAAGCCATTACAACATTAAAGTAGCTTAAAGAAAACCATAAAGATAGTCCTGAGACACTTAAAGAATACGACACTTCTCATTTTTCCATCTTTTCATGCAGATAAATGTATGTATTTCTCCAGAGTATTTATGAATTTTAGTTCTTAAACAAGTTGGCCATGTTTGCATTCAATTGAAGGAGAGGGAATAAAATTCCTTTTCTATGCAGAGGAAGAAATTGAACTGAGGGTGAAATGTGCAGGGAAGCTTGCTGAGTTGGAGTTGGGAGGCTGAGATCCTGAGTCCCCTCCTACCACTAAGTCAGATCATCTCACTGGGCCTCAGCTTTTTGACTTGGAGAATCCAGGGGCTGGGCTAGATTTGCTTCCTCCTTCCCACTTCAGCAGATCAGGATGGATAGTGGCAAAACGGGAAACCCTGGGCCAGGGCCCCCAGTCACACACGCTCTACCCAGAGAGACAATTTGATGTGACTTCTGGTTCCTCGGGGTCTGCTTGGTAAGGGAGTTCTTGGTCACTGTCACTGAACCCACATCCACCCTGTGTTAGATACTCTGCTGGGTGGGGCCTTGGAGTCCAGAGATCCATTCATTCAACACACATTGATCAAGCACCTACTACACACAGTACCAGGAGATAGGCATGTAATAGTGATGAAGGAAAGGCTAAGACCCTGCCCCTAGGGAGTTTAAGTCTAATGGAAGAGACAGGTAGCAAGCAAAGATGAGGGAAGTACAGTGTGAAGTGCTAAGAGGATGGCAGCAAAGTGCTGAGATAAAGGGTGGCACAGGGAAACCATTTGCAAAGTGATCTGAGAAGACTTCCCGGAGGAGGTGGCATCCTTTTGATGGATCAGAAAGGAGGAAGGGACATGGAGAGCAAGTGTGAAAGCAAGAAAAGGCTCAGAGTATTGGGGGAACTCAAAGAAAGCCAGAGTGGTTTGCACTGGTGGTTCTGGAAGAGAGGCTTGAACTGAGGATGGTGAAGAAAGTAGACCAAACCATGCAGAGCCTTCTGGTTCAACATAAGCAGTTCGGAGTTTAAGTAAAGGAAATAGTATGGTAGGATTTACATGTCACAAGTGGGAAATTTCCCACTTCAAACAGTTCAATGTGCAAACATTTAATTGTATTTATTTTCCTGTGATGAAATTCAGCTTAGCTCATTCCCCCTTGTCAATGCAAGAAGCATCGTCAGTTCTCACAGTCTCTTTTGAGTACTCTCTCAGCAGTTTCAGAATTCTTCCCTTCCTCTCCCTTCTCTCTGGATGTGCTCAAAATTCCAAGGGGCTGGTGTGTCTTCCTGGTATGGCAGGAAGGGTGTCTGACCCATATTGATCTTCTGCTGGCATCTGCTGTATTCATGCACCTTGGTATCTATTTTCTAGGGGAGCTGAAGAATCTCCCCTTCCTACCTCTGCCTTCATCTCAGCTATGCCACCTCTCAGGTCTCCAGTTTGAGTCATCCACCCTGACCCACCACTGGGTCCCCCTGCCCACTTTATGGTGATCCCCCAGCAGGCCCCCAAGCTCTCAAGTCTCAGCTAACTGTTACCCAACTTTGGCTCATTCTTAAACCTCACTCTCTAATTTGCCTAAATAAACTTCTCTTCCACCCCAGCCTCTGAGGCTTCCTCTCCTGCCTTTCTCTCTCTTAGCCTCTTAGGCCAAATCTCGCAGGAGAGAGGCCAAATCCTAAGAGATTCTTTCCTCTCTCCCATGGGGAAGAGGTTTTACATCTACCTTTGTCAGATGTGTTCCCTATGCCACAGGAAGCAAGGATGACAAGCTGGGGGGAAGGTTGTAAGGAAGGTAGTGTCTCAGACCTACATCCTGCCTAAATCTGCTCACCCATACTAATGGAGCATCTCTTGCTGGTGCTGGAATCTCTGTCTCTTTCCAGAGTTGCAGAAGGTAGTGGGCCCACTTCTTTGCATTCTCAGATTTCCAAATTTGTTTGTTTTGATTCCATGCAATGGTAATGAGGGTAGGGCAGAAGGCTCCATACGTGTTTACATGTGCTCGCTTTCCAATCCATTCTCTAAGCTCCATCCTTTGGTTGTCCAAACAAGACATAGGGTCACTTGGAGTATGGTGGTGGCAGT
This sequence comes from Colobus angolensis palliatus, assembly GCF_000951035.1. NCBI lineage: Eukaryota > Metazoa > Chordata > Mammalia > Primates > Cercopithecidae > Colobus > Colobus angolensis. The sequence continues at coordinate 192,265 of NW_012120733.1, read as the reverse complement.
GGAGATGAAAGAAACTAGCAATTTTAGAGGCTGCCAATGAATGGGATATGAGGGTGAAGGGTGAAGGAGGAAGCAAGGATAACTCCCTGGCTTCTGGCTTCAGCAGCCAGGTTCTAGGTGGTGTCACCATTGCAGGGAGGGAGGAAGTGATGGTGCAGATTTAGAGATGAATATCAAGAATCTAGTTTTGTGGCAAGGTGCAGTGGTTCATGACTGTAATCCCAGCAATTTGGGAGACTGAGGTGGGTGGATCACCTGAGGTCAGGAGTTCGAGACCAGCCTGGCCAACATGGCAAAATCCCTTCTCTACTAAGTATACAAAAATTAGCCCAGCATGGTGGCTTATGCCTGTAGTCTCAGCTACTCAGAAGGCTGAGGCTGGAGAATCGCTTGAACCCGGGAGGCGGAGATTGCAGCGATCCGAAACCACGCCACCGCACTCCAGCCTGGGTGACAGAGCAAGACTCCATCTACAAAATATATAAATAAAAATAAATAAAAATAAAGAATCTAATTTTGTATGTATTGAGATGTTTGTGAGAGCCAGCCAAAGGAGAGATGTCAAGCAGATGATTAGATTTCTGAGATTAGGGCTCGGAGGAGAGGTCTGCAAGGTAATATAAATTTAGGAGATACCAGCAGACAGATGATATTTTAAATCATGGGACTGCACCTTGAATAGTCCCAAGTGTTTGGGAGGGCCTTAGGCTTTGCTGTGTGGTCCGGAAAATTTCACCCTGTGATTTGGGTAAGGGAAAGAGCTTAGGCTCCAGATGGCTTCTTGAGGGGCCACTGGGACCCAGGTGGTGGATCATTAATCCCCTGAGAGCTGCTGCTGCTCAGTCTGTAGACTGTTGGTCTGGTAATCTGTGGGAGCTCTCAGCTGAGGATAGCAGTTGGGACAGGCCCAGTTTGGAGGAGCAGGAGTAGGAGTGGGGAGTAATCTGCTCAACTGGATGGGTCAGGTGGAGAAGGATCATTCTAGATGAGATGAAGGTACCTAGCCCTAGAGTTTCAATTGTCCTTTGAGCCTCAAGGCTGCAGGTGCAGTACAAGATAATGAAGAAGTAGAGCATGAGGCCCCCCTACCCAGGTCTGACAGCCTGGGACCATACACCTGATCATGTTCTCCCTTAAAGGATGTCACATTCAAATGACACAATCTCTCACATTTGCAATCCTTATGAATCCAGAAACCCACATAATTCAGTCTCAGAGGGGCGTGACATGCAAGAAAGTCAGTTCAATCTTTACTTATAATTTAAAAGGAATTCCATCTTTACTGTGAAGGATATTAGAGGCATCCAAATATCTAGCCCAGGCTGGGTGCGGTGGCTCATGTCTATAATCCTATCACTTTGGGAAGCCAAGGCTGGAGGATCACTTGAGCCCCGGAGTTCCAAACCAGCCTAGGTAGCAAAGCGAGACCCTGTCTCTACAAAAAAAAAAAAACATTAAAAAATTAGCCAAATGTGGTGGAACATGCCTGTGGCTCCAGTTATTCAGGAAACTGAGGTAGGAGGTTCACTTGAGCCCAGGGGGTTGAGGCTGCAGTGAGCTGTGATCATACCACTGCACTCCAGCCTGGGTGACAAATCGAGACCCTGTCTCAAAACCAAAACCAAAACCAAAACCAAAACAAAACAAAACAAAAACCAAAAATCTAGTCCAAGTAACATTAATTAACATATTTGTTTCTTTTTCTTTTCTTTTTTCTTTTTATTTGAGACAGAGTCTCACTCTGTTGCCCAGGCTGAAGTGCAGTGGCACAATCTTGCAATCTCTACCCTTCGGGTTCAAGCCATTCTCCCGCCTCAGCCTCCGGAGCAGCTGGGATTACAGGCACATGCCACCATACCCAGCTAATTTTTGTATTTTTAGTAGAGACGGGGTTTCACCATGTTTGCCAGGCTGCTCCTGACCTCAAGTAGATCCATCTGCCTCTCCCTTCTAAAGTGCTGGGATTTCAGGTGTGAGCCACCGTGGCCTGGCCAAATATTTCTGTTTCCTTTCAAATACCTTATAGACTAAAGCTGCTCTGGCACTACCAGAATTCGACTGTGAATCTGTTTGGTCCTGGACTTTTTTTGGTTGGTAGGCTATTAATTATTGCCTCACTTTCAGAGCCTGTTATTGGTCTATTCAGGGATTCAACTTCTTCCTAGTTTAGTCTTGGGAGGGTGTATGTGTCCAGGAATTTATCCATTTCTTCTAGATTTTCTCGTTTATTTGCTTAGAGGTGTTTATAGTATTCTCTGATGGTGGTTTGTATTTCTGTGGGATCAGTGGTGATATCACCTTTATCATGTTTTATTGCGTAGAAATGGGGGTTTCACCACATTGGCCAGGCTGTTCTTGAACTGCCCACCTTGGCCTCCCAAAGTGCTGGGATTACAGGCGTGAGCCACCGTGCTGGGCCAGAAATTTTAATCTCTGCTAAAATCTCTCAAAGAATACCAAAAGGATGTTCAACTCAAACTAGAGCAGCACTTCAAAAACATTATCTTCCTCTGTATATTTCACATATACTACCTCTGAAATACTATCACCTCTCTCCTCATTCCTAAAAATTCTCTCTAAGCCCAGAAGATTCTCATCTTGTTTCTCCTCTCATCTCATCCTCAGGATCTATTTATTTCTCCTTCATCAGGAAATCAGAGTTACTTTTTAGAGGAAATCAATTCACCTGGTCTAGTTTCACTCAGTTCCCTCCTTTCCCTTTACCCTAGTTCAGCCAGAGAGACAGTGGCTATCCCAGAATTCCCCTCCATGGGCAGAGAAGGGGAGAGGCTGTTAATAGAGGTAAATAAATGACTTTCCTACCATTATGAGATAAGTCCAGAAAAATGGGAATGAGAGGATGGGAACTGCAGATGCTCAAAGACATGGCAGATCATGGAAAACTCCCTCCCACGGTCATCTTAGGTTGCATCCCACTCTCAACCCCATGGCTATAGAAGTTCCCCAATTGCTGACTCTTGTCAGATGGAGAAGGAATATCCTACCGGTTTCCCTGCTGCGCACACATAGAATAGTGGAAGCCAAAAAATAAAGGAAGAGAGAAAGAGAGAGGGAGAGAGAAGGCAGAGGAGAAGAAGGAAAGAAGGAAGGAAGGAGGGAAGAAACAAAGGATGGCAGATGGCACTGTCACCATGGCAAGTGGAAGCTGACGGCAGGCCTGGCCTTGGCGTACAGAGGCGCTGCTAAGAAGGGAAGGATGACCAAGAGTGTCCCAGCCTGCTTGTGATTCTCCTGCTGCCTCTAAGAGAGCTGGCTCAACCTCGAGAACATCGGGGCAATTCTTGGGTTTGCTAAACAGCGGCGTATATCATCTCACCTAAACTTTACAACTGCTTGGAAATGTAGGCACTGTGCTGAAGTGATATGTTTATAAGTCATTCTCTGGTGTTTATAAGTCTGACTCGTGTGTAAACGCCTCAAGGGCAGGACTTTCATTTTCTAAATTCTTGTATTCCTGGCATTCAGCACGGGTACACAGTAGGTGCTCGATGTTGGCAGAATGGAAGTAACCAGAGCAGATTTTTTGGGGTGAGTCAGCTAGAGTTCTGAGCCCCCAGCCAGTTTCCAGTGGAGTCAGGACTAGAGCTCAGCAATCTTGACTTCTACTTCAGCATAGCTTCTGCTGCAGCACAGTCGTGGGTAGTGTGTATGTGGGGGTATGGGGTGTGCACATGCCGGTGTCCCCACAAGGCAGTAGCATCGCAACGAGGAGAATGCAGGGGCTTTGAGTCCCTGTATGATTCCCATTTCTGCCCTTATAAGCAAGTCCTTAACTTCTCCTCTATAAATTGTGCTTAATGATACCACCCCCAATAGAGCTGATGTGATGATTCAATAAATAATAACAACCAAATGATATTAAAAATCCATAGCTGGCTTGTGCTTCTTTGCCTTTGGCTCTTTCCTGCCCCAGGCTCCCAGGCCCCAAACCTCTGCTCCTGCATCAGATTTTAGGGAGTTCAGCAAAGGTAGAAGTAGAGGTCAGCAGTTTGGGACTTGTTTGATGTGTGTCTCTACAAGCCCTCAGCAGATGGAGCCCGTGGCCTCTGGCTCAAGGCAGGAAGGACTGAGCGTTTTTCCCAGGGAGAGGAGGGTTGTGCAATGATTCTGTCCTGGCCTCCCTAAACCCTCCCTTCTCAGTTCTAGAAACTCTGCCTCAGAAATTCCTCCCCTGTCGTCCTATTTGGGGGATTTCCTTTCTCAAGGCAAACACAATGAATCTCTCTCTAGTTTTGGAAATCCAAAACTGGCCAGGAAAAAATCTTGCAGAGCTGCCCTGACTTCCACGCACAGAACTCAAGTCATTCCTCTCCACCTGTGGGCCATCACCTCCGCAGTCCCCCCACCTCCTGTCTCAAAGGCAGAGCCCCTTTTCCCATCCGGCCTGGACTTTTTCTCTAACAGACTGTGGCCTGCAGACAGGCAAGAGGACTTTAGTCTGGGGCACCGAAGGCCCAGTAACACAAAAGTGAGAGGAGGTCTTAGGATAGGATCCAGGGCTCAGGCCATGTCACTGGGGTCCCAGGGTCTGCTGGGGAGTTGAGGCAGAGACTTCACTAGCCCAGGCCCAGTGTCTGGGAGTCGAAACCCAATTTCCCACTGTGTCAGTGGAACTCAGAGCTTCCATAGGGCCATGAACTTACCTCTGTCCTTAGAATAACTAGTTAAGGCTATATAGAACAGTGCTCAGCACTTAACAGACACTCAGACATTTTGGCTATTATGTCTCCTTTAACATTTGTTTGTCTACTGTGTATTTGTCTCTCACAGTGGGTTCTCTACCTGTGACTCTAGTGCTCAGCATAGAATCCAGCCCACAGTGGATGTAGTTTAAATACTTTTTTCTTTTGGACACTGGTCAAGAATCTTTGAATAGCTCCTGACATTAATCTGGGTAGAAGCCTTTCCCTCTGCTAGTGTCAACAGCCCTGGGGTTAATAGACTTGGGTGGGGGTTCATTAATCCATTTCCAACCCTTGGGGTTATCTTAGGCAGTCTCTGGGCCTTCACTTCTTTGTCAACAAAATGAGAGGAAAACAGAGACAACTCTAAAAGTCTTCCTGGCTTCCAAAGACTGGCAAGAGGTGACTTGATTGTAGGTGATGAGGGAGTGGGTACGAGAGTACATAAAAATCCATGGGTCATGGCCAGGCACAGTGGCTCATGCCTATAATCCCAGCACTTTGGGAGACTCAAGCAGGAGGATAGCTGGAGCCCAGCAGTTCCAGACCAGCCTGGGCAACATGGTGGTGAGATCTCATCTCCACACACACAAAAAAATAATTTTAAATTAGCTGAACATGGTGGCTAAATGCCAGCTACTTGAGAGGCTGAGGCAAGAGGATCTCTTGAGCCCAGGAGGATCACTTGAGCCAGAGGTAGCCACTGTACTTCAGCCTGGGTGACAGACCCTGTCTCAAAAAAAAAAAAAAAAATTCAGTGGTTAGGCTCAGGGTATGCTGGAGGATGTGGGCTGAGATATGGGGGGATGAAGCTGAGCCTACTTTCTGGGATAAAAGAGCTGACCAGCCAGGCCCACACCACTCTGAGGCTGCCACTTTTGAGGTATGACCTGATGGTTCCTATTTAGAAGGGACACAGGTCTAATGATCAGTAATGTCCGACTACTAGGTAACAACCAGCTGAGGGCATGGGGGATGGAGATCTGGAACCCAGGCATGCCAAGGATGCTGAATTAGAGTCCCAACATGCAGGACCGGAGGGAAAGGCTTCAATTTCTGTAAGTGGAAAGAAGGGGAATCAGATAAAGGGTTATTTCCAACAGATTTTACCCAGTACATAATATTCCCTATGGCAAGCTCTGCTTACGTTCACTTATCCAATGAATCAATGTTTGCTGAATATCAACAATATAGAAGAAACCCTGGTAAGGGCTGTGGGGTGGAGCTGAGGAAGGGAGCAAGCTGGATGAGACACAGTGACTGCCCTCCAGAGTGCAAGTAAAGCACTCAGTCCCTCAGGCTGCAGTGCCTGGCCAGCTCAGGGGCCCGAGTTGCCTGGCGGGGGACTAGCCGGCCCTGGCTCTGGAGCTGGTACTGCAGCAGCCCAGGAAGAAATCCGGGGCTGCTGTTTGACTCAGCATCTGATCTACACAGACATGAAAGAAAATGGGTCAGAAAGAATGTGTGTAGGGAGGTGAGGGGGCATGGATTTTCTCTCTTTTCAAGCTGGAGGGCCTGCAGGGGACAGAGGGGCCAGCCCTCTCCTCTTAGCTCTCCACCCCACAGAGCAGCCACTGATCTCGGGGAAGAGTCGGGGGTGATGGACCCTGGGTGACACAGACACTGAGCCCTGCCACCCTCTCCCTCTTCATCGTTCACATGGCTCTCCGTGACCTGCGCCAAAATGAATTCCAGATTCCAGGGAGGAAGTCCCTGGGAAGTGGAGCACTCAGGGTCAGTGGGGACTCTGGGCCTGTGATGTCACCTCCATTCCCCAGGAGAGCGTGCCTTGCTGCCTCAAACACCCCAATGTGCAGAGAATGTCAGGGATGGACAGAAACAGCTCAAGAACAGAGGTCCTGGCTGACCCCTCTCCTAGGGTGGGTGTTTAATTTCCACTAATTAAGGAGAAAAAGCTCTAAGAATCAAAAATTAAAGACTTTTGTTATTCTAAATTTGTCAGGTTTTTAGTTCATGGGCTACTCATTTTATTTTTTTACTTTAAGTTCTGGAGTACATGTGCAGAATGGGCAGGTTTGTTGCATAGGTATACACACACCATGGTGGTTTGTTGCACCCATCAACCCGTCATCTACATTAGGGTATTCTTTTTTTTTTTTTTTTTTTTTTGAGACGGAGTCTCGCTCTGTCGCCCAGGCTGGAGTGCAGTGGCATGATCTTGGCTCACTGCAACCTCTGCCTCCCAGGTTCAAGCAATTCTCTGCCTCAGCCTCCTGAGTAGCCGGGATTACAGGTGCCCACCACCACGCCCAGCTAATTTTTGTATTTTTAGTGGAGACGCGGTTTCACCATCTTGGCCAGGCTGGTCTTGAACCCCTGACTTTGTGATCCACCCGCCTCGGCCTCCCAAAGCTACTCATATTTTGAAAGTAATTTGGATATGATGTCTTTAATTTGGATTGAATTACACACACACACACACACACACACACACACACACACACAAACTTGACCTCTGTGGATGGTACCTTCTAAAGGAATCCAAGACTTGTTATTGCGCATGTTACTGACATGCGTGACGCATTTTTGAGTGTTCACCAACGTGGGAATATTTTGTCAGTGGTGAACTTAGAGCTATTCTTTATTTTGTAAAAACAACTGAGATATCAATTGACCCTTTAAAAATATGTGTGGAACTATTTTATTCCTATCTGTGTGTCTGCCCCAAGTGATTTCAGAATCAGCTATGGACAGCCATCACACCATGACGGATGGCCAAGTGAATGTTTGCCTCTATTTTTTCCCCATATTTTTGTTGAGATAGACCAATGATCAGAATGACAAGAGAAAAAATATAATTGGTTTAATATTAAGATGAGGTGTTAAACTTTTGATTTTTGAAATCTGCATGAGCTGATGTTAGAAACTCACATTCACAAAACCAGCATATACAAAGTGTACAACTTTTCCCCTATACGTTCCTACACTTGTGTCAGGCAATTTACCTTTAGACTGGGAATTCTTAGGTTTGTTTGCTTGTTTGTTTGTTGTTTGTTTGTTTTTAAAGATGGAGTCTCACTCTGTTGCCCAGGCCTGAATGCAGTGGTGCCATTATAGCTCACTATAACTTCAAACTCCTGGGCTCAAGGAAGCCTCCTGCCTCAGCTGAGAGTAGCTGAGATTATATGTATGAGCCACCATGTCCAGTGAATTCTTATCTTTAAGGTGCCTGCATTTTTACATATGCGTACACTGTAGTTCAGCAAAAGGCTGTGCACACCATGAGGGCTTCTTGAGTATTGTCAAATGTCTAGTTGATAAGGAGAAGCTAGAAACAGAGAAACGCCGCAGCCAAGGCTGCTCTGCCCCTGACCTGGTTATGCCTTTCAGTTTAACCCAACAAACAGTAATTGAGCATCAGTTGGGTGCCAGACACTGGACAAGATGCTGGGGATGCAAAGAAGAGGCCTGACCTGGAACTGCTCCCAAGAAAATGGGATCAAACCTATTACAGTGACATGTATGGACTTATGGAAGGACAGATCAATTCCAGCTGTGAAAGTCAGGGAAGGTGGCATGGCAAGTTGGATTTTGAAGGGTTGGCAGGGGTTACCAAGGTAGGAAAGGGCATTTGAGACAGAAGGAACACATAAGTGAAGGCATATGTTGCTGGGGGAAAAGGGCATGCAGGAGGTTCAGGAGAGAGCTGTAAGGCTCAGATTTAAAGAACCCTTTATATTTGCTCTGTTTGGGAGTTTGGATCTTATCCTACAGGCAAATAGTTGCACAAAGTTTGAAGGCATGTAAGAGAGTGAATGTGCACCTCTGGAAACGGGCACAAGGTTCCACACGGCAGACACTGAAGACTGCTTCCATTGTTCATCTGCAATTGCTGTTGGCAGAGCCTGTCTCATAAACGTGTGGCTCAAAGCTGTTGCTCAGCAAAAGCCACCCTGTTCTCGGTGGTTGCACACCCATCAGGGCCCTAGAGACAAATCCCAGCTGTAGCTGGGGCCCTTGAAAGCAGAGATTTCTGCTTCAAGACCTTTCTTCCGGCCTTCTTCTTGAGGGTTGCCCATTGGTAATAATTAGTAATTGATTAATATGTGCTGTTGCTGCTGGATTTTAAAAGGTATATTTCCCATTGACCGGGCAGAGCAGTTCATGCCTGTAATCCCTGTACATTGGGAGGCCAAGGCAGGCAGA
>NW_012120733.1:171246-181810 GCF_000951035.1 Colobus angolensis palliatus | reverse complement strand
AAAAAAAAAAAAAAAAAAAAGATTATCTTCTACTTCATAGTATGCTTATAAATTTCTAAATCTGTCATGGTGTATTAGTCTGTTTTCACACTGCCAATAAAGACATAACTGAGACTGGGCAATTTACGAAAGAAAGAAGGTTTAATGGACTCACAGTTCCATGTGGCTGGGTAGCCCTCACAATCATGGTTGGAAGGCAAAGAGGAGCAAGTCACGTCTTACATGTAGGGCAGCAGGCAAAAATCATGCCTGTGCAGGGAAGCTCCCCCTTATAATACCATCAGATCTCATGAGACTTACTTGCTATCATGAGAACAGCACAGGAAAAACCTGCCCCCATGATTCAGTTACCTCCCACGGGGTCCCTCCCACAACATGTGGGAATTCAAAATGAGATTTGAATGGGGGCACAGCCAAACTATATCACATGGTTACACTGGGCAGAACACCAGGGCATGTGTGCGTGTGTGTGTGTGTGTCTGTGTGTGTGTAGGGGCCAGAAGTGTGAGGTGAACTGCACAATTCTTTTCTTAACTCTGTTCTGAGAAGAAGCCCACTTCTTGGATCCTGTGTGAGAAAAGTAAATCAGTAACTAGATTTCACGGTGGCCAGTAATCATTCAGGTCGTAAAGCAGACCCCTGAGAAGTGGTAGGCAGGTCCTGTCAGGGAGCTTGACTGGGGACTGGCCTCTTTGTCCATCCCCACCATTTTCACTTTCAGGAGAAAATATCCTTACCAGCACTAAGACACCAGTGCAATTAGCTTTACCTAATTATTACCTAACACTGTTTTGAATCTAGAAAATAAAAGACTGCTGAAAAATCCCTTTACTGCTTCTTGTCTGAGTTATTCCCTCACAGTGTTTCATAAAGAACCAGTTAATTAATTAGGGCCTGTAAGGAGAAACAGGCTTTCTTGATCTTTGGCCAAGAATTCCCCACTCTGCTTGTTCCAAAATCCTGTGCTCTTAATGACTGGGCACAGAAACCATTAATTCTGTCAGGTCAGGGGGTATTTTGAAGCTTCAGTACCTGACACCCTAGACTAGAATTTGGTTTGTTAAAACAAAGGGAAGGGAGTAGATAGTGAAGGAAAAAGGCATTTGAGCAGGAGTTGGTTCTAGACCAGGGCGCCTCACTCAAGCAGGGGCAGATCTCCATGAGCAGCCTCACAGGGTGAGCAGGAACCTTAGGACTAATCTCTTAAGATCTGCGTGAGTAGCTGGGAAATCCCTTTGTCATGCAGGACGTTTGTCATATGCTATTTGACTTGGTCACTTTTTCCAATAACAGTCCCTTGTGCTAAAAGGGGTGAAAAAACACTCTGAAATTCCAATGTCCTCGTTTTTTTTTCCCCCCCCTTCCCTTTGGGCCACCTGTGTTGGCATTATGAGTTTCTAGTTTCCCTTTGAAACAGAGGCCTTGTTTATGTGTAGAACAGGATTTTCCAACCCTGGCCCAGTTGACAAACTGGACCAGATGATTCTTTGTTGCGGGGCTATCCTGTGCATTATAGCATGTTTAGCAACACCCCTGGCTTCTGCCAACTAAGTGACAGTAGCACTTTCTTCTTACAGTTGTGACAACCAAAAATGTCTCCAGACGTTGCCAAATGTGCCCTGGGGGGTGATTAACCCTGGTTGAAAATGATTGATCTAGAACCTTTTTAGGAATAAGGGTCTTCCTGGTTTTCCTGGGAAACCACTGGAGACAGGAGAGAGATCAGAGCAGGCTGGAGGCATTTGACTCAAACTCAGGCTCATGAAGGAAAGAGGAGTAATTATGATTTTATATCAGAGGCATTCTGGAAGACAGGGTTTGCTGTATTACTCTGGTGCTAGTTCTAAAGCATTAGAATGATGTTATACTCTGCATTTGCTGTTCATGCAAGGAGCTTTTGAAAGCAGTCCCAGGATCAGGGCAGTACAGGAAGCTGGCCTAGAGATACTAAGATTCAGATCAGCAGGCCAAGGTCTTTGAACAATTAGAAATACAGTATGTTAAGAAGGTTTGGGAGAGCCCATCTGAGACTCACCCAGGTTGACTCTCCAGATTTACCTATTCTAGGCGGTCTTTCGCCTTCCTCTTAAATTAAAACTGCCCTCTCTGTAAAGGTCACCAAATTCATCTTTTACATTCCAAGAACAAAGCTATGGTCTGCCCGAAGTGAATTTCCATGATTCTTCAGGTGTCCACCCAATATTTTCAGGAAAGTACTGAGAAGGTTCACCCAGGATAAAATATTTGCCATGCCTTAAATTAGGGTGAAAAAGATGAAGTCTGATCTTCTAGGGAGCACTGCAACTTCAGCTAAAAAATGACCAAAACCAAAATGAGCGAGAGAAGTATGCAGAAGCACTTGAGCAACCCACTTAAGAGCATGAGACTGTGGGAGCTTATCCTTACTTAGGAATTTTGTACAGGTTTTCATAATTCCTGGGGTCTCCCTTCTAGTCTTGGGTTTGGGGGGACAGTGCTGCCATCCATTTCATAAACCAATGAGATAAAACCAGGTTGTTGAATAAACTGCTATATTTTTGGGACGGGATTTGATCAGGTTGGATATAATCACAACAAAACAATCTGTGTAATGAATGAGCCGTAACAAAATTCAATTCTACTATAATATTACTCTCTACTTAATGTAGGCCTTTTTACTTTTAAAACTAGTATCATAGTTATCAAACACATTAACGTGCATAGTATCGTATTTAACTCAGAGGGAGTGACATGAGGCCTAGAGATGAGTGAATTCGGGCCTGTTTTATTTCAGACTCCTGGAATCGGCTCCCAATTGATCTCACTGCCTCTGCTTTTGCTCCCCTACATTGATTTTCCACCCAACAGCCAATCTCTGAAATGTAACTCAGATCACTCTGTTGCTTAAGACCCTCCAAAGGCCGGGCGCAGTGGCTCGTGCCTATAATTCCAGCACTTTGAGAGGCCAAGGTGGGAAGATCATTTGAGGCCGGGAGTTTGAGACCAGCCTGGGCAACATACTGAGACCTTATCTCCACAAAAAATTTAAAAATTAGCCTGCTGTGGTGGCATGAACCTGTAGTCCCCGCTACTCGGGAGGCTGAGCCCAGGAGTTTGAGGTTACAGTGAGCCGTGATTGCACCACTGCACTCCAGCCAGGGCACGGAGTGAGACCCTGTCTCAAAATACACAAAAACCCTCCAAAGGCTTTGAATAAAATCCCAAACGTGTTCCCCGGACTTTCCAGGACTTTTCTATCTGCTCCTTCAAGCCTCTGACTTCAGACTGTTTTTCCAGCGCTGCAGCCATGCCAGCAGCTCTCCCACCTCAGGGACTACAAAGCTGCTCCCTCTCTCTGCGGCACTTTCCTCCTCACTGTCATGTGGCTGATGGCTTGCCATTTGCTTCTCTCCCCAGCAGCCCACAGCACCCAATCTCCACCTTCTTTCCCTGTGTTATTTTCTTTACCGCTCTTATTATCTATCTCACTATCTGAAGTTACTTTAGACTCACAGTTTTACTTGGTATTGTTCTGTGATTTGGATGTTTTTTTCCCATCTAGTGATGTGTCTTGGAGATCTTCCCATGTCAGATTAGACAAATCTACTTCATTCTTTTCAATGGCTATATAATATTCCTTGAAATGGAGGTACCGAAATTTAACAGCTTCCTTTTTTATTCTCGATTTTTTACTATTACGAATAATGCTGAAGTGAACCATCTTTTTGAATACATCTCTATGCACATGTGCAAGTTTTTTCCATAGTATAGATTCCTGGAGGTGGAAGTGCCAGGTCAAGGTCATGCCCGTCTCTCATTTTGTTAGATGCTGACTGCCATATTGCCCTCCTAAAAGGCTTTATCAATTTATGCTCTCGTCAACCATGTGTTAGAATGTACAATTCCCCATCCTCACCTGCACTAGTCATTGGCATTTTAAAAACATTTGCTTTAAGTGATACACAGTGGTATCTTATTTCACATCAGAATCCTAAAGACCATTTTAAGATTGCTGCATGCTGGTGTCCACTGGGATCATACCTCTGGGTCAGTTGAGGGAGAAGCAGCAAAATCCTCTATGAGCTCTGAGACTTTCATAAGACAAATGAAATCTTTCAAAGCAGTGTCATCCATCACAGCAGAAACCTCCTTTGTCCCAAAGCCAGCAGAGCTCAGTCAGTAACTTGGAGAACTGTGGACCAGCCTGACGTTCCTGCATGCGGCTCTTCCCCATCCATCATCCAAACACACCTCAGCTGAGGCTCTAAAGTCCGTCAAAATCTGCCCAAGTGCAGCACACGCCCTCCCCAACCTTGGCTGCTCTGACATTACTCAAAATACTTTGGGCCGGGTGCGGTAGCTCACGCCTATAATCCCAGCACTCTGGGAGGCCGAGGTGGGCAGATCATCTAAGGTTAGAAGTTCGAGACCAGACTGGCCAGCATGATGAAACCCCATCTCCACTAAAAATACAAAAATTAGGCCAGGCGCGGGACTCACGCCTCTAATCCCAGCACTTTGGGAGGCCAAGGTGAGCGGATCACCTGAGGTCAGGAGTTCAAGACCAGCCTAGCCAATGTGGTGAAACCCTGTCTCTACTAAAAATACAAAAATTAACCAGGTATGGTGGTGGGAGCCTGTAATCCCAGCTACTTGGGAGGCTGAGGCAGGAGAATCACTTGAACTCGGGAGACAGAGGTTGCAGTGATCCAAGATCATGCCATTGCACTCCAGCCTGGGCAACAGAAGCAAAACTCTGCCTAAAAAAAAAAAAAAAAAAAAAAAAATACAAATATTAGCTGGACACAGTGGCGGGTGCCTGTAATTTCAGCTACTAGGGAGGCTGAGGCAGGAAAATCGCTTGAACCCAGGAGGCAGAGGTTGCAGTGAGCCGAGATCACGCCATTGCACTCCAGCCTGGGCAACAAGAACAAAACTCCATCTCAAAAAAAAAAAAGAACCCTTTGTTTGGTTTCACTTAAAGAGGAGAGAAGATATCAGGGTCTGGTTGTGGTCAGACCCTCATTCTCTGGAGATGACTTTCTAAGCCGGAAAGGAAACATCTGCTCTCTCTAAGGGACAGCAGGACAAAAGGGGCAGCAAGACCAAGAAAAACATCTCACTGGGGCCTGGGACAAGCTTTGCTGGTCAAAAGAAAATCTTCTTAGGTTTAATAACTCCCACATTGGCAAGCTGCATGTTTTTTTTTTTTTTTTTCAAAGAGTTTTTGAGTTTTCCTTGTCCCCCTCTACTTTCCTCCCCAAGGAGTGATTGGACTTCCTCAGGAAATAGAAATATGTCCAACGTCCCTGAGTGCCGGTGCTGTGCTAAACTCTTTATACCATTTATCTAACAGCACTGTGAACCAGATTAATATTATTACCTCTAGCTTAGAGATAAGAATTGGCAGCCAGAGCAATTGAGTAACTAGTTGGGTACCCAAGGTCACCCAGCTAGTGACACCTGGGGCAGGATTTAAACCTGAACCTGTAAACATGTTCTGTTGCCTCTAGGTGGAGGTTAGCATTTTAACCTAAGGAATTACAAAGGCTTTATTTTGGGGCATTTGTAGGTTATTGTGCATTTCTTTACTTTCAGATTTTTTAGAGAAAAGTCCAAAATAACAGTGAAATTAATTTAAAACTGTGTCTTTCTGTGACCCTGAAATTCTTACACGTGGTACATTTTCAATGAGCTGACTTTGTTTCTCCACTTCTGCAGTAATTGAGCTTCTTTGGTTCAGTGCATGAGTGGTTCAGTGGTTCATTGGGCTTCCTGGTTGAGGGAGGGGCTGGGTAACCAAGTGTATTCACTTCCTATTGTTGCTGTAATAAATTACTGGAAACTTACTAGCTTAAAACAACACAAATTTATGATCTTATAGTTATAGAAGTTTGAAAATCAAAGAATGTTCTTTCTGGAAGAAAACATTCTTTCTGGAAAAATCCATTCTTTTGCCTTTTCTAGCTTCCAGGGGCTATCTGGATTCCTTTCACCATGTTAAGATAACATATTCACAGGTTCCAGGGATTAGAGTGTGGACATTTTTGGAAGGCCGTTATTCAGCCTGCAGCACCAACCAACAGTTTGTCGGGGACTAAGGTCTCCCAGGACATGGGATTTTTAGTGCTAAAACCAAGAAAGTCCCCGCAAACCTGGACAGCTGGTTCCCTAGAAGGGGACTCCATGAAGATATTCTTACTAGGGGAAGTAGAGAGGGAAGATAAACACAAATAAGAAAGCTGTCAGGGGCCAGGTGTGGTGATTCACACCTGTAATCCCAGCACTTTGGGAGGCCGAAGCAGGTAGATCACCTGAGGTGAGGAGTTCGAGACCAGCCTGGCCAACATGGTGAAGCCCCATCTCTACTAAAAATACAAAAAATTGGCCGAGTATCGTGGTGCATGCCTGTAATCCCAGCTACTTGGAAGGCTAAGGTGGGAGAATCACTTGAACCTGGAAGGTGGAGGTTGCAGTGAACCGAGGTCATGCCACTGCACTCCAGCCTGGGCAACAAGAGAGAAACTCTTTCTAAAAAAAAAAAAAAGCTGTAAAGGAAACTGTTTTTCCAGTGTCATTCTTTAGGGAAAAAGCAACCTTTGACCTTTCAAAACATCCCCGCACTGCAGCCTCAGCACCGCCACACCCTCACAAAAAGGAATCTGTGCTGAATATTCTGTCACCTGTTTTACCCAAGAAAAACAGCTATCTCCTGGATAAAGTCTATTTCAAAGCTCGAATTGTCCCTATGTTAAGAAGCCTATATGGTACACTTGTACTCAGAAAGATGAATAAAAGTGTAGAATAAAATAGACATGCAGTTAAAAATAGAGCCTGATTCCATGCGAATGACACAGACTTGATACTCTACTGTGGAGCCATGGTGGGCTTCTACATCACGTGTCCTCCTCCTGTCTTCATTCCTTCCTCCTCACCTTCCACTCTATCCCCCGCCCCACTCCACCCCACGCCCAGCTATATTTAGTACCACAGTCTGTGGGTTTCTGGAAGAATTCTCTCATGTGTTTTTGAGTTTCACTGAAGGGGAAACCTTGGTTTCATGTCGTATTTTTACATATGTATTTAGTTTGTGTCATATTTTTATATATATATTTAGCTCTCCATTTCTGAAGAAATATATACAAAAAGAAAAGCCTTTTTCAACAATGGGTGAATTCCAAGAAGCCTGAAGCCTGATTTGGAAAGGATGGGGGATGGGAATTGGGTAGCTTTTCCAGTGGAAAGGATTTGAACAGAGGCCACACTTCTTGAGTGGCTCCTACAAGCCGGAGCATATCAGCATGGTCTGGCAGAAGTCATGGAAGGGAGGGTCATAAATCATTTCCTAGCTGTGAGAACAAAGGGATTCGAATTCTGCCAAGCCAGAGGTAGTGGAGCGAACAAGATGAGCAGCAATGAGGGAGCAACTGCACCACTTTGTGTTACTCCCTGATGGCCAGCGCAGGGCTGCAAGTAGTGGCTGCAAAAGCCAGACAAATAGATGGAAATCCAGGAACTAGAGGAAATTCAGGCCTGCAAGGGACTCTGGGAAGTGTATGTTATTCTCTCTGGTGAGTTCAGACAGCCTGAGGCACATGGCATGGAGGGAGATGCAGATGGTCAAGAGAACAGAGTTCTGTCGCCAGCGGAACTTCTTAAGGTTTGCAGGGCTGCTCTGTGCAAGTCTGTTTAGGGACCTCAGCCTGATCTCTATATGCATGCAAGCCCAGCTACCCATTCTGCTGGTCAGCCACTGGCCACTGAGTCTGGGTAGAAGAACATACCAGATGTGGGTAATCCATCATCCCCTTGGGAAATCCAGCTGCCATCATGTGCCTTCTGCAGTCGATTGTTTCCCCTAAAAAACCCCAGTTCCTATCATGCTATCTCCCCGCTTTCCTTCCAGGCTTACCTTCTTCTACATACATCTTTCTTTCTGGCATATAGATCTTTTCTTCGATACCTGCAAAATCTCATATCTTCATGCCTTTGTATGTGCTGCACCTTCTTCCAGAAATGCCTTCCACCACTTCCTATTTCCTTTGTCTTCCTAGAAAACTTCCACCCAGCTTCAAACCTGAAATTTCCAAGACACAATTCACGTTAAGTACTGATAAGTTGGGAAATCCAGCTGCTGTCATGAATCACAGACACAGGCCTGGGAAGATGCTGGCTCCACAATGCATTGGAGTAAAGGGTATGAGGGCAGAGAGAGGGCATTGTGCTGGTGTACCCCCATTCTCTGCCCAGAGGCCTGAGGACAAGTATTAGTAGACGGCTGGCCTAGGCATGGCTGGCTGGCTGGAGGAAGAGCAAGGAAAATTGCTCCCTGTGGAGAGGAAATCCATAACTAGCCTGTATTTATTGGGGGCCTCAGCCCACTCAGCTAACAGTTCCAAGGAATGGCATGGTAGGCTCCTGTGGTCCCATCAATGGATCAAACTTTGTGGACCATACTACGCTTTCAGACTGACTTCAGACTCAAGTAGAACTATCTCACTTGAAAACTGTCTTAAGGCTTAGGCTGGACAACTTGAAGAGGGAGGGCCTGGTAAGATTGTCTGTTTCATGCTCCCTGAAGAATGTGAGCACCTAGCTCCCTGCTTCCCAAAACTATCCAGACTGGAACGGAAGGATCTGGGACTAAAGGACCAAATTGAATAAGCACTCATCTTAGAGTCAAAAATGCTGTGTTCAAATCCCACTTCAAATTCCAACAGCCACTTCCCGTCTCTGTGATCTCAGGCAAAACTGCTTAATGACTCTGAACTTTGGCTTCCTTATTTGGAAAACAGTGATTATATCACCTAACAACTTACAGAGTTGTTGTGAAATTTAGCATGAGAAAATACAGACCAAAGTGCCTAACACTGCACCTAACACAGAGCACATCACCAACAAATGGTGAGTAAGTTAATTCCTTGGTTTGGCACACAATACCCTCCTAATTTGGCCTAATTCTTCCCTGCCTTCTTCCCAGCTAGCCTCTTCCCCTCAGTTTTGCAAAGGTTCTCCAGGCTGTGTGGGGGAGGGTGAGACACCCTTGGTGACAATGGATGGAAATGGTATCATTGCTCTTCAAACAAATAAAACCAAGAAAAGGAGGCTTCAGTAGGGCTTGGAGACTTCATTCCCGACTCAGTTCATCTGCTCACTTCATTTTGTCCTCCTGGAATGAGTACCTTCCTTCTGTTTTAAAATCAAGGTTTTATTATTTCTTAGATATGACAAGGCCAACAGATCAGGAGATGGCTGCTGTTGAAAAGAAAGTTGTTACACTCATCGGTCGCAAGAGGACGGGGCACACTGAGCCATAAGGGGCCGGCAAGGAGGCTCCAGGGTCAGTCAGAAGGCAGAGAGAGTGGAGAAACAAGGGCAAAAGATGTGATTGTGGTTCTGGGAATGACAGGTGAGGCAGGCTCTTCTTTTACTAGTTTAAATAAATTCAGCAGTCTCTGGGGCATAGGGGATATCCCTAGTTATTTGGTACCTAGACTTGGGGAGATTAGGGTAGGGGAACAGCCACCCTGAGTGTGACAGCCCAATAGTGAAGGTGGTTGGGGGCGTGGTTGGTCTGGATTGGCTGGTTTGCATTTGAAAAGTGTGCTCAAGGGCCAGTTATTTACTATCTCTAGGAATTGGCTAGAGGGATAATTCCTCCCTTCAAGGGTCAGCAAGTCCCCAAATGTCAAACATCAAAATACAGAAAATAAAAAGACATAGTTAATAACACCCTCTTCTCTGCTGTTGGATTCTAGCTTAGGTCTAATCTGTTCTAAGAAGGCTTCCTAGGCCACCCTATCCCACTGGGATGACTCCCTCCCTGAAGTCCTATAGCACTTAATGTCTCTGCTGTTCATTTTGGTATCTTATTATTTCAGGAAAGTGTATGCTGTGTACCCCATCAAAAACCTAGGCTCCTTGGAGATGGGAATTGTGTCTTACTTCTCTATGTCCCTTATAGCGACTGGCACAGAGCCTTCAACATAATAAGCCCTCCTTGAATTTTTGTTAGGAAACACTCAAGGTTCAGTTTAGTAGGCCACAGGGATGATTCCTTAAAGTTTTTTTCTTAACTCCTTAGCAGGAATAACCCTGCTAAGAGGCACTCAAAGCTTGGTTTCTTCCTTTATCATCCAGCACTTGGTCTTCCTAAAATTTAGAATGTTTACAAATCCAGACAATCTTTGTGAAATTCACAAACAAGGAAAATACAGGCAGCTCCAGCTATGACTACAATTCAGAAGGGGTCATTTCTAATTGCAGCTGAAAAGGAAAAATGGAGTTAGTATTGATGCTCTGACCGCAGTGTTTCTTCCACTAACTCCCTAGAAGGAAGGAGTAGATTACACATGTCAGCCAGGTTCACTGAGTAGCTGGGAGGATACGTGTGTCTCATGAATTTTTTTTTTTTTTTTTTAGACGGAGTCTAGCTCTATCGCCAAGGCTGGAGTGCAGTGGTGTGATCTCGGCTCCGCCTCCCAGGTTCATGCCGCCATTCTCCTGTCTCAGCCTTTAGCTGGGACTACAGGTGCCTGCCACCACGCCCAGCTAATTTTTTTTTTTTTTTTTTTTGTATTTTTAG
>NW_012120733.1:169687-171196 GCF_000951035.1 Colobus angolensis palliatus | reverse complement strand
TTTTTTTGTATTTTTAGTAGAGATGGAGTTTCACCGTGTTAGCCAGGATGGTCTCAATATCCTGACCTTGTGATCTGCCCTCCTTGGCGTCCCAAAGTGCTGGGATTACAGGCGTGAGCTACCACGCCCAGCCTCTCATGAATTTTTATTAATGGGCAAATCACTCATGTTGTGTGTTGTGTCTGTCCTTGGCTGGACATCCAAGCATCCAGCACAGGCTATAAGGAAGGGAGATTTACCTGGTTCCAAGTGGCCTGGAATGAGCCATGAGACACAGTGGACCCTCAGGGTCCTGAGGACAGGATGTGGCAATGGTCATGGGGTCCTCCTCCATGAGCACAGGAGCAAAGATGGTAACCAAATGCAGAATGGGTCTGACTTGCATGTCCAATGTTAGAGTAATTTGGCTCCTTCTTTGGGGCAGAACTGATGGACAAAAATAGACCTCATTTTGGGAAGCCTGGCATGAAATTAAATTCCAGGGCCATAGCTACAGCTTTGCCAATGGGCTGGCTTTCTACCAATGTGCAGAAATGCCCTTGTCATGCAAGTTGGAGACGGTGGTGGAGTGGGGAAGGGAGGAGAGCCTCTTTTGTGGGTATTCTAACATGGCAGGGGCTGCTCCACCTGTCTTTAGTCCCTTGCTATTTAAAATATAATTTGCAGACCTGCAGCCTTGGTCTCATTTGGGAGCTTGCCAGCAATGCCGAATCTCAGGCAAGCCTGGGACTAGAGTGAGAGATGGCCCCCTATAGTGCAAAATGGAAGGAGGTGCCCCCAAACTCAGTAATCAAGATAAACAATATTTTAAAATACCAAAATCACTGCCAAAAATCCATGACACACAAAATATCAACATTTTAAATAAGAGTGAGATCTGACTCAGCACTTAAACAAATCTGCCTCACTTACCTCATGCTAATCTTGACTCTGATCTCAGGTTCCATCCCAGACCTATAGAATCAGAATCTATTTTCTAAAAAGACCCCCAGAGGATTCATATGTACATCAAAGTTTAAGAAGCACAGCTTTAGACAACATAACCCACAATGTAACAAACCAAAATCTTAGAATCTAGACAGCAGCAAAGATAGAAAGGTATGAGCAGAAATAAAGTTTCAGAAGCATCTAACTCCTCCAGCTTGCTTGCCATTGCCTGGGTTTGCACACCACCACCTTAAAATTGCAGTGTTCTATAATTTACCATGAACATTTAAAAACCTTTTTTTTTTTTTTTGAGATAACTATAGATTTGCAGGAAGTTGCAAGTTTAATACAGAGAGAGCCCATGTACTCTTCACTCAGTTTCCCCTAGTGATTACTGATTACTTAGTCCATTTGGGCTGCTGTAACAAAATACCTGAGACTGGGTAGTTTATAAATAACATAAATTTATTGCTTACAGTTCTGGAGGCTGGGAAGTCCAAGATAAAGGCCCTGGTAGATGTGGTGTCTAGTGAAGGCCTGTTCCTGATAAATGGGGCCTTCTTTTTTTTTTTTTTTTTTTTT
>NW_012120733.1:149299-168217 GCF_000951035.1 Colobus angolensis palliatus | reverse complement strand
TAGAGACAGGGTTTCACCATGTTGGCCAGGCTGGTCTCGAATTCCTGACCTCAAGTGATCCACCCACTTCTGCCTCCCAAAGTGTTGAGATTACAGGCATGAGCCACAGTGCCCAGCCAATTTGTTCCTTTTTATTGCTGAGTAGTAGTCCATGCTATGGGCATACCACAATTTAGTTAACCATTTACCTATAGTAGGACATTTGGGTTGTTTCCTGTATTTGATTATTACAAATAAAGCTGCTATGATCTATTCTAGCTCCTATAACTTTCCATATACATTTTAGAATTCTGTTGATATTTACATTTTTAAAAATCTTCTTGTAATTTTGACAGGAAATACATTAAATTTGTATATCATTTTGGGGAAAATTAGCATCTTGACTGTGTTGAGTCTTCCAATCCATAACATAGTATGTCCCTTTATTTTTTTGTTGTTGTTCCTAACCACTAGACTATGCCATCCAACTCAATAGAAGCATGATTACCCAAAGAAATTCAGGATTATCAGCATCTTCTGCTACTTGTTGTGGCACTGAATTCAAATATTTGTTCCTGTGTTCACAGAGGCAACATAGATATAGTGCATATGGGAATAAAGGATTGAAGGCATCCTTGAAAAGGACTCTCAGTTAAGATTTAAACTGCGTATGTCTCTACATTTATTTAGATCTTTGATTTTTTCATCAGCATCTTGTAGTTTTTAACATACAAGCCCTATATATGTTTTATTATATTTATATCTAAGTATTTCATTTGATTGATTAACATTTGCTTTGTATTTTTATTTTGATTTCCACTTGTTTGTTGCTAGCATATGGAAATACAATTAATTTTCTTATGTTGATCTTGTAACTTACGACCTTGTGATAAGTTATGAACTTATGAACTCACTTATTAGCTGCTGGAGTTTCCTTGTAAATTTATTGGGATTTCTAGGTAGATCATCAAGTCATCTACAAATAGAGACAGGTTTTTTTATTTTCCTTTTTTTTATCTGTATGGCTTTTATTTCCTTTTCTTGCCTTATGGTGTGCACTAGAACTTCTGGTTGAATAACAGCAATAAGAGCAGACGTCCTTCCCTGTTCTTGATTTTAGGGAGAAGGCATTCAATCTTTCACCACTAAGTATGATGTTAGTTGCAGGTTTTTGCAGATGCTCTTTGTCAAGTCGAGGAAGTTTCTTTCTATTCCTATTATACTGAGAGTTTTTGTCATGAGTTAATGTTGAATTTTGTCAAACGCGTTTTCTGTATCAATTGATAGGATCATGAGATTTTTCTTTAGCTTGCTGGTGGATTACATTGAATGATTTTTCAAATACTGAAAAAAACAGCCTTGTATCCCTGGAATATATACCACTTAGTCACAGTATGTAATTCTTTCTATATATAGCTGGATTCTATTTGCTAACATTTGTTAAGGATTTTTGAGTATTCAATCATAAAGGATATTGGTCTGTAGTTTCTTCTTTGTACTATCTTTGCCTGGTTTTGATATCAGGGTAATACTGGCTTTATAAAATAAACTGAAAAGTGTTCTTTCCTAGGCCAGGCATGGCGGCTCACGCCTATAATCCCAGCACTTTGGGAGGCCAAGGTGGGCGGATCACGAGGTCAGGAGTTCGAGACCAACCTGACCAACATGGAGAAACCTTGTCTCTACTAAAAATACAAAATTAGCCAGGCTTGGTGGCACATCCCTGTAATCCCAGCTACTTGGGAGGCTGAGGCAGGAGAATCACTTGAACCCAGGAGGCGGAGGTTGCAGTGAGCAGAGATCACGCCATTGCACTCCAGCCTGGGCAACAAGAGCTAAACTCCATCTCAAAAAAAAAAAAAAGAAAAGAAAAAGAAAAAGTGTTCCTTCCTTTTCTATTTCTTGAAGAGTTTATGTAGACTTCGTTTTAGTTCTTTATAAGTTTGGTGGAATTCTCCAGTAAAACCACCTAGCACTATGCACTTTTACTTTTGTAATTTGATTTGATCCTCATAACAACTTTGCAAATAAGACATTTTACAGAAACAGTTTCCAGATCCCTTGGACTGCACTGGATACATAGTGAGATTAGTGAGGTGGCCGGGAAATAAGTCCAGAGCAGGAGGATGTTGGGCAGGGCAGGCATGCTAGACATGGGGTAGGGTAGAGCTGGATTTGAATGAAGTGCTTGGGAAGTGAAGAGTTAGGAGAAGGCACTCTTTGGAGAACAGGGAGAGTAAAGAAGGTCTGGTTTATTGCAGCAGAGGGTCTGTGACTGCCAAGGGCCAGATAGAAATGACCCCAAGGAGGACTGGAGTGTGAAGACCCAAGAGAAACAGGGAGAGGCTGTGCAGTTTCTTCAAATATCAGAAGAGATTGTTGCAAGGCCTTTAATTTGACCTCAGAATAAGATCTGAAAACAAGTGAAGTACTACAACTCTTTTAAAAAGCAAATGTGGGACTGGGTACGGTGGCTCACGCCTGTAATCCCAGCACTTTGGGAGGCTGAGGAGGTCAGGTCACCTGAGGTCAGGAGTTCGAGACCAGCCTCGCCAATATGGTGAAACCCCATCTCTATTAAAAAATTAAAAAATTAACTGGGTATGGTGGTGCACATCTTTAATCCCAGCTACGTAGGAGGCTGAGGCACAAGAATCACTTGAACCCAGGAGGCGGAGGTTGCAGTGAGCCAAGATGGTGCCACTGTACTCTAACCTGGGCAACAGAGCTAGACCCCATCAAAAAAAAAGCAGATGTGACACACTTATCAGAGTGACCCACTTATTAAAATCCAAATAATGCCAAATGCTGGTAATAAGTTGCAGCAACAGAAAGTCTCATTCATTCCTGGTGGGAATATAAAATGGCACAACCACTTTGGAAGACAATTTGACAGCTTCTTAAAAAGCTAAACATAATCTTACCATGTGATTCATATGGCTCCTTGTGTAGATTCCCCAACCTATGTCTATACAAAAACCTACACATGAATGTCATATCAACTTTATTTATAATCACTAAAAACTGGAAGCAGCAAAGATGTTCTTTGGTAGATGAATGGCTAAACTGAGGTACTTCCAGACAATAGACTATCATTCAGTGATTAAAAGAAATGAGGTCGGCAGGGTGTGGTGGCTCATGTCTGTAATCCCAGCACTTTGGGAGGCTGAGGCGGGTGGATCACCTGAGGTCAGGAGTTTGAGACCTGTTTAGCCAACATGGTGAAACCCTGTCTCTACTAAAAATACAAAAATTAGCTGGGTGTGGTGGTGGGCGCCTGTAATCCCAACTACTCGGGAGACTGAGGCAGGAGAATCGCTTGAACCTGGAAGGCGGAGGTTGCAGTGAGTTGAGATGGCGCCACTGCACTCCAGCCTAGGGGACAAGAGCGAGACTTCGTTTCAAAAAAAAAAGAAAGAAATGAGCTGTCAAGTCATGAAAAGGCATGGAGGAAGTTTAAATGCATACTGCTTAATGAAAGCAGCAAGTCCAAAGAGGCTACATACTGTATGATTCCAACTATATGGCATTTTGGAAACGTAATCTATGGAAATAGTAAACAGATCCGTGGTTGCCAGGGGTTTGGGAAAAGAGGAGGCATGAATGGGTGGAACACTGAATTTTTAGGGACATGAAAATACTGGGTATGATACTATAATGAGGGATACAATTGTCAAAACCCACAGAACTCTACAACACAGAGTAAATCTTAATGTAAACTATGGACTATAGTTAATAATGTGTTAATATTGATTTGTCAAGTGTAACAAGTGTGCCATACTAGTGCAAAATTATTAATATAATGGGGTAACTGTGCATGGAGGGAGGTATAAAGGTGGGAAGGGTCTAAATATATGGAACTCCATATACAATCTGCTCAATTATTCTGTAAATCTAAAATGGTGTTAAAAATAATCTATTTTTTTTTTTTAATCTAAGAAATTTCACGTTGAAAGAAAAAGAAGCAGCCAAGTGCCGTGGCTCATGCCTGTAACCCTTGCACTTTGGGAGGCCAGGGCAGGCAGATCACTTGAGGCCGGGAGTTTGAGGCCAGCCTGGCCAACATGTGAAACCTGTCTCTACTAAACATACAAAAATTTGCCAAGCATGGTGGCTCACGCCTGTAATCTCAGCTACTTGAGAGACTGAGGCATAAGAATTACTTGAACCCAGGAGGTGGAGGTTGCAGTGAGCCAAGATCGTGCCACTGCACTGCAGCCTAAGCAACAGGGTGAGACTTTGTCTCAAAAAACAAAGAAAGAAAAAGAAGCAAATATGGTGAGATAATTTTTTCAAGTGTTAAGAAATCCAGCAAAGTCATTCTGAAAACTTGCTTGTAAACTACACAGCCAGCCTTGCTGCCCAGGCTCCCTTCTACTTAAAAATTCCTGCACTGTAAACTCCATACCAGATATTTCCTCAGTGGAATAAGCTCAGGCTCTATTGACATTTTTTTTTTTAGACGGAGTCTCCCTCTGTCCCCCAGGCTGGAGTGCAGTAGCATGATCTCGGCTCACTGCAACCTTTGCCGCCCGGGTTCAAGCGATTCTCCTGCCTCAGCCTCTGGAGTAACTGGGATTGTGGTGCCTGCCACCGCACCTGGCTAATTTTTGTATTTTTAGTAGAGATGAGGTTTTACCATCTTGGCCAGACTGGTCGTCAACTCCTGATCTCATGATCCACCCGCTTTGGCCTCCCAAAGTGCTGGGATTACAGGTGTGAGCCACCACACCCGGCCTCTGTTGACATTCTTAAAAGGAACTTTTTTGGAAGTAAGATAGAACCAGACTTTTCAGCCCCTTCTTAGTTTGCCGAAATTTATCACAAAAATAAAATTGGGTTTGTCTGATAGATTTGAAAAAGCAATATTGCATACCTTCCAAAGGATAAAAGGCTTTTATCCGGCCAAATTTTTCGTCTCAACCAAGTCTAAGACGGTGGTCTTCTGGGTTGATTGCTAATTCTCTGTAATTATCTACAAGGCCCTTTAAATTTGTTTTGGTGGTTTTTCTCTTCTGAATAATTAGATGAGGCAATCAGCACATCTTTCATATTATAAGGAGGCCTTTTTTTTTTTTTAAACACTACTCCTCCTCCACATTATAATTTCTGCAAGTGACAATAGGGGTAAATTCCAATCTGTAGCTCTAATGGCTGCTAATGAGGCGCTTATTTTAAATCCCTCTGAGCTACACTGGCTCCTCCCACAGAGGACTTTGAATCCCCTTGAGTTCTAAATCCTTTTGCTTTGGGGGCTGAAATCTGGTTCTGTAACCTTTTGAATCACCAACGTTTGCTTTGAAAGTTGACATTTTCTATTTAAATGGCAAGAGAGATGGGAAATAAACCTCAGCATTACAGAGCTGAGCATATTGATTTCAATTATCACCTTTAATCCATGCCTTTCCTCTTTGTAATGTGTGGATTTCTTCTCTTAATTAGAAAGAGCCAGGGATTATCTGCACAAAACTGGAAGGTTTATTGTGATTGGCGGGATTGTCTCCCCTGTCCACGACTCCTATGGAAAACAGGTGGGTTCCTTCCTGTGCCTCTCTCCTCCTTCAACTCCCACCCTCCCATCCCTGGCCTGATAGTTCCTGGCAGAAAAACTGCCCCACCTCTGTCTCTGCTAAGATTCCTGGAAACACAAAATGCCCAGGTCCATGCATCCATCCTGCTTCCCATCTCAGGACCACAGTCGGACCCAAGTGGATGGGTGTTGAAGCAGCAGCTGGAAAGACCAGCTGTCCATAACCATAGAGCCACTCACAGGCTGGTCAGGACTCACTGAAAGAGGAGCAGGAATACTCACCGGGTGTGGCTTGGTATGGTAGATGCCAGGTTGGCAGCTGGTTATGGGTTGAGCTGCATTGGGCAAGTCTTCTCAGGGTTTTGGGAGAAAATGGCCTATGCCTCTTATAGTCTGATTTAAAATTCATTTCCCTGCCCATCCTTCCCTACCACCTATTCCGGCAAATCTAGGAGCTCTACCCATCATTCCCCTTTTCTCCCACAGATGCACCTTGTTGGGCTCTGGGAAAACTCACCTAACGAGCCAGACTGAGTCATAAGACAAGGCCACATTTGCTGAGTTAAGTCTCATCTCTGCAGGGCACAGAGGGGCTGCTTTGCAAATGGAGGCTCATCTATCGACCCTGTTGGGGTGGTATACATTACACACCCTTTATTCATTTCCTTTCCCCACCACTGTTCCAGGCCTGCCTGTGGCAAACGGACAAGTAAAGGGGTCACATCCCTCATTCCCTGTCACCACTGGAAAAAGGCTACACCTTAACAATGGGTGGGCTTGGGCTGGTACCCCAAGGATGTTGTGGGGAACGGAGGGAGTCTCCCAGTGATTGCTCTGTTGCTTCCCAGGGCCTCGTGTCAAGCCGGCACCGTCTCATCATGTGTCAGCTGGCCGTCCAGAATTCCGACTGGATCAGGTAGGACTGGCCTGAAGATGCCAGAGGCAGGTGGCCCAGAGACTTACTGGGAGTGAGGTGGGGAAAAAAGAAGAGTTCCAGCAGTAATTTGGATCCTGAAAGGATGGGGAGGCAGGGGCAAGATGCTAGCCTTGTGGAGGCAACAAGTAGACCTCCAGGGATACCTGTAACTTTATTATTATTATTATTATTTATTTATTTATTTATTTATTTATTTATTTTTTGAGACGGAGTCTCGCTCTGTCGCCCAGGCTGGAGTGCAGTGGCCGGATCTCAGCTCATTGCAAGCTCCGCCTCCCGGGTTTACGCCATTCTCCTGCCTCAGCCTCCCGAGTAGCTGGGACCACAGGCGCCCGCCACCTCGCCCAGCTAGTTTTTTGTATTTTTTAGTAGAGACGGGGTTTCACCGTGTTAGCCAGGATGGTCTCGATCTCCTGACCTCGTGATCTGCCCGTCTCGGCCTCCCAAAGTGCTGGGATTACAGGCTTGAGCCACCGCGTCCGGCCTGTAACTTTATTTTTGAACCAAACTGTGAGGCCCATGAAAGTAAAGAAAGAGCTTGAATGTTGCACCTGTTTTGGCATCTCTGAGTCCTGGCGTGATTCTTGGAGCTTCCAGAAATATCACTGGGTTTTGGGTGAAGCATGACCAGAAAATCAGAAATGCCTCTCACTTTCATTCCCACTAACTTCCATGAACCCTCACTACCTTTCAGGGAATGTTCCCTGGCCTTTGCAATTTCCCAATCCTGAACTCAGGCTGCCTAAGGGCCCCACACTGGCCCCAGGAGAGAGGTGCGAGTCTGCCCTTAACGGCAGCCACACCAAATCACACCCACTAGGTGGCTTTCCTGCTCACTGCCTTTCTGGCCAGACATGCTGCTAGGAAGGCACCTCCACCCCAACCCCTCCACTGAGCTTGCAGTGTAATTAAAGCAAGCTTCCACTAATTATGCTAATGATGTTCCCCAAAGTTCCTACCATTATAATTTGCATGAGAAGATGATGTTTAAAAAAAATAATAGCATGCCATGTGTGCTGTAATTTCCCCCTCTATGGAAAAATAAGCAGCACCTAGAGGTTTCCATGAAAGGGGCGAAGTGACGGGATGCTGACCTCAGAATGAGGAATGCAGAGTTCGCCCGGGAAGAGTAGGGTGGGTGGGAATGAGAGCAGTGAAGGGAAGCGACAGTAATAATTCAGCAGTGATCCTTGCCATTTGTGCACAGTGATTTGTGTGAGAAGCACATGCCCTTTATAGACTTTCTCATCCCCCTAATGACAAAGCTTTGGTAGAGAGACAGCTGCTCTTTCTCAGGTGAGAAACAGGCCCAGAGAAATCAAAGGGTTTGAGCAATGATACATTGATACATCCATAGGGAAGAAAGGATTAGAAATGAAGCCTCTTAACATTGTAACTCCTGATCTTCTGGGGATCCTGAGGACCTTGAATAAGGGTCCAGTGAGGAAATCATTGGGCAGGAGACTGTTACTGCTTGGATGTGCTTAGAAGATTCTGGAATAATTCCCTCATTCATTCAACAACTACTGAGTGCCTACCACCTTCCCTGGGCTGCTCTAGGTTGGAAAATCAGAATCCTGAGAATTGAGATCACTAGGGAGTCTAAGCATTGCCTCTAGAGATGGGGGTTGGCTGAGATGGGGTGCCTAACACTGGGAGCCCATTTAGCCAGATGAAGTGTTTGTCTCTGGCACAGGTGCGCTCCCGGGCACAGGGCCTGGCTAGGGGGAGCTAGGCTGCGGGCAAACGGCAAGCTGACTCTCTAAGGGTTTTCAGCCAGTGGGATCTCATCTCTGGGCACTTTAGGTGGGGTGGTGGGGTAGGGTGGTGGTGTTAAGGGGATGCACGACTGCTAAGAAAATGTTTGCAAAGGCAGGGCATGGGGGCTCATGCCTGTAATTCCAGCACTTTGGGAGGCCAACGTGGGCAGATCACCTGAGGTCAGGAGTTTGAGACCAGCCTGGCCAATGTGGTGAAACCCCATCTCTACTAAAAAAACAAAAATTAACTGGGCATGGCGGCATGTCCCTATAATCCCAGCTACTCAGGAGGCTGAGGCAGGAGAATCACTTGAATCCGGGAGGTGGAGGTTGCAGTGAGCCGAGGTCTCGCCACTGCACTCCAGCCTGGGTGACAGAGCGAGACTCCGTCTAAAAAAAAATCATTAAGTTGGCAATTAAGGCCCAGTGCTGCCTCAGTCTGGGGCTGGATCCCTGCTTACTTCACAAGCAGTATCCCAGAGGGGCTGGCCATTGCTGGGTCTGCGCCCTCTCATCTGCCTGCCATGCCTCACCTCCACACCCATAAAGCACTTCACTGCAGAGGGAGGCAGGCAAGACTGATTTTCGAGGGCTTGCAGCCTGGCCACCATTTGACAAAGGCCTGGCTCAGCTAATCCTTGTCACAACCCTCAAGGGTCCAAAGGAGGGTTTATTTTGTAGGTAATAATAGGAGCAAGATGCTGTACTGAGCATTGTACACATAAAACTTACCGAGCCTTTCTAACAAGACCGTAAGCTCGTTACTGTTGTTATTCCCATTTTGCAGATGGGGAAGGTGAGGCACTGGGAGATCACATAACTTTCCCAAAGCCACACAGTTGCAAAGAGCTGAGGCTGGAATTAAACCCAGGCAGACTGGCACCAGCATCTCTTCTCGTAAGCCTATGCCATGCTCCTCTCATTTTACAAAGGAGGAAACTGAAGCTCAGAAAAGTGTTTCACACCTGGGTTTTATCTGATTCAAGATCTAAGCACATGGTATGGCCAGGTCTTCCATGCTTCCTGAGCTATAATCTTTGGAAGGAAGCAATAAGGAAAGAGTATGAGAACAGAAACCAAGAGAAACTTCTTTCTGATGATGTTAGGGTGGACCCTTGGGAGTGCTACCAGGACACCTGGCAGACGACCTGCAGCGTGTTGGAACACCACCGGGACCTCATGAAGGTGAGCTGCTCTGAGCCTGGGGATGCATGAACCACCAGGGTGCAGGGGAGGGGCTGGACCCACAGAAATCAGGCAGGGAGAGGAGAGGGTGCTGCTGGCCTCTCGACCTGCTTTCAGCTTCTTATTTCTCTACCCGTTGCGAGAGAGACCAGCCTGTGTACAGCATGAAGAACAATGAATGAGAAACCCCGAGTAGCACCAGGGGCTACTCCCTGTCTTCCACCCTCAGTCTTGACCTCCCATTTGGGGCACTGCTGCTGGGTATGGTAGGCAGCTTTTTTCAGCTGGGAGCAAGTTCAAGGTGGGATTATGGAGACCACAGTGATAGGACTTCAGAAAGTGAGGGAGGAGGAGACTGGGCAACGAAAGGCAGGAGAAGAGAGGAGCACTTAGGGGAGGTACAAGCAGCCAAGCCCCGTGCCCCGCCTGTGGGGGCCCCATTGGCACTTCACACCTGCCAGTCATTGCACCCCATTCCCACCCATTCCTCCTCACAAGAGCCCCATGGGCAGACGGTGTCTGATGCCTGTTTTATTAGTGGGTAAAAGGGAGCAGAGAGGGGAGTCCACATATCTGAGCACACACAGTGAGTGTTTGGTGAACACAGATAGGCGAGAGCTTCTGTATTCCCCACTGGAGCCTGGGGCCTGTGGGCAGGCTGCAGAGACTTCAGGGCTGGTTGCCAGGTTAGAATGGGCTCCATACCAGCCAGCAGCACTGGCCAGAGTGTGCAGAAAGCACCCTTCCCAGATCAATGCCAACCCATCAACTCCACAGTGACAAGACGAAAAGCAATGCCACCGATGGCAAGAAGCCTGACCAACCAAGACAGCAAACAATCAGTTCTGCTCACCTCCACGGACTCTGCGGCAGAGCCCTCCACAGCCCCAGATAGCAGTCCACCTGGCACTGCCTTCCTACAGGGAGAGCCTCTGTCCCATCTGTGTCCTTGCTGCCAGAGGGCCTGTCACCATGTTCTTCCTGGGGAGCAGCCCCTGACCACCCCACACTCCACCAGCTGCACAGCCAGGCTTTATTTGAACAGATGTGGAGCTTCAGAGCTCTGTCCTGGGGAGCCAAGGGCAAGTGAGGTAGAGAGGACCAGCTGGCTGTTCTCCGTCTGTTGTTTTCTCCCCCACGCAATTGGAGAAAACTAATTTCCCTTCCCTTTGGCTTTCAGAACCCTTCTCACACATCCTGATCCTTCTGGTCCCCTTCAAAGGAGGCTGACTTGGGGCCACACTGACTTGCTCCTCTGTGCTGGTCTCCACAATAGCAGTAATGAAAGGCACTGTGTAAGAGTGTATCAGTCAGGATAGGCAAAGATGTGCTGTGGTGACAAACATCCCTAAAAGCTCAGTGACTTCACACAAGTTTATTTCTCACACTACATGTCACCTGAGAAGTACCTGTGGGCCTGTGCTCTTTCTGGTCACACAGAAGCCTCAGGCTCCATGACAGAAGGGAGGAATGGGGACCCTGCAGGCATTCCTCAGTGCTGGCAATACTGGCTGGAAAGCCTGGTTATCATTTGTTGTCTAAATGCCCAGGCTTTCTGAACTCTACCTGTGTTACTCATGCCCAGGGTATGAGTCTGGGCCAGAGAAGCTCCACCAGGAGCCCCAGCTGTTTCAGCGATGGGCAGAGGCTGGCAAAGAATATAGGTCACTGCCAGCCCCCCTGCCTTGGAGTAAGAGCTTAGAGCTGCTTCCTAAGAACTCTCAGCCTTCAAACTCCTAGCAAGCATGAGGCAGGTGTTCCCGGCATGAAGAGTAGACCTGCCGCGGAGATAGATGCATGACTTAACAGGTGACTTGGGACAACTCTCCAATGTCAAGGCCTCTGAGAACGCAGGAGCCCATGGGGGCTGGCGAGGGCAGAATCAGGGAGTGCAGCCAGCCATTTTCTACTTCTCTGAGATAGAACAAGTCAAATGGGACCCACAGTGCAGCAAGAGGAAGAAACTCCTCCGCTACCAGACCAGTCAGGAAACAGGAATGCAGTGTTTTCTTTTCTGCTGGTGAAATAATACATGGAGGCAGACCACCCCTTCCACCCCACCAGCCACAGCTGGGAAAAGAAGCCCACCAAGAGGTGAAAAGATCCCCTGGTACCCACCTCAGCTGGCTCCCAGATGTGGTCAGAGGTGACCTCCTCCTATCAGGAGTCTTACAAAGGTGACAGGTTACCTCACAAGACAAATGCCTGCCCTTCTAGGGCTCAGAAAGACTCGCACACTGCTCTGCCCACAGGATGGCCTGCGGAAGAGGTGCCTAGAAGATCACTCCAGCCTTGGGCCTGGGGGTCCCCTGGCAGCAGAATCCGAATCCAGAAAGGGTGGCGTGTAGGAGTGGGTGGTGGGTACCCAGGCAGCTGGCTTTTGGGAATAGAGAAACCTTGGATAAGCAGTGGCCCTTGTGAAGCTAAACAGATTGGGAATTCATCCTTTGTTTCTCTGTTGCCCAACAGCCACTCTCCCTGTCACCTTGGCCCAGTGGGGTTGCTAGTGGGTCAGCTGTGAGGAATGCTGTCCTTATCAGCTCTGTGTTTTCTGCAGCACTGGCGAGGAGTAGCCTGGCAGATAACTCAGGACAATGGATAATGCACACAGAATTTCCGCTTGGCTCTGACATGTGTATTCACACTGAGCAGGCGAGAGAGTGCTCAGAACCCACCCACCCTGCTTCCCGCAGCACAAACACATCCTGTGCTGCCTGGCACCGCTCTCCCTCCTGCTTGGCTGTGTTACTGACAACTCTGGCCTGAAGAAGCCGCAGGTGGTGATCGTGCCTTGTGTTTGTATGACCTTTCCCAAGCTTACAGA
This sequence comes from Colobus angolensis palliatus, assembly GCF_000951035.1. Lineage (NCBI taxonomy): Eukaryota > Metazoa > Chordata > Mammalia > Primates > Cercopithecidae > Colobus > Colobus angolensis. Next base: position 156,002 of record NW_012120733.1, on the reverse strand, counting down.
GCCCTTTTGCAGACATGATCTCATTTGAGCCCTGTGAAACATTTGGGGAGGGCAGATATTCATGTTACACGGAAGGTTCCAGAATCGCCTGCTGCTGACGGAGCTCCTGCCATGTGTCAGGCACCCCATAGGCACTTTGCATATGGTCACTTGTGCGACCCGACCACAATTGAAAAAGGCGGGTATATGGTTAGACTCCTGAGTTGAGGTTAAGGAGCGATGAAGTAACTGTCCAAGCTCACATAGCTAGGAGGCAGAGCCCAACTTTGGCCCCAGGACCCATTATAACACCACATCTCATGCTTTTCCCACTGAGCTGCTCCTGCCAGCCTAGTGACCACGTGATGCAGCTGGGTCTAGAACCATCCCCAGGGCTCTTCCTCAGCTCTGGGTGGCCTCTCCATGATGGACAAGCAGATAACCATTTGGAGATAACTTTGACTCAAAGTCTTGTGGCTAATAACACTCTTCTCCCTCTCCCTAGAGGGTGACTGGCTGCATCCTCTCCAATGTCAACACACCTTCCATGACGCCTGTGATTGGACAGCCACAAAACGAGAACCCCCAGCCCATTTACCAGAACAGCAACGTGCCCACCAAGCCCACTGCAGGTAGGGGAACACTGATGTGGGGTACCCAAACCTCAGAATCATGTAGAGGGCTTGTTAAAATAGTGATTGCTGGGATCCATCCAGAACTTGATTCAGTAGGTCTGGGAGGGGAAAGAGGACTTGTATTTTTAACAAGGTGCTGCTGATGCTGCTAGTCCACAGACAATACTTTGAGAACCCTGAATACTGAGCATCAGAGCAAACCAGTCACAATCAGAGAGAGGCAGATGGTGTTGTACACTCTTCTCTTGCATTTAAATCTAAACATAGGGCCGGGCCTGGTGGCTCACGCCTGTGATCCCAGCACTTTAGGAGGCTGAGGTGAGTGGATGGCTTGAGCCCAGGAGTTTGAGAGTAGCCTGGGCAACATGATGAAACCCCACCTCTGCCAAATAATAATAATAATAATAATAACAACAAAAATTAACCGGGCATGGTGGCACATGCCTGTAGTCCCAGCTACTCAGACGGCTGAGGTGGGAGGATCTCTTGAGCCCAGGAGGCGGAGGTAGCAGGGAGTGGGGGATTGTGCCACTGCACTCCAGGCTGGGAGAAGAGTGAGACCCTGTCTCAAAAAAACACATGAATTTTAAGAAATAATTGTGTTAACTGGGAATTGAATGTACAAAATGGAGCATTTTTCTCTGCCTCTTCTAGGGAGGTTAAGGATCTTGCCCAGGGTCACACAGTGAGGAAGAAGCAGGGCCATGAGTCACACTCAGGCGGTCTGCACCCAGAATCCCCACACTCTTAGCCACCAATCCGGTGACAGAGAGCACCAACACATACCCCAGACCTAGGACCATGTGCCCAGTGATGCTCGTGCGTTACCTGCTTTCTTATTTAATGCAGTAATACTGTGATATAGACATTATGTTCTCATTTCAAATAAAAAACAGATTCAGAGAAGAAAAGTGATTTGCTGATTTGTCACACAGCTCAAAAGTAGAAGAGCTAGAATTCATATTCAGTACTGTCAGGCTCCGAGGTCCATGCTCTAAAATTTTCTTCCAAGCCAACTCCAAGAGACAGATTCTGATATTACTTTTCAAGCCTGGAGACGATAAGCTATTATATTATTGGTCTATTATAAACAGGGTAATTCACAAAGAAGAGTCAGAATTTCACAGTTTGCATACAGCTACATGTGGGGGGCTCAGAAAATTTTGCTGGATTGGAGCCCGGAGGGATAGTTGAAAACCAGATCCCTCTCAGCCAAATAGGATGTCTGATGATTCTAAAGACCATCTGCATGGGAAGGAACGCCTTAGCCCAGCAGAAATGGTTCCAAACATGTACTTTGCTGAGTCTCCTTGGATGTGGGTGTAGCTGCCCAGTGGGAGGAGCAGCTAAGGATAGGCTTGGGACAAACCTGGGGAAGAAATGTTCATGATATAGAAAATGAAAGAAGCCAGGGGCCTGTATGGACTTTAAATGGAAAATCTGATCCAATTTATGTAGACATACCTGCATAATACACATTTAAAACATGAAAGAAAATAAATAATACACCAACAGGTTGTCAGCCGTTATATCTTGGGGTGGGATTATGAGTGCTTTAAGTTTTCCTCTTTACGTATTTCCCCCTTCTATATTTTCCAAGTTTCCAACAATGAAATAAACATAACCAGAAAATGGCTTCCAGTCTAGGGCTCACAATGTGTGTACCTCAGACTGTGAATGAGAAGAAGGAATTTGTGCTGTCATATTTCTGTTCTTTCTCTCTACCCTCCTGCTACCTCCTGCTCCCCACTCCTGCCCCATCCATGCACCCTGATGTTTACAGCGGCCCCAATGGCGGGCCGACATGAGTGCCAGTTGTGAGTGGTTCTCTCCCACTCTGTCCCTGTCTGTCTTGCTCTCTCCCATAGCCAAGATCTTGGGGAAGGTGGGAGAAAGCCTCAGCCGGATCTGCTGTGTCCGCCCACCGGTGGAGCGTTTCACCTTTGTAGGTGAGGAACTAAGGAACTTGATTCCCAGTCCTGTCTCTTTTCTTTCTCTCCTCTCTTCATTGCTTCAGCAAAGATCCTCAAGCACATTCCCCCCACTGCAAATTCCTGTGACTGTGTGTGTGCACAAGTATGTGCACACACAGGTATTACCTGTGCACAAGTATTACCCCACACAGGCATTGCACACACAAGAGCACATCAAAGACTCAGTCTTTCACATCTTCCTGCAGGCGCTTGCTACATTCCACCCTGTGAAAAAGTTCTGCACCCTGAGTGTGCTTGTTCTCTAAACCAGGTAATCCCTGAGAGCCGGCCACCTCTTGTGATCCCAAAAGCAATCTCTGTAGGTTGTAAGGATGTTGCTCTTGTGGCCAGCTCCCTCAAATACAGAAACAACAGAAGGCGCTCAGCATGAGCATGTGTGTGTTCATCACTGACTCCCCAGCCAGGCTGTCTCATTCTGAAAGCCCCAGCAATGTGAAGTGCCGCTCCTGGAGCGGGAGGAGAGCTTCCTGTCCTGACTTTTATTTTATGCCTGACTGTGCTCTCCATTCACCCTCCTCAGGTGTCACTTGTGCAGGGTGGCACACCACCCCCCTACTTGCACCCACCCCATCCCAATAACTCCTGCTGAGGCCCTCAGCAGACTGTGTGTTGGGTACCAGGAAGCCGGTTCCCTAATGCCCTTCCTTCCTTCTTTCCTCCTTAGATGAGAATGCCAATCTGGGCACGGTGATGCGGTATGAAGAGATCGGTGAGTGGGACTGTGAAAGTGGGGAAAATGGGGACATTTGGAGCCCCCTGCCTTCACGACAGGCAACATGGGGAACGGAGAGGCTTGAAAACACGGGAAGTGTTTTTCAGCAGGGTCTCCTCTCGGAAGAGGGCTCATTCCCAGGCTAAGAATGCATTCATAGTTAGCTCCCTTTAACATCTCTCAACTGGACTCCGGCCAGCTCCCAAGAGATAGGACTGGATCATTTGGTGATTTTTCCTTCAGAGCCTCTCCTTCCTCTAAAAAACATGAAACTTGAGCTTTGGCACCAGTTGGAAAGACCCTTCTTTTGAGCATAGACACTGCACACAAATGAGGCAGAAGAGCACCCCCGCCTTCCTCATTCAGTGCTTGAAGATGAAGAAATAGAGAGGGGACTGAAAGCCACCTCCATACCTCCCTTGCAGCCTTGGGCAGAGGCTAAGGCACTTCACTGTGTGTGAGGGCTGCCTGCCCAACCCAGTCCCAGAGCAGGCCAGGGCGGGCCCGAGCCAGTGGAGGGCGGTTACACAGCTGTCAGGGTGGAAAGGCGTTGATGACCCCTACAAGCAAGTTGAGAAGCAGATAGGAACACTGAAATCTTCCCAGGGTTTCAGAATGGGTGAGAGACACAAGTGGGAGACGCTGGGGAAAGGGCAGGGAGACACCATAATAGAGCTGGAGCTGGCACAGGTACCAGGGTACAAGAGGGGTCAGTGATATCAGGAATGCCTGGAGCTCTAGGGCAAGGCAGCCTGGTGTCCACACCCTCAGTCTTCAACTTCCAGCTGAAAAGATCCTCCAAGCATCCCCTCCTGGTACTTTTCTGTCCAAGAACTGGAAGTCAGGGCTCCCACTGCAATCCTGAGAGGCAGGGCTTGTCCTGAGCACCTGGTTCTTCCTGCAGACCTGGCAGATGTGATGTCATTTCAAGGGGCTTCTCTGGGTCTCATCCTCTCGTCTGAGATGCAGTGGTGTCCCCGAATCGGCTCAGTTGGTTTCCTACAACCATTTGTAAAGTTTTCAGGAATTTTGTGAACCAGTTTTAAATACAGGCATTACTAAAACTTAAGTTACATTAACTTAAAATTAAATTGAATTAAAAACAAAAGGAATGAATACTCAAAACTCCTCACTTCTTAATTATTTTACTATATTTTAATATCCTTTATTGACCAGTAGGTACTCTCTGAAGGCCACAGGAAGGAGCACCCGCCTTCCTGGTTGCTCCCCGAAACAGGCAGGAGCATTTGGCTCTAGGTTCTGTAGCCCCAGAACACCCAACAGGCAAGGATGGGAGTGAAGGTGCCAGGACTGGGCTGAAAGCTCCTGCACTCCACGTCCCTGCAGTTCCAGCCTAGCCATCACCTGCTGCCTTCCCACGCAGTCTCTTGGCCAGCAGAGCTCAGAGCAGCCTTAGGACTTCTCATTGTATTCCAATGTGTATTTCTCTTTCCTTAGTCCAGAGATGTACTGTGGCAAGCTTGAACCATGGCCTTGCTTGTCTTTCCAGTGCCCGGGGCAGGTGGATCAGGCTTTCCCCACCCTGACTCAAGGAGTCCCCTCTGGGAGAGGACAGTGGTGATCAGTGTTGCACAGCTTACTGCTGTGTTCACTTCCATTAGCTCATGGCTACCTTGGGAGGGGCAGGGGCCTCTGCTTACTCTTCTTGCTCCATAGCAGCTCTGGAGTTATGGTGAGCCAGCCGCCAGGGTCCAAAAATGCAGCTGGGGAGTGACCTCTCACCTCTGGTTTCCCTGAGGCTCTGCCTGTCCCCTTCCACATCCCTGTGCTCGCTGAGAGGGAGGGTCTACCGGCACGTGATGGAGAAGGGACAGTGGGGGTAGAGAATGGAGAACACCTAGGTTCTGAGAAAGGACAGCTCAGCAACCACAGCTGTCAGATTGGGCTCAGGTCCTGGCATGGTCCAGGCGGTGGCTGCGTGCAGTGGAAACTGGGATGGGCTGCAGGGCTTGGGCTTCACATAGCCCGGATTCCTGGGAGGGGAGTGTGGACAGAAAGCGTGCATTCTGAGTCGTGGCCCTGAATCAGGGTGACCTGGGGAAGGAGGCCGACCCAAAGAAACTGAAAGGGAGCTATGCTGCCTCCCAACTTCTGCACTGTGTAAGGCCCTGGGGCTCACATGTCCCCTTTTTTGATATTTCCTTGCACACTAAATGAGGAGGAAAAGCCATTTTCTCCTAGCTCCATTAGCACCTGTTGACCCTATTTACATGCTCCTAACAGCTGACTGCTCCTCCAGGGCTGCCCTAGGCCACAGGCTGGTGGGCTGGAAACTTGCCTTAGCCTCATACGACAAACTGGGAGAAGTCACTGCTGCCCTCCAGCGGCCACACGTGGGATCTCAAGCCCCGCTGGGGCCGCTTGTCTGTGACTTAAATGTTTGCACTGGTCCTGCAAGAAAAGGTGCAAGAGACCCCACTCTTGAACTCTTTGTGCTTTGGCTTAAAAAATAAAAGTCTCATATTATATTTCGTTGGGATATTGCATCTCTGGCTTGACAATAGGAAAGAGATTTATTTTCATGCCTGTATAAGCAGAGATTTTTAACCTTGGCACGAATGGACATTTGGAAACAGATGTGTTGGGGAGCGGGGCTTCCTTGTGCATTGTGGGACGTGTAGCAGCACTCCTAGCCTCCACCCACTAGATGCCAGTAGCATGCCACCCTCCCCCTCCAGTCCTGACATCCAAAAATGTCCAGACATTGCCCAATGTCCCCTGGCAATTGCAAAATTGCCCTCAGTTGAGAACCACTGATGTAGAGAAAGCTGAGGGCCAGCACATTCCCTGTTGACATGACCATCTAATTCAGGGCTGTCCAATCTTTTGGCTTCCCTGGGCAACATTGGAAGAGGAAGAATTATCTTGGACCACACATAAAATACACTAACACTAGCAATAGCTTATGAGCAAAAAAAAGAAAAAAAAAAAGAAAAAAAAATTGCCAAAAATAATCTCATAATGTTTTAAGAAAGTTTACATGCTGGGTGTAGTGGCTCATACTTGTAATCCCAGCACTTTGGGAGGCCACGGTGGGCAGATCACTTGAGGTCCGGAGTTCGAGACCTGCCTGGCCAACATGGTGAAACCCCCTCTCTACTAAAAATACAAAGATTAGCCAGGTGTGGTGGCGGGCACCTGTAATCCCAGCTACTTGGTAGGCTGAGGCAAGAGAATTGCTTGAACCTGAAGGGCAGAGGTTGCAGTGAGCCAAGATCATGCCACTGCACTCCAGCCTGGGTAACAGAGGGAGACTCTGTCTCCAAAAAAAGAGAAAAAAAAAAGAAAGTTTAAAAGATTAAATGTGGCCGGGTGCAGTGGCTCATGCCTGTAATTCCAGCACTTTGGGAGGCCAAGGCGGG
>NW_012120733.1:143046-149249 GCF_000951035.1 Colobus angolensis palliatus | reverse complement strand
AAGATCATGCCACTGCACTCCAGCCTGGGTAACAGAGGGAGACTCTGTCTCCAAAAAAAGAGAAAAAAAAAAGAAAGTTTACAAATTTATGTTAGACTGCATTCAAAGCCACCCTGGGCCGCATGTGGCCTATGAGCCATGGGTTGGACAAGCTTGATCTAACTGAACGCATAGGCAGTCAGAATGACAGAGACGTGCCCTTCCAACAGAGAACTGACCTAGAACCCTGGGTGGCTCCAAGTGGGCCTGAGGAACAACAGAATCCCGGAAATAAGCCCAGTCTGCAATACCAAGCGTGGTTCCTCTCCACAGTTGGGGAGTTGGGCCAGAAATCCTATGGCGCAACACAGAGGAGCCACTGACTCAGGCAAACATTTCCCCCAGTGGCCCCTGCTGCAAGAGCAGAGGCCACAATAGCCACCACACGCCTCCCAGATTGCCCGGAAGGCAGCCTGCAGGACCTCTGCTGTCAGCTCATCTGTTGCCTCATCCATTCAACATGTCTGAGCACCTACTGTATGCCAGTGACTCTGCCAGACCCTGGGGCTGTAAAGATAAAGCACAATCCCTGCACACAAACAGATCATTAGACTAAGATATGATAGACAGGAGAGAAGACAGGATGCAGGAATATTTCATAGTTACAATCCAGTCCTCAGTGGGACTCCTTGAGGTGGGAAGGCTGCCCTGACCCTGGGACCATGAGATGCTGGCATTGCCCACCATTGGCCCAGTGGCCTCCCCGCTGCTTTAGGAGTCCCACCTAGAGACTCATTCCACAGCAGGGGACAGCTTACCACCTGAAAGCCCCCGTCAGGCCCCAGAATTAGCTACAGGGTCTAAGGCAGGCAGGGCTGCCCGCAGCTTCTCTCGTCTCTCGCCTGGGCCTCAGGGCTCCAGGGCCTGTGCTGGTAGCTGTCTCTGGAAGGCTGGTGGTACCCTCTGTGCAGAGCTGCCTCACTGTTGTCAGACAAGATGCCCAACAGCCTCGGCCTCTTGATGGGAGCGACTGCAACGCCTGGGAGCCACGCTATGCTCCACCTTGAGCCACATCCTGGGCGAGGACTCTCCTCATGGTGTTCTCAGAATGTTATTCCCCACTGCCCAGTTTTAACAAGTGAGTCAGATTGCTGCCTCTTTTGAACAACAATGGGCCTCACTGGGATAATTCAGATGAGTTTAATGAGGGAAGAAACACAACTGACAAGCAGGAAGTGCGCCTGGGTGCCAGGAAAAGTATGGGCACTGGGAGAGGCCTCAGCCTTGCTTCTCAAGCCGTTTGCTGGGGATAGTGGCCATGTGACACATTTTATACACTCAGCTACCTCAAGGTACATTCAATGTCCCCTCACACCCCCTCCCATGTCAGGGAGACAAACCCCAGACAACTCACAGAAACAGAGAATCCAAACTCCATTGACGTTTGAGCCTGACAGGGAGCAAGAGAGTACCTCAGACCTTAGACAAGATGCGTAGCTGGCTCAGCCACTGTTACAAAAACGATCATAAGCCATCGTGGCTTAACCCTCAAAGGTCCACGTCCTGGGAAAGCCAGGGCAGTCGATCACCCACTATGCCCTACTCTCCTTGCATGAATAATTCCTCCCACAGGGGAGGAAGGTGGTCTGGAAATGAGCCCGAGGGAGAGGTGAGCAGGGGTTTCTGCACTGCACACACTCAGGGGCAGGGGCACCTGGGAGAACTGGGTCCCACAGCCCCAGAGGTGGGAGAGTTACGTATTCACCAGGGGAAGAAGGCTGAGGGTTTAATACTTCCCAGGCCTCCACTTACTCCCTTTGCAAACTTTGCTCCCCTTCCTCAGAGCTGCGGATCCTGCTGCTGTGTGGTAGTGACCTGCTGGAGTCCTTCTGCATCCCAGGGCTCTGGAATGAGGCAGACGTGAGTAGCAAGGTTATCGCCCGGCACCCAGCTGGGATTAGCAGGGATGGGAAGGGTACATTTGATTTTGGCCTCCCGTCTTCACTTCTTCTGAGCTCCTAAGAGGGCAGTCCATTCACATCACTATGGTAGAAAATTCTCACCTACCCCCAAGCTTTATCTCCTACTGCGTTTTTACACTTACTCCTCCTCAAGCTTGCTCCAGTAAAGCCCCTGGGAAAAAAGCAAGCTGAGTCATGCAGTATCTGGCTCCAAATAGTGCTGGGGTATGCATGTGTTGCAGGTGAGGAGAAGGAAGGGAGAAAAAAAAAATCTTTGCCCTTTTGAGATTATTGTGTGTTTTGTTTTCCTTTGATTCCTTTTGAAGAGGTGGTAAATACCACCCTGGAATCCCCTCAGCAAGGGAAAAATTGATCCAGAGGGGAGAAGTTCATGGCAAGAGGTCAGCAGGATCCTTGGCAATTGACTTGGCATGGAGGGAACCAGGAGGTTAAACTCACACCACTTAGGAGCTCAGTGACACCTTCTGTTGCGGGATCTGACTGTGATGATCTCAAACCAGCTCACCCATGAATGACTCACTCTTCACACATACATTCATTCTTATCCCTTCATTAATTCATTCATCTGGTAGCCTAAGCTAATGCTAGCTCCCAAACCCATAGCTGTATGCACATTGAATTCCCAAGGCAACAATTCTAGACATAGTGCTTTTTGATTAACTTGCTATGTGACTCTGGACCTGCCTCAGTTTGTTGTTGTTGTTTAATCTATAAAATCTATAGAATGTTATCTACAGCGTTCTGAGATTTTAAAGAAATGTTGTACCACACAATCCTTGTCCCCAAGTAAAAGGTGGCATGACATACACATATGATATATTTTTGGGTACATTTGTGTGTCTCTGGACAGAGATAGAGAGTCAGGACAGAGGCAGAACAGGGTCAGGCTCAAGATTCGAGTTCTACTACAACACAACTCATGACAAAATATATTGCCTTTTTTTTACTTGTTTTTGAGACGGAGTCACTCTGTCGCCCAGGCTGGAGTGCAGTGGTATGATCTCGGCTCACTGCAACCTCCACCCCCCAGGTTCAAGCAATTCTTCTACCTCAGCCTCCCAGGCACCTGGAATTACAGGCACTCGCCACCATGCCCAGCTAACTTTTGTATTTTTAGTAGAGACAGGGTTTTGCCATGTTGGCCAGGCTGGTCTTGAACCCCTGACCTCAGGTGGTCTGCCTGCCTCGGCCTCCCAAAGTGCTGGGATTACAGGCATGAGCCACTGTTCCCTGACAACAAAATATATTCTGAGGTTCAGTTTTTGCATCCCTGAAATGAACCTAATAAGAGTGCCTACATCCCCTGGGTTTGGAAGGCTTAAATGGTATTGTGTTTTGAAAGTGCCTTGCCCCTGCACCTGACACACAGTCACGCTCAGCAAAGCTAATCAGTGAATTTACCTAGACACACAGATACACACAAAGCTATGCAGGGTGAAGGGCATAAATGCTAACATGCTGTGGGATAACCAAGATGGGAGGGAAAGTTTCCGGGAAGTAAAGTATACTGTGTGAAATATACAGTCCTCTCCACCCTGGAACCATTTCCTACCTCCTTTCAGGTAGGAAATTTTAAACCTCCTTTCAGTTCTAAATTAAGTGGCTTAATTAGCTTTGCTTTCCTCGATAATTCACAAGGAGCTGTGAAAGTCAAAAGTAATGTGGCAAAGTTCTGTACAAGAGCTCATCAAAGCTCTTTCAAGAATCCAGGCAAATCTGGGCATTGCCTGGGGCCCCATTTTATTGCGGAGACCTGGGCCATCCTGGAGGAATTTAGAGAGACAAGGTCAGCAGCTATGGCACAGCCTGGAGTGCTGTGGAGCAGGAATCCCTGGGGGCTATTACTAAGTGTGATGGGTGAGGAACCTCCTCTCAGGGGCAGACCCAGGCTTCCTGGAACCTGAAACTTACACAATTTGGGGCCGTGCTGCAGGCCAGTCCCTCTCTGCTCCTCCCAGTTAGATTGCTGACTTAGATTGCAGGTCCTCTAACTTCTCTCCAAAACAGCTGGTCTTGGTGTTGTCAGATACCAACATTATAGGACCAGGGGGAAGAGCCCCAGGTCTCTCCTTTTCTGGTTGATCCCTGGTGCTGAGACCAGGGTTGGTTGGTTAAGACGGAAAATCTGAGAAACCAGTAGCTGTTGATTTACCAAGGATATGACAGCAGAGGTGGAGTGAACTCATTGGGTCAAATATGTTCCCACTTGACCACTTGGCAAGTCCCAGCCCCAACCCTCTTCCCTTTCTGGATTCCCCAGGGAGATCATAGAATGTCTGTCCCATCTGGGTGGTTGTGGAAAAAGGGGAGGGATTCTCCTATCCCATTTCCAATCACCATCTGAGATGGATGACTTTGGAACATCCCCTGGAAGCCAGGGACGGATGAGATAATGAACCAACAGCAAGATCAGGTGACCAACTAGTCCCTGTTTCTGCAAGACTTACCCAGTTTTAAAATTGAAATACTAGGCCAGGCGCGGTGGCTCACACCTGTAATCCCAGCACTTTGGGAGGCCGAGGCGGGCGGATCACGAGGTCAGGAGATTGAGACCATCCTGGCTAACATGTTGAAACCCCATCTCTACTAAAAATACAAAAAATTAGCTGGGCGTGGTGGTGGCACCTGTAGTCCCAGTACTTGGGAGGCTGAGGCAGGAGAATTGCTTGAACCCTGGAGGCAAAGATTGCAGGAGCTGAGATCACGCCATTGCACTCCAGCCTGGGTGACAGAGCAAGACTCTGTCTAAAAAATAAAATTAAATTAAATAAAAACCGGAAATGCTTATATCCTGGGACCTCCCTCAGTCCCAGGTTAGCCACCCTGGAGTCCCAGGACACCCAGCCTAGCTATGCACAGGGGGTACCACGTCCCAGGCCAGTAGGGACCCACATCTAGCTTGTCCAGGGTGGTGAGAAATCCAGTCCCCTGCAGAGGCAGCGGAAGGATTTGGGTGAAGCAGACCCTCAAGCTTCCTCCAGAGGGCTTTCTGGAGCCTGGAGCAGACCTGCTTCTACATCCTGCCAGCCAACTGCTCAGTCCCCTGCCTCAACTGAGCCCAAGTGATCCTTAGAGGTCCTTAGAATCACTGAGTCTGAGACAGAGGGGGGAAAGTTTCAAGAAGCTGTTTCCTCACATAATGAGTGTGAATCTCAGCCTATGGCAGAGGTGTGCCGGAAATATCATGTTAATGTATTTACATCAAATTAACATACCAGTGTAAATCCCTGTCCCACAGGGATGGTGGTAATTTAGTCTCAGCCACTACTAATTAGCAGACCTGAAAGGCTCTTGCACACCCCGAACATGAGGACAGTCCTTCAATTTCAGTTCACCATGGTCACCACAGACATCTTCCCTGTCCAAGCCTTTGTGGTCTCTTGAAGTCAAAGGTGCCCTGCTCCGCACCCACCTGGAGCAGGAAACTCCTGGCTGAGTCTGGAGGCCTCGTGCTGGGCCCCATTGTGATCACCAGGCCCGTTCTCCTCTGAGGCTTTGCCCCTAATGTGCTGCCCAGGAGAGAGGAGGAGTGGGCTCCACAGAGCTCTAGCCTCTTCCTATTGTAGGGAAAGTTGGTGGGAGGGCAGCAGAACCTCTTCTTTGTTCTTTCTATCCCCAAGTCATCTTCCCTATTTTCTCTCCCCTCTTCAGGACATCTAATGAAATGTCTTTTTTTCTTTTCTAAGAGACAAGGTCTCACTATGTTGCCCAGGCTGGTCTCAAACTCCTGAGCCCAAGTGATCCTCCCACCTCGGTCTCCCAAAGAGCTGGGATTACAAACCTGAGCCACTGCACTAGGTTCAAAATTTCTTCAGTGAGTTTAAAGGCATTGACTTCAGGCCAGGCGCTGTGACTCACGCCTGCAATCCCAGCACATTGGGAGGCCGAGGCAGGTGGATCACCTGAGGTCAAGGGTTCGAGACCACTCTGGCCAACATGGTGAAACCCCATCTCTCCTAAAAATACAAAAAATTAGCCGGGCGTGGTGGCAGGCACCTGTAATCCCAGCTACTTGGGAGGCTGAGACAGGAGAATCGCTTGAACCCGGGAGGCGGAGGTTGCAGTGAGCAGAGATCATGCCATTGAACTCCAGCCTGGGTGATAGAGCAAGACTCTGTCTCAATAAATAAATAAATAAATAATAAAATAAAGTCATTGACTTTAAAGCATTCTGGTTTTGTCCTGCAAATTCCTCCTGCAAAAGATCTGGCTCTCTGCTAGAAATAGAGCTGGCCAGCCAGG
>NW_012120733.1:123048-142620 GCF_000951035.1 Colobus angolensis palliatus | reverse complement strand
AAAGAAAGGAAAAGAAAAGTAAAGAAAGAAAAGAAAGAGAGAGAGGAAGGAAGGAAGGAAGGAAGGAAGGAAGGAAGGAAGGAAGGAAGGAAGGAAGGAAGGAAGGAAGAAGGAAGGAAGGAAAAAAACAGAGCTGGCAGAGGAGGGTGTAGGCAGCACAAAACTAGTTAGCACCTCCGTGAATTAGTCCACTGCCCTTATTTGGGGAAGGTTGGGTCTCAAGTTCTGGAAAAGGAACATCTTTCAGGAGTAGGTACAGAATGAGCTCTGCTTATTGTACCAGCAAGTTCTACCATCTGGGGTTTGCCTGGAAACGGCCTGTTTTAGGAATTTCTGTTCCTAACCATGAGACTCCTGGAAATGAGATATGTGAGACCTGCTTCTGTTTCAGGTTTCATTCATTTGCCCATTCATTCATCCCTTTCTCAAAGCACATTTCTCTTTATTACCTGGTGCCCCAAGTGATACTTGTTGACCATAGACCTTTTCTTGGAGACCATGAGTCCAAAACCCTGAAATCTGCTGTTAAAAGAAAAACTTCAGCTGGATGAAATTTAAAAGAGTTTAATTGAGCAATGAACAATTCGTGAATCAGGCAGCATCCCATGCCAGAGTAGGCTCTCAGACTCCAGAGCAGCCATGTGGTGGAAAATTTACGGACAGAAAAAGGAAGGTGATGTACAGAAAATGGAAGTCAAGTACAGAAACAGCCTTATTTGAACACAGTTCGAACAGCTGGCTACATTTGATTGGCCAAAACTTGGTGATTGGCACAAATGTAAGCTAAAGCCTGTTAACACCTCCACTTGTTATAGTTCACCATGTACAGAGAAACCTTTAGGCCGAACTTAAAATATGCAGGGAGGCAGCTTTAGGCTAAACTTGATTTAACACTGCCCATGACTGGGGACAGGAGGGCAGGAGAGAGATCAAAGCTTTTTCTTGGAAACGTCCTAGGCCCCGGGCCCACACTCCAGCCTCTCATATCTTCTCCAGAATCTTCAGAAACAAGGCAGGAGGGAAGCCACTGGTTCAAACGGGTCTGGGGAGAAAGCTTGAAGGGGCTGTGGAGCAGCCTGGCCTCCAACCAGGCTGGGAACTGGCTGAGACTGTTTGTTGGACAGCAGGACTGCCAAGGCCTCCTCCAGCACCAGCACACACTCTCTACTGAGTTAGTTTTGCTCTTTCTTTCACTTTGGATTCTTGAACCAAAACTCTCCATCCAGAAATCTAATTACATGACTAATGGGATGACCCCCATCCCCACCCCAAACACCTCCCTTGTGGCATTTCCCATTAGGCGTAAAGATCCATTAGCCCGCAGCACATTCTGACCTTCTCTGACCAGTGACACACCCTTCCCCTTACATTCCGTGGAGAAAAAATTCCATACATAGTCATCGAGTTTCTCTCAAGTGTAATAGAATAGAGTTGCTGTATGGGAAATCAAGATCCAGACTTTTGGACTAGCCTCGGAGATCAGAACCCAGCTCCTGCCACCCCACTGCATTCCCGAGTTCTTTATTGGAGAACTAGTCTCTCCCAGGAGACCTGCTCCTTTGCTTTGCTGCATCCTGACACCAGCATCAGTGCAGGCATCCAGGCATGGATTAGGGACTGTGGGAAGCCAAGGCCAAAGGCAACAGAGTCAACCATGGGCAGATTTGTGAAGCAGAAGGCATCTGCACTCACTCCCCTCCCCAAGACAAAACCTGTTGTGTAGGGATCCAATGCTGCCAGCTGCTTTGTCCATCACTATGCCCAGCAGGCAAATTAATTCTGATTCAAGGCCAAGCATGGTGGCTCACGCCTATAATCCCAGCACTTTTACTTTGGGAGGCCAAGGTGGGTGGATCACCTAAGGTCAGGAGTTCAAAACCAGCCTGGCCAACATGGTGAAACCCCGTCTCTACTACAAATACAAAAATTACCCAGGTGTGGTGGCGGGCTCCTGTAATCCCAACTACTCTGGAGGCTGAGGCAGAATTGCTTGAACCCGGGAGGCACAGGTTGCAGGGAGCCGAGAGAGCGCCACTGCACTCCAGCCTGGGCGACAAGGGTGAAACACTGTCTCAAAAAGAAAAGAAAATTCTGATTCAAGCATTCCTTTCTTCAATCAATCTTTCAACAAATGCTTATTAAGTGCCCTGGATAAACGTAGCATGCATTTATCCTTGAGGCACTTGCAGTCTAAAAGTATCTTACTTTTCATTATAGTATTTCTTTATACTCTATTAAATATAACATGTGAAAAGTTTAGAAGAGTTCCTGAACCTAGTATACATTCCATAAATGTTGGCCATTATTCACTTATTTTAAAATATTTATTGAGCACCCAGCCATGTGAGAAAACAAAGTAGACAAAGTACCTGACCGTGCACTTTACTTTCTGTGGGAGGGGGTGGCCCTTGAGCTGGGCTTTGAATTGTGAGCAGGACTGGGTTAAGCAGGTGGAAAGAGAAGAGCTTTTTAAGGAGGGAAGAGAATATAAAAGATTCAGTGGAGGAAGCAAGACCTTTGGGGAGATGTTCTGGTTGCTTGAAATAGGTGGACCCTGGTATTTATTTGAGACAGTATTAACTTTTGAGCAAGCAGCAAAATCTTTAAGTTTAATGATTACATGTATTAGCTGCTCTCAAGAGTATTTCCATTTCAAATGAGCAAGAGTCAATTTTTAACCCAAAGGAGCAAAAACTTGGGGATGGAACATCAGCCACCAGAGATGGCCACTGAGGGAATTGTTTTCTCTTTTTTCCTCTTTGTGCTCCTCAAAGCCCAGCATTCCACAGGCTGGTTCTAATTGGCTGTATCCTACATTTTTCCAGCCAACCAGCCATGGGCTAACTGCTTCCTACATCCATCAGCTATGGGAAAACAACCAAAGAAAATAAACAGAGGAAGAGCCTGGGGCATTAGCCACTCCAGAAGAAATCCCAGGGCCCCAGGATAAATGGAACAAAGACAAACATTTGGCTATTCAGGCTCAGATGGTTTTTATCAGACAGTCCAGCTCCAGCCAGGAAGCCTGATGGACTCTTGCACCCCAGGGATTAGGCCCCCACACTGATATGACTGATACCAAATGATACCAAATTATAGGCTCAGGGGAAGGAGGCTCAGCTCCTACCAATGGAGGATTCTGGTTGTTCTCATGTGAAAGGCACTGTTGGTTTGGTTTCCAGGCTGTTGACTTGAGTCTGGAATCCCCTGCCTTCCCACACCCCCAGTTAAGTTGGCAGTGGAAGTGGGGATGATTTCATTTGGGAAGCCCCTCTTAAGAACGGTTCTCTCTCTCTCTCTCTCTCTTTTTTTTCATTAAGAGGGCCATGCTGGAAATGCATTTCCACCTGCTGGACTCTAACCCTACTAGTTTCCTTCCAGCCTTCCCTCCAGAGAGTGGCAGGGGCTAGAGCAAGGGTGGAGCATCCTTTACTGAAATGGAGGGAGCATGTTTCAGAAGCTGCTCATGTACTGCATGGCTTTTGCCAGAAGTTCTCTTTTGACATCTTTTTAAAGTCATCCAGAAGTATACTAAAATTATAATACTCTAAGGGTGATGCAGAGTACCCCAGCCTCCCAAGTAGCTGTGGTAAGCTGGGGGAAAAAATAAGGTAGAATATATTTTCAAATAGAAATTTTTTAACCAAAAAAGTTTCAAGTCACTACAATATGAGTCTTAAAAATGGATCTAGAAGAGGTGTGATGTAGAGGAAAGAGTCTTTAAGGCAGACCAGAGTGGATTCCACTCACTTGTTAGCTGTGCAACTTGGATAGGTTATTAAATCTCACTGAGTCTTGGTTTCCCCATCTATGAAATAAGAACTGAGGCACATATCGCAGAAGATAGTTGTCATAAGGATTAAATGTGATAAGTTGCTAGTACTGTGCATGGCACATAGCAGGCACCTTAATCAATGTTTCTTCCCTCCTTCCCAATGGGCCCATGTGCATCCCTGA
This sequence comes from Colobus angolensis palliatus, assembly GCF_000951035.1. Lineage (NCBI taxonomy): Eukaryota > Metazoa > Chordata > Mammalia > Primates > Cercopithecidae > Colobus > Colobus angolensis. The sequence goes on along the minus strand of NW_012120733.1, from coordinate 138,663 downwards.
CTATCCTTATTCAGAGAAGAAACACAAGTGGCCTGCAGTCGCTGATGTACTGTACCTGAGAAGAGAGCACTGTTTGGGAGGGAAAGTCAGGCTTCAGAACGCTGATCTCAGGATGGCCCTGCAGAGGATCTTGCCAGTTAAGCCTGCCAGGGCAAATCCACATACATTGGATCCTGTTGCTCATGGAAGTCAAGCCCTCTGTTTAAAACACTCTGATGGCGTTTCTTTGCAATTGGAATGAAATCCCGTCTTCATCATGATCTGGTCCTTGTCTACTTTTCCAACCGCCGTGTGCCCTAGTCCCACCTAGTTTATTTGAACAGTTTTCCCCACCTCAGGGTCTTTGTACTAGCTGTGGCCTCGTTGGGAATCCTTTTCTCCTAGATATCCCTGTGCCCATCCCTTCCTATCACGTAGGTTTCAACATAAAGGTCATTTTGTTTTATAATGAATATTGTTTTTAACTCTACTTGATGTTTTCCTTTTATTTATTTATTTTTCAGAGACAGGGTCTCACTCTGTCACCCAGGCTAGAGTGCAGTGGCGTGATCATAGCTCACTGCAGCCTTGAACTCCTAGACTCAAGTGATCATCCTGGGGTCAAGCGATCCTCTTGCCTCAGCTTCACAAGTAGCTGGGACTCAGGCACGTGCCAACATACTCAGCTAATTTAAAATAAGATTTGTTTTTGTAGAGGTGAGGTCTTACCACCATGTTGCCCAGGCTGTCTGGAACTCCTAGACTCAAGTGATCCTCCCACCTTGGCCACTTAAAGTGCTGGGATTACAAGTGTGAGACATCACACCTTGCCATGATGTTTTCTTATTTATATATTTATTTGTTTATGATCTCTCCTTACTTGAAGGTAAGCCCTTTGAGCCTGTCTTATTCGCCGATACCAGAACAGTGCCCAGTTCACCATATACATGCTCAATAAAAGTTTGTTGAATGAAAGTTGAGAACAGCTTGGTTGGAGGAGTTCAGCTCATAATACAGTTTGCCTCCCCCATGGGATATGGCCCAAACTTTTGCCAATTACCCATGATATATTAGTCACTGTAAGATATTAGCCACCCAGTAGCAACCTACTCATATCTTCACAGCAGTAGATACAATTGAAAATAATCATTTGTTTAATGTCTCATACTAGACAGTGATCTGTCCAAGAGATGAAACCATATCTGCCTTGCTCAACCCTGCATCCCTAGTGTCTAGGAAAGTGCCTGGCTAAGACCACAAGGCATCCACCCCCTCAAAGCATCCCTTTAAATCCAGCAGGGCAGCTCTTGAAATTCAGCCTCTTGGAGGGATGATGCAAACTCTACGTTCCTTCCAAGAGCTCTGCTGCCTGGGTCATGAGTGTTTTCTCTTCCAAGGCCAAGTTGCTTCCTGCCTCAACATGTCTCATATCCTTCCCTCAGATTCCCCACATTTGGGGAAGCAGAGTCTACCCCCTCCCACATCCTCTCCCCATCCCTTTCCCTACCTCCCCTGGGGAGCCTTTGACCAGAAGATGAAAAGATATGATCAAAGTTGTGCCTGTGAGCAGGAAGTAGAAGCAGGATGAATGCCACAGACCCCCACTTCTGAGGCTCGACACAGGCCAGTGCTAAACTGAGGGCCACTGTGTGCTGCAGGGGGAGAAGATTGTGTCCTGATCCTGCCCACGGTGTGGGGTCACATTGGCCACCATCAGGAATGAGATTTACCAATCAGGACAGTTCTACCACATTGGCCACTTGTCCACCCCACCTTTCCACCCCAAGGGCAAGACCCACAGAGAGCTCTTCATGAAGACAGGAGGTGCTGGTCCCCTCAAGCAGAAACAAAAGTTCAGTTCCAGAGGCCTGGGCACACTCCTGCAGGTGCCATAGGAAGGGGTTCTGAGTGCCCTATGCTTCCTGGGGTCAGATGTCTGTCCTTACACCCCCCACTCCCGAGGGCACAGGGGGAATGTCCTTATTCTTGCTGGACTTCTCAGAGGTGCTGAGGTACCTGTCCCACGAGTATCTCATTTTGACCCCATCCTAAACCAGGCCACAATATTACTAGCTTAGGTAATTGTCCATGTGATTTAAAGCAACAATTCCCAAAGGTGGGTGTATATCCGAAGGATTAGGGAGCTTTGTAAAGATACAGGCTCCAGCCCCTTGACACATGCTATATCAAAATTTCTCAGGTGAGGTCTGGGGAATATGTTTGTTGTTGTCGTTTATTTTATTTTATTTTCACAAATAATACTTTTTATTTGTCACCCTTAAAAGTCTGAATTTTAACAGATTCTTGGTCCAGTGGCTTTTATCCACCAGCTTGTTCAACTTTAGCCCCTATCTCTCCCCCCAGTAGTTTTTCCAGAGCCACTACCTTCACCACAAAGGTAGTGGCGGTGGAAAAACTAATGAAAACATCACGGAGAGGACAAGCCTTTTCTGTTTTCCATTGCTGTCTGGGATCAATTTATTGACCACTTCTTTCAAGTCATTTGTCTACAACATCCCCTCCACCCTGCACCTGGTCATGATTACCATCATCTTCTCCAAGATTTGGCAGACCTGTTGGTGCTGAGCCTAAGATGTCTTCCATATCCGATTGTTGCCTCTTTTTAGTAAAACCAGCACAGAATAGATGAAGCAAATAAACATTGGTAGTCTTGATTCAGACAGAGCTTCAATCATGGGCTGTCATTTTTTTTGACCATGGAACATATTTTGTCACAGGTAAGATCCAGGCCATGGAAGTGAGTCAGGCAGTTTTTGCCCTGGAGATCTTCAGTAATTAGCTTGAATTTTCTAAATGCAACTTCAGCATTTTGCAGATGAGCAAGACTCACTTCAAACGCACAATGCTTGAGGCTATCACAACCCTATGCAATTTTGGTTTCTTGCATCTTTGGGACTGGTGTTTTTCTGTTATTTCTTATATGGAACATATAGCTGGTGTTTTTACATCATACCAGTCTTATAAAATGAATCAAGTGCTCTCTTCTTGGCTCCCTTTTTGCCACATTTTGTAAAGTGACTATTCTTGCCAGCCACCTTAGTGCTGCTCAGAGAACCAAAAGGGTGAAAGTGCAACTCTGGTGAGAATTTAGGCTTAAGGGGTGGGAGCGCACAAGGGATGCAGATTTAATTAGGGTGGCCAGAGAGGATCTCACCAAGAAGGTGACATTTAAGTGAAAGATTTTGAGCCAAGGAGCAACATGATTTGGCTTATATTTTAACATTATCAGTCTGGCTATTGGGAATAGACTAAAAAAAGGCAAGAAAATAACAAGGACACCAGAGAAATCCAAACAAGAGATGATAGAAGTGAACTACTCTCCTAGTTCTGCAAACTTGGTGGCTTAGGATAACACATATTTATTCTCTTACAGTCCCAGAAGTCAGACGTCTGAAATAGGTTTTATCGGGCCCAAATCAAGTTGTTGGCAAGGCCAACAACTCCAGAGGATCTAGGGGATAATTGGTTTCCTTGACTTTTTCAGCTTCTAGAGCTGCATTTGTCATATTCATTGGTTCATGGTCCCTTCCTCCAACTTCAAGTCCCACAGTGGAGCATTTTCAAATCTCTTTCTGCTCCATCTCCCATTATCTTATCTCTTCTGAGTCCAGTCTCCCTCTGCCTCTTGTAAGGGTACTTGTTACTGTATTTAGGGCCTGCCCAGATTACCCAGGATAATCTCAAGATCCTTAGTTTAATCATATTTGCAGAGTCTCTTTTGCCATATTCACAGGTTCCAGAGATTAGAACCTGGATATCTTTCAGGTTCATTATTCAGCCTAACAAAATAGCCTTGGACCAGTATAGAAGGGACTGACATGGTGAGAAATGAGCAGATTCTTGGATTTGCTTTGAAGGTAGAGTCCATTGGACTAACTTATAGACTGAATGTGGGATATAAGAGGAACAGAGGAATCAGGGAAAATACCAAAGCTTTTTGTCTGAGCAATTATAAGAAGAGAATTTCTGCTGGGAATGGTGGTTCACACCTGTAATCCCAGCATTTTGGGAGGCCAAGGCAAGCGGATCACGAGCTCAGGAGTTCGAGACCAGCCTAACCAACATGGTAAAACCCTGTATCTACTAAAAATATAAAAATTAGCCGGGCATGGTGGCGCGCACCTGTAATCCCAGCTACTCAGGAGCCTGAGGCAGGAGAATCGCTTGAACCCGGGAGACAGAGGTTGCAGTGAGCCAAGATCATGCCACTGTACTCCAGCCTGGGCAACAGTGAGACTCTGTCTCAAAAAAAAAAAAAAGAGAGAATTTCTCTTTGTGGAAAAGATGACAGGAAAACCATTTCTTTGAGGGGAGTGGTTGGTTTAACTATTTGTTTATGTTAGCAGGTCCAGGGGCTCATGGACATAATGAGTTTGAGATGGCCTATCCAAGTGGGCATATTGAGAAGGCAGCTGATATATGAGCCTCCAGTTCAGGAGAAAAGTTATTGCTGGAAACATTAATTTGGAAGTCTTTAGTGTGCTTTTAAAGCTTCAAAACTGAATGAAATCATGAAGGGTGTGAGTGTGAATAGAAAAGAAAAAACATCTAGGGACTGAGGCTTGGAGGAGTTCAGTGGCTTAAGGTCAGATAGAACAGGAGGAATTAGCACGAAGCAAAAGGAGTAGCCAGCAGCCAGAGAGGTAGAAGGACAACCAGGAGAGGGTAGTGTCCTGAGGCCTGGTGAAGGCAGGTAATGGGAGCTTGAGGTGGGAAGGACGGCTAAGCTCCCAGAGGGAGATGGGCACTGGTTGGACTGAGGGCACATCTCACCAGCTCTAGCACCCAGTACCTTCCCTTCCCGAACATGCACACACGCGCACACACACATGCACATGCACACACACAAATACCCTCCACCATGAACAATGTTTCTAAGCAGTGCAGCTCATTGAGCAAGGCCTGCTTTGGGGGCAAGGCACCCAGATTTTCTCCCATAATTCTCCAAACAGGTGCTACAAAAACAGTATCTGGCCAAAGCAGCAGAGAGTATCTGCAGTCTCTGGCCTAAACCCCTGCCGTGATGCCCTAAAGCTGTAGATCTTGTCTCATAGATCCTGTCTTCCTCGACCCATCTGTGATTCCCAGGGACAAGTCTGTCACTGTTTTTGGAAAGGAAAACATCATAAGCAGTAAGGCCTCCATCTGCTTGCCACCCACTGAACAGCCTGGCACAGTTATTCACTGGGCGCTCAGATCATTAGGTACTGAGTGGAGAGCAGCAGCTGCACTGTTGTCACCCACAGGGCGATTCCCCCATGAGGACTGCTATTCTGAGCTATTATTTTCCTGGTTTAAACTAGAATGCTCACTTTATATAGACCCATTATTACAAACATCATATATGAAACATTCATCAAGTTTGCAGAATCAATTTGAAGGCAGATCCTACATTATGCAATCTATACTAAATTATCTTGAAACATCTACATAACCACGCAGCTTAGGAATCCCCATGGATACCAGCTTGGATAGATTCTCTCTTCTCTCCTGTCCTCCCCTCCTCTCCCCTCCTTTCTCTTCCCCACTCTCTTCTGCTCTTCTCCTCCCTTCTCTTTTCTGTCTCTTTCTCTGCCAGTTTTGCTGGAACTTTAATTAAGTACTTAGACCACTGGTTCACCAGCTTTGTTGCATATTGATATCATCTGGGGAATTTAAAGAAATTCTGCTGCCTGAGTTCCAGCAGCAGAGATTCTGGTTTAATTGCTCTTAGGTGTGAGCTAGGCTTTGGAACTGTTTAAAACTCCTCAGGTGATTCTAATGTGCAGCCAAGTTTGAGAACCAGTGTCTAAGTAGTGAGTCCCAGTGCAATATCCTAAATGCCATGGCAGAAGGAGCTGACTCTAACTCCAACTCCCTGTCCTGCCTCTCCCTACCATTTCTGGTTTATAAGACAAGAGATTTGGTGTCAGTTTACCTGATCCAAACACCACCAATAGATGCAGTGTGTTGTGCAATGCTCTGTATCTTCCAGATTACATGATCCAATGGGGGCTCTGATATTCTACACCTAGCTTTTTAACTTCTCTCTACGACTTTCCTCCTAAGACACCTTTAGCTAACTTTTTATTTCAGCAACATCAGAGCTCCAGCTGCAAGTGTAGGTCCAGTTGTAAGCAGTAGGAGAAGCAGAGTAAAAGTGGACAGAAATAATCAGAATGTGCACACACACACACACACACACACAAAACCAGTAAATCAGGCTTAGAAATGGAATTCTGCTGGTGTAGAAATCCTCTGGAGAGAAGGGGCCACCGTGCCCCAGTATATCTGTTTTTGTGCCACTTGTTTAGATAATTATGGGGAAAAACCTGGGTCCCTTGCCCTCAAATCAGGTCTTGCTCAATGAACTCTGCTGCTTAGAAGCCACCTATCTCCTCCTCCCTTCCCCTGTCTAGGATCTGTAATTGGCAAGATCTAAACAGTAATATGCCCAGGGTAGATCCAAGAGTATTAAATGCCATAACTTTCAGGCTCTTTCAAAATAAAAGTTGGCACAAATTTCCAGGAAGCAACTTGGTGATATGTCTCAAGAGCTTGAATTATGTCCAGCTTATCTCCTTTTATCCAATTATATCATTTCTTATCCTAAGGAAATAATCAGAGATGTGATAAAAGATTTATGTACAAAGATCTTCATTAAAGTGTTACGTATAATTGCAAAAAATCAGAAGTAACTGTACACATAGTGTAAAATATACAGATTATTAAAAGTTATGTTTTCAAATAATTTTTAACAACATAAGAAAATTCTCAAAATATAATGCTAATGAAAAAAGGTAGGTAAAGCGACTAATTTTATAGTTTAATCCAATTGTGGATATATACACCTATTTGCAGAGAGAAAAAAACTACAGATATACACTCAACCATTCACAGTCACTACCTGGATTGTGCGATTGAGATTGATTTCTATTTTTTTTCCTAGATTCTCTAAGCTTGCATTGCATCTACAGTCAGAAAATAAAAATGTTATTTCTTTTAAATGAAAACAAGGTTTTGGCTAGGTGCAATGGCTCACACCTGTAATCTTAACACTTTGGGAGGCTGAGGTGGGAGGATCACTTGAGTCCAGGAGCTGAAGACCGGCCTGGGCATCATAGCAAGACCCCATCTCTTCAAAAAAATAGTTTTAAAAAATTAGCCAGGCATGGTAGTATATGCCTGTGGTCTCAGCTATTTGGGAGGCTGAGGTGGGAAGATTGCTTGAGCCCAGGAGGTTGAGGCTGCAGTGAGCCATGATCGTGCCACTGCACTCCAGCCTGGGAGACAGACTGAGAACATGCCTCAAAAAAAAAAAAAAAAAAAAAAAAAAAAAAAGTTTCATTTCTCACATGGTGCTGAGCTTCTATTAAAAACTGATCTCTGAAGTGACCCTAATCATCATCATCATCTCCCTGCCACAGCCTGGGTGCCCAGTGATGCATTCCAAGAACTTCTAGTTCTAGCTCTTGGCTACCCCTTGAGTCCCACAGCAGTTTTTATGAGGGTAAACCGGAAGAGCATTTGGTCCCTCTCATGATGTCCATCTGAGGGCTCAAATGTGCTTGCTGAACAGAGGGATCTGTTTCACTCCAGAGGGTGTTTACCAGGTAAGGACGCGATGCCATTCACGTGATTCTGCAGCCTTGTGAACTCAGTGGGAGCCTCAGGAACTGGAGAGATCTTGCCAGACATGTAAGAGTTCATTTATTCCTTAAGTCTAGGGTATTTATTAAGCGACTTCTGTGTACCAGTCAATGCTTTCACTTATTCTATTAACACCATTAAGGGTTGTTCCTTGAAGGAGCTGGCTGATGGGGCTGAGAAGAAGGCCAGTTTGGGACTAAAGCTTGGGGCTGCATGTGGATGAATGGAAGCGGATTCCGCCATGCTAAGTAGTTGCTTGGTAGGAGTTTGGGATCAGAGTTTCACCAAAGGGCCCTCTCTCTGTTTCTTCAGATGGAGGTGATTGTTGGTGACTTTGGGATTGTGGTGGTGCCCCGGGATGCAGCTGACACAGACCGAATCATGAATCACTCCTCAATACTCCGCAAATACAGAGTGAGTCCTCCATCCTGCTAGTGCATCTGTGATATGGCCCTTGTGTGAGAGTCCTGGCAGCTGGAGGAGTGAGAGAGCAAAAGGAGTTTAGTGGGAGGGACTGGGAACTGACTCTCTCTGCTCTGTCCTCAGAACAACATCATGGTGGTGAAGGATGACATCAACCATCCCATGTCTGTTGTCAGCTCAACCAAGAGCAGGTATGTTTGACAAATGGCCAGAGAGACTTTAGTCAAACTGTCTTATAAGTCTCCGCATAACTTTCCTCCATCAGAGATGACCCTAAGATTCAGGCAGATATCTGCTGCCCTGGTATTTAGCTTTCTGTTTGGACCTCATTTGTTCCCAGCCATTTTACCTTTTTTTGTTTTTGTTTTTGTTTTTTTGTTTTTTTTGAGACAGAGTCTCACTCTTATTGCCCAGGCTGGAGTTCAGTGGTGCAGTCTTGGCTCACTGCAACCCCTGCCTCCTGGGTTCAAGCAATTCTCCTACCTCTGCCTCCCGAGGAGCTGGGATTACAGGCAGACGCTACCACGCCCGGCTAATTTTTCTATTTTTAGTAGAGATGGGGATTTCACCATGTTGGCCAGGCTGGTCTTGAACTCCTGACCTCAAGTGATCCACCCACCTCGGCCTCCCAAAGTGCTGGGAATACAGGCATGAGCCACTGTGCCCAGCCCTAGCCATTTACTTTTAAAAGGGGGGACAGTCCGTTAGCTAGTCTTAGCTGCTTTGAGGGGAGAAGAGGGTGTTTTCAGTTGTGGACTCTTTAGTTGGAGGTACTTATGGAATAATGTTGGACAAGGGTACAGGCTAAGCTGCCAAAACAAAAAAAAATCCAGTATTCAGAGTTTTAAATGTTAGATGTTTAGTTCCCTCTTACTGAAGTCAAAGATGGAATCTACGGCCTCATCCATATAAAACTTCCATCTCTGGGTGCACAGCTGCTGCAACGGTGGCTCTTCTCAGCCAGTGGGAAAAGGCAAGGTGAAGCCCATGGCAAGAAGCTTTGTCCTTAAGGTGACCCAGAGTTGCGCATACCACTTCCCTTTGCATCACACTGACTCAGGGGTGGAGGACAGCTGGGAAATAGACTGTGTAGCTAGGCAGCCACACACCCAGATAAAACTCAGTATGCTTTATTACTAACCCAAAGAAGGGAAGAATGGGTGTTAGGGGCCAGTTACCAGTTTCTACCATAAACCCAAAGTGGAAATGTTAAGTGGAATGGTGAAATATACAGAATATAGAGGCTTAGAAGTGTAAAACTGAAAGCCACGAACATGTAAGTGTTAATTAAAATTCTAGGTGTGGACAAGCTCACAGAAAGAGTCAAGAAGAGAAGACTATGGGGAACATTGCAAACATTTTACCATTTGATAGAAAGTTAAAAGGCAGTTAGAAACCACCAGCAGTGGTGGCCCAGAAGCCAAAGTGAGAGAGGATACAAAGATGGAGAGCATTGCCATCTGCGTCCCATCTTTCAGAGAAATCAAATGAGACCAGGACTTTAAAAAGTAATTGCCTTCTTCCCTGGAAGGCAATTACAGAGGCACTCACAAGGGTAGCATCCACTGTGAAGTGAGGGCAGAAGCAATGGGCAGTAAGGGGAGAGGAGTAGGATGTGGTTCCAAACATGGCTGCACATTAGAGTCGCCATGCAGAGTTATACAACAATACAAATTCCTGTGTCCTGCCCAGTCCCACTGAATCAGAATTTATGGGGTGTGGGCTTAGGAATCTGCTTCCGAGTCACAGGTATACACACTTTTTCAAAAAGCTTAACTATGTGAGGAGGCACTTAGGGACCTAACTTGCAAGGTCAGAGTGTAACTGCCCAAGGGGTTCGCCTTGCTCGCTGCCTAGACAGAGCAGATTCATCAAGACAGGGGAACTGCAGTAGAGAAAGAGTAATTCACGTAGAGCCGGCTGTGAGGCAGGCCAGAGTTTTACTGTTACTCAAATCAGTCTCCCTGAGCATTTGGGGAGCAGAGTTTTTAAGGATAACTTCGTGGGTCGGGGAAGCCAGTGAGCCAGGAGTACTGATTGGTCAGAGATGAAATCACAGAGAGTCGAAGCTGCCTTCTTGCACTGAGTCAGTCCCTGGGTGGGAGCGGGGCGCAAGTTCAAATGAGCCAGTTTATTGATCTGGGTGGTGCCAGCTGGTCCATCAAGTGCAGGGTCTACAAAATATCGCAAGCACTGATCTTAGGAGCAGTTTAGGGAGGGTCAGATCTTGTAGCCTTTAGCTGCATGACTCCTAAACCATAATTTCTAATCTTGTGGCTAATGTTAGTCCTACAAAGGCAATGTAGTCCCCAGACAAGAAGGAGGTCTGTTTTGGGAAAGGGCTGTTATCATCTTTTTTAAAACTATAAACTAAATTTCTCCCAAACTATAAACTATGAACTAAGTTTCTCCCAAAGTTAGTTCAGCCAACACCGGGAACAAGGACAACTTGGGGGTTAGAAGCAAGATGGAGTCAGTTAAGTTAGATCTCTTTCGCTGTCTCAGTCATAAGTTTGCAAAGGTGGTTTCAAGGGCTGTGCATGCATTGAAAGGCAGTGAGCTGGTCTCCAGTGAGATCTCACAGGCAGGGCTCAGACACCTTTTAGAATCTAGGTATGCGGAGGAATATTTGAATTTTTACAAATAATTCATTTTGGGTCTGACACCTAGACTATTGTGTTAGGCGAGAACAGGAAGCAGCCAGACCAAGGCTGGAAAAAAACTGTGCAGAAGCCAAAATGTGTCACTGGGGTCCTTTATACCTGTTGGTGCCTCTCCTCCATGGGCTCCTGCAGGAAAGAAAAGATGTAGTGCATCCCAAGAATCCCTGGAAGAGGATTCATAGGAGACCCAGCATACAGAGGAACCCAAAAGGATAAAATAAGGATAGTTCTAAGAGGAAAGCTTCTAACACTAAATGCTCACATTAAAACAGAAGAAAGACCCCAAATAAATTGCTTAGCATTATGCCTCAAGGAGCTAGGAAAAGAAGAACAAACTAAACCCAAAGGAAGGAAATAATAAAGATTAGAGCAAAACTAAATAGAGAACAGAAAAACCATAGAAAAAATTAATAAAATGAAGAGTTGGCTTTTTGAAAAAAATAAAGAAAATTGACAAACCTTTATCTAGACTGAAAAAGACTCAAATGTATAAAACCAGAAATGAAGGTGTAGATATTATAACAAATGTTTCAGAAATAAGATGGATCATAAAGAATTATTATGAACAATTATATGCAAACAAATTTGGTAACCTAGAGGACGTGGATAAATTCTTTAAAAAGATAATCTGGCAAGATTGAATCAGCAATAGCCTGAACAAACCAATAACAAATAGATTGAAGTAGTAATTAAAAACCTCCCAACAAAGAAAAGCCAGGACCAGATGACTTCAGAGCTGAATTCTACCAAATTTTCAAAGAATAATTAATACCAATACTTCTGTTTTTTTTTTTTTCTTTTCTTTTCTTTTTGAGACAGAGTCTTACTCTGTCACCCAGGTTGGAGTGCAGTAGCGTGATCTTGGCTCACTGCAACTTCTGCATACTGGGTTCAAGTGATTCTCCTGCCTCAGCCTCCCAAGTAGCTGGGACTACAGGTGCCTGCCACCATGCCCAGCTAATTTTTGTATTTTGGGTAGAGACAGGGTTTCACTATGTTGGCCAGGCTAGTCTTGAACTCCTGACCTTGTGATCCACCCACCTCGGCCTCCCAAAGTACTGGGATTACAGGCATGAACCACCACACCCGGCCTATACATTCTAAACTCTTCAAAGAAATACAGCTGGAAGGAATACCTCCTAGCACATTCTGTGAGGCCAGCATTGCCTTGATACCTAAGCCAAATGAAGATACCACAAGAGGCCAGGCACAGTGGTTCACGTCTGTAATCCTAGCACTTTGGGAGGCCAAGGCTGGTGGATCACTTGAGGTCAGGAGTTCAAGACAAGCCTGGCCAATATGGTGAAACCCTATCTCTACTAAAAACACAAAAATTATCCAGGCATGTGACTGTAATCCCAGATACTTGGGAGGCTGAGGCAGGAGAATTGCTTGAACCCAGAAGGCGGAGGTTGCAGTGAACTGAGATCACGTGCCACTGCACTCCAGCCTGGGCAACAGAGCGAGACTCTGTATAAAAAAAAAAAAAGACACCGCAAGAAAAGAAAACTATAGGCCAATATTTCTGATGAACATTGAGAACAAAAGTCCTCAATAAAATATTAGCAAATTGAATTCAACAACACAACATGAAGCTTATACATGATGATCAAGTAGGACTTATCCCTGGCACACAAGGCTGGTTTAACATATGCAAATCAGTCAATGTGATACATCACATAAATAGACTGAAAGATAAAAACCACATGACCATAGCAGTTGATGCAGATGAAGCATTGGACAAAGTTCAACATCCTTTCTTGATAAAGATTCTTAACAGTTTAAATATAGAAGGAAAGTTCTTCAACATAATAAAGGCCATTTTTATTTATTTATTTATTTTTATTTTTATTTTTTGAGATGGAGTCTCTTTCTTTCGCTCAGGCTGGAGTGTAGTGGCACAGTCTCAGATCACTGCAATCTCCACCTCCCGGGTTCACATAATTCTCCTGCCTCAGCCTCCTGAATAGCTGAAATAACAGGCGCATACCACCACGCCTGGCTAATTTTTTGTGTATTTTTAGTAGAGACAGGATTTCACTATGTTGGCCAGATGGTCTCGAACTCCTGACCTTGTGATCCGCCTGCCTCAGATTCCCAAAGTGCTGGGATTACAGGCATGAGCCACCACACCCAGCAAGGCCATTTATTTATTTATTTTTAAACCCACAGCTAGCATTATAATCAATGGGGAGAAATTGAAAGCTTTTCCTCTAAGACCTGGTATAAAGAAAGAATGCCCACTATCCCCACTTCCATTCAGCATAGTACTGAAAGTATTATCAAGGGCAGTTAGCCAGCCGTGGTGGCGCACACCTGTAATCCCAGCAGTTTGGGTGGCTGAGGCATGTGGATCACTTGAGGTCAGGAGTTAGAGATCAGCCTAGCCAACATGGTGAAACCCCGACTCTAATAAAAATACAAAAATTAGCTGGGTGTGGTGGCGTGTGCCTGTAATCCCAGCTACTCAGGAAGCTGAGGCAGGAGAATCACCTGAACCCAGGAGGCTGAGGTTGCAGTGAACCAAGATCACACCATTGCACTTCAGCCTGGGTGACAGAGTGAGACTCTGTCTGAAAAAAAAAGAAAGAAAGAAAGAAAAAGAAACCCTTAGGAATAAATTTAACCAAGGAAGTGAAATATCTGTACATAGAAGAGTACAAAACATGGACAAAAGAAATTGAAGATGACACAAATAAATGAAATAAATGAAAAGCATTTCATGCTCATGGATCAGAAAAGTTAATATTGCTAAAATGTCCATGCTACCTAAAGCAATATAAAGATTTAATGAAATCCCTATCAAAATCCCAATAGGGGCATTCCTACTTCACAGAAATAGAAAAATCAACCCTAAAATTTGCTCAGAACTGCAAAAGACCCTGAATAACCAAAGCAATTATGAGAACAAAAAAGCTGGAGGTATCACACTTCTTCATTTAAAATGATATTACAAAGTTATAGTAATCAAAATAGTATCGTACTGGCATAAAAGCAGACACATAGAGCAGTGGAACAGAATAGTGAGCCCAGAAATAAATTCAAACATATATGGTCAACTGATTTTTGACAAACGTACCAAAAAGGCACAATAAAGAGAGGATAGTCTCTTCAATAGATGGTGCCAAGAAAACTGGATTTCTATGTGCAAAATAATGAAATTGGACCTTATCTTACACCAGCCACAAAAATCAGCTCAAAATGGATAAAGGACCTAAGCATAAGACCTGAGAAAAAAAAAACAGAAGCAAACATAGGGGAAAATCTCCTTGACATTGGTCTTGGCAATTATGTCTTGGATGCCACACTGAAAGCACAGGCTACAAAAGCAAGTAAATAAATAAATAAATAAGACTTCAAACTAAAAAGCTTCTGTACAGCAAGGAAACAATCAAATATTTTCAAATCATATATCAGATGGGGATTAATATCCAAGATTTATAAAGAACTTACACAACTCAAAATAGCAAGAAAACATATTACTCAACTAAAAACTGGGCAAAGGGGCAAGGTGTGATGGCTCATACCTATTATCCCAGCATACTAGGTGGCTGAGGTATAAAGATTGCTTGAGGCCAGGAGTTCCAGACATAGTGAGACCCTCTCTCTATCCTTACCCGTTCCCACCAAAAAAAAAAAAAAAATTAGCCAGGCATGGTAGCATGTGCCTGAAGTCCTAGCTGCTTGAGAGGCTGAGGCAGGAGGATTGCTTGAGCCCAGGAGTTTGAGGCTCCAGTGAGACATGACTGCACTACTGCACTCCAGCCTGGGCAACAGAGTGAGACCCTGTCTCTCTCAAAACAAACAAACAAACAAACAAACAAACAAACAAACCACCAGAGGATTTGAGTAGACATCTCTCCAGAGATGACATAAAAATTGCTAACAGGTGCATAAAAAGATGCTCAACATCACTAATCACCAGGGAAATACAAATTAAAGGCACTATGAGATTCTATATCACACCTATTAGAATAGCTATTATCAAAAAGACAAGAGATAACAAATGTTGATGAGGGTGTGGAGAAAGGAAACCCTTGTAAACTGTTGGTGGGAATGTAGATTGGTACAACCATTATAGAAAACAGTATAGAGGTTCCTAAAGAGATTAAAAATGGAACTGCCATATGACCCAGCAATTCCTCTTCTGGGTATACACCCAAAGGAAATGAAATTACCACCTTGTAAAGATACTTCCATTTCCAAGTTTATTGTGGCATTATTCACAGTAGCCAAGATATGGAAACAACCTAGATGTCCATCAATGGATGAATAGATAAAGAAAACGTGTTCACACACACACACACACACACACACACACACACAGAAGTGGAATATTATTTGACTTAAAAAAGGAGATCCTACCACTTGCCACAACTTGGCTGGACCTGGAAGACATTCTGCCAAGTGATATCAGCCAGACACAGAAAGAAAAATATTGCATGATTTCACTTATATGTGGAATCTTAAATACACAGGTAGAGAATAAAACAATGATTACCAAGGTCAAGTGTGGAGGGCAGAAAGTGGAGAGATATAGGTCAAAGGATACAAAGTAGCAAATATGTAGGAATATATGTGGAATCTTAAACATACAGATAGAGAATAAAACATGATTACCAGGGTCAAGTGTGGAGGGCAGAAAGTGGGGAGATATAGATCAAAGGATACAAGGTAGCAAATATGTAGGATAAACAAGTTGAAAGATCTAATATGTGACATGAGGATGACAGCTAATAATAGTGTATTATATTTAGGACTTTTGCTAAATTAGTAGATTATAGCTATTCTCACCACAAGAAGAACAAATATGTATCTGAGTGAGATGATGGACATATTAATATTGTTCCACTACAGTAACCATTAAACTATATTATATAAATAATATAATATTAACACT
>NW_012120733.1:121680-122998 GCF_000951035.1 Colobus angolensis palliatus | reverse complement strand
ATATTATACTATATTATATGATGATAATATATGTGTGTCTTACAACATCAGATTGTATGACTTAAACATACACAATACAATTTATTTGAGAAAAGAGAATAGCAAATACATTAGATGCCCGCTGTGTGTCTGGTGCTCTTCTAAGTGCTTTGCATAATGACTCATTTAATCCTTTGAATAGCTAAATGAGAGGGGCCCAGATATTACCCTCATTTTAGAGGAAAAAAGCTGAACAACAGAAGGGCTTAAATAACTTTCCCAAGGCCTCTTGCCTAGGAAGTGGCAGAACCACAATGAATGATGTCACCAAGGTGGGGAAGGAGTTGTGGAGGCAAGAGGGTTTTTCCTAATACAGAACCATTTACTCAACCTGAGAAAAGGCTAGAAATGGGGTGTTGGGGAGACATGGGGCATGTCAGTCCTCCTGGCTTGCTTTGGGTGTGGACGTCCGTCTGATTGTCATCTCTTCTTGTGCAGGCTGGCCCTGCAGCATGGGGACGGCCATGTTGTGGATTACCTGTCCCAGCCGGTCATCGACTACATCCTTAAAAGCCAGCTGTACATCAATGCCTCCGGCTAGCAGCTACACAGCGCTCGGCTCCACTCTCCCCTCGTTCTCCGGCAACACAATGGCCCCTCCATCTTTGTCAGCCCCCTGTTTCTCTCCTGCCTCTCTGTTTTTCCATCTCCTCGTCTTGACTGTTTTCCCTACTTGCTGACTTAATCCCCCATAGTGTGGGGGACCTGCAGAGAACTATGGCATTCCCTATTCCACAGTCATTTTTGGACAGACTTTCCTCTAGTCTCCGGGTTGGGGGTGGGTGAGGGAATGGGGTGGGAGTCGGGGGGAAGTGCAGTCCTTGGAGATGTACTGGTGTCCGTCTCCCAGCATGCTCTGGGGAGGCGGCTCTAGTGCCCCTCCTCCCAGCATGCTCTAGAGAGGTGGCTCTGGTGCCCCTCCTCCCAGCATGTTCTGGGGAGGCAGCTCTGGCTCTCGCCTTCCCAGCATGCCCTTTACTACAAAGGGCTGTTTTTCTTTTCTTTCTTTTGTTTATTTATTTTTCTTTGTTCACTCCCTGTAGAACTTGGATGAAATCAGTGTCCATGGTTCTTTATGTTTGTAGTCTTGATGTGCTCCCGTGGTATTACTTCCCCTCTCATAGGACACTGTAGCCAGCCTCAGCACTCAGTGAGTGCATCAGGGCCACACCCAGTAGAGAAGGCCAAGCAACCTCCACTTCTCCAGCACCACACACACACACACACACACACACATGCGTGCGCACTTGCGTATGCACACACACACACACACATATAG
>NW_012120733.1:114829-120973 GCF_000951035.1 Colobus angolensis palliatus | reverse complement strand
CAAAAGGCAGAGAATTACAGGGAGAAACAACTTTTACTTAACAACCCAATTCTACTCTCCCCAAACTGATACACACACACACACACACACACACATGCGTGCGCACTTGCGTATGCACACACACACACACACATATAGCAGTAGCAGCAGCAGCAGCAGCAGCAGCAGCAGCAGCAGCAACCTTTGATCAGGAGTGAGATTTTCAGTTTCTGAAACCTGGGACGCAAGTCTGGGGATAGTCGGTTTTCTCAGAATAATTTGAATCTGTTTTCTTAGTTTCAAATGATCATTTCCCTGTTGCTCTGAGCGTATGATCACACAGAGCCAGTCCATCCTCATTTCCTGGTGGCATCTGTTCATTTACTTATGTGGGCTGTAGCTGATGGCACAGTGCAGGTTCCCTACCAGCCAGAGATTTCCAAGGGACCTTTGGAGGCCATGCTTAGACACGTTCCTGCCTCTGAGAAGAATCACATAGGCAGGACTAGATCCAGATCATGCAGTTGTGTCTTTAAAAAAGCAAAACAATACAAAACAACACTAGGAGTCCACTCAGTCCTGGAGGTCTTTGCTAATTGGAATTATGTATTGTCTGTTGGGCCGGGAAATGTCTCTTTCATATTGTAAGTCCAGGAGGAACTAGGAGAAAGCAATTTGTTGCCCTGATGATAACTGATTATTTTCACCCTCTCTAGCTGAGGTAACTCAGACAGTGCCTGAGGTCAGTTCCTTCTTGAGAAGCAGTGCGTTGGCCTTATTTCTGTGGTTGATTCTAGCACCTGCAGAGCCCAGAAGCTGCAGGAACTGTCTGAGAAAATCTCCCTAACAGGGTAGTGGGTTCCCAGAAGGGAGATCTGGGAGGGGTCAGGAGCCACTAAGTTGTTTCACTCCTTTTTTCTCTAATTTTCTACTTTCCTGTCTGCTCGTGCAGACAGTTTTGCCAGCTTTCCTTCTGGTTACTAGGGTCTCATGCATGTCCTGCTTGGAGAACCATAAGGAAACTGCTCTCTTGTGGTTTTTGTCTCTCATCCAGTCTCTGGCCCTTAGGATTCTAGTCTTTGAGAAATAGTCCCTGAGTATTAGGATACTTCTATCAAAATCTAGTACCAACTATGGCCAGGAGAGGCCATGTGGGACCTGAAAGCAAAGACAATGTTCTTTACCACACATTTCACATCTGCAACATCCTTCAGTTGTGGGAAAAGGAACAGAAGAACATGGTAGAGCAGCATCCAGAGAGTCTGTTATTCCTCTTGGATTTTTAAAAATAATCTTCAGAGGAAGGAAGGAAAATCCTATTTTTGAGTATCAGTGTTTGACTAGGGATCATGAAGTAATAAACTGAAAAACACTTTAGAGTTCAGTTAATCCAACACTTTCCTTTAAAAGGTGAAGGAGCAGAGGCCCATGGGATTAAATGGCTGGTCCAGGTCAGCCAGCAGGTGTAAAGCCTGACAAGAAGATATTATTTCCCTGACCCCTAGGCTGTCACACCACACCCCCCATTTCCTCATGTTGCTGACCAGGTACCCATGTGATTTCTACACTTCCCAAGCCTTACCCTGGCATCTTTCTTTTAAATTATGTCTGTCCCCGGTGCTCCCCACACAGAGGATGGTAACACCAGTCCCAGGGGAGGGTGTGATAGTAAGAAAGGCCCTGTTAGGTTTCCTTTAGAAAGAGATCTCAACAGCTTGGAAGAAATCCCAGAAACGGACTCCATGAATCCAAGAAAAAATTGCTTTGGGGAAGGTGAAGGGAGACCCAGAGAGTGCTCAGGATGATGCTACTGCTGGAGAGCGAAATCTGGAACAGCCTTTGTCCAGGCAGAACAGTCATAAGCCAGGAAATGAAACAAAGGAAAACAGGTGCCTGAATTTCCTGGGGAAACATGGCTTGTTTAAGGACTTGGAGTTATGGATAGACTTTATGGGACCCACATGAGCAGACCTGAGGAAGACTCGATTTTTTTTACCTTGGTCCTCTCTGTTACTCTGCTGTAGTCAAGCCCCATTTGGTCTACAGCCCATGAGAAGGAATGAAGCTGGCTCTGCACTCTCTGCCTACAGACAGAAGGCATGTGGGAGTGGGGAGGGAAAGTGAGATGAATGAAGACAAAGAACAGGTGCCATAGAAGTAGATTTCTAGGAATGAAGTGGGGCAGATCTTATCTTTGTGGATTACAGGTGCTGTACTAAAAAACAGGTTTCCTATTTAATATAAAAAGAAAGTGAATCTTCTTTTGGAGAGAATCGTCCATTCCCATTGCCTCCCCGCACCCCCGCCCCCACCCCCCGCCAGCACACACACACACACACACACACGCCCTTTCATTTGCTAGGGAAAGGTCACAGCACAACTGAATCCAGGACAAGACATTGTGACCGTGACCCAGCCACAGTCAATACCAGAAAGATGATTCAGAGTCTGAAGTGGTGACCCAGGTGCCAACAGGATAACCTCTGGGCCCCGACTTTGCCTCTGGGGTCCTGCTCCTTCCTGCAAGGCCAATCCAAGACTAGCATGGCTCAGAGGTTGTAAGAAAGGCATGGACTGGAACAATCATGTCCAGAGGGGTCTGAAGTTTTGTTTCCTGCCCACCAGCAAAAAATATCCCTCCCGTTTTTCTGAAAGTGGCTGATGTAAGAACACGCAGAAGGAATTTTTGTCAATAACTCTGTCCTTAAGGAATGGTCCTCCGGGAGGGCTGTGCTGCTAGTGGGTACCTCAGTCACACACCCCCAACCCCAGGTAGCCTCTAGAGCCTTCTTGCTTTCATTTTCCTTGAATGTACATAGGAACAAGGGGGAAAAGTCTCTTACTGAAGTGCCTGAAACCCAAAGCTAGAGCTTCTAGAGACACCGTTCTTCCTGTCTCAGCTTGGCCAGCCTTTCAACAATGTTCTCTAGTTTCAAGCTCCAGCTTCTCAGAAAGAATTAAAGAAATTGCTGTTCAAATTAAATAGAAAGTGAGACTCAATAATTGAACTACAGCAAAAGGCAGAGAATTACAGGGAGAAACAACTTTTACTTAACAACCCAATTCTACTCTCCCCAAACTGATACACACACACACACACACACACACACACACACTCACACACTCTTTTAGAGGACTAAGAGAGAGAAGTATGTTATTACATTTTACTCATCCAAACAGTAATGCAAAAATAAAACGGAAGAATATGAAAAGCTCAGGATCTCTCCCAAGGCTACCTACTGCAGGAGGGCCAACAGGTGAGATGGGAAGAATGGAAACAGGGACCGATTTTGTAGCTCATACAATTAGGACACCTTAGGAATAGCATTGTAGTAATGGCGATGAATATGCTCTGCCAAATTCATCCAGTCTGCACCATCTTATAGCTGCCCAGCACACTCGACTGTTCATGTGGTCTCTTTGTAGTGTGAGTTTGGAGTGTCCTATTAGCCTGTTCTGGTTAGGAATGAGTAACGGCTCTTTCCCTCGACCTTAGTCTAGTCCCAGGGCTGAGGATTCAGCTGGATCCACATGGTCTTGAGGGTTGGCATGGGGAGGGGGAAGCTTTTTTTGAATCACTTTTTGATCACATAATCTGCCATTTTAAGAGTAAGATTTGCTTTATGGAATCAATTCATTAATAAAAAATGATATTCAAGTTGCAATACCATTTCACAGTGAAATATTTTGAGTACAATTTTGTTGCTAGAATAGTCATGGGCAAGAGTTTTATGCAAAATGTTTCAATTATGTTAATAAATAAGACAATGCTACAAGAGTCTTGTGTCTTGCTCAAGAACCTTCTCTGTGAGTTGCAGCATTAATCACTTTTTCTTCATAATCTTACTTGACAGGAGACAACAGTTGTAAAAATGTACTTAGAACAAGCAGTTTCCTGCCTGGTTCAGCTGATGCCACATGTGTAATATAAAAGTATGTACAGCCACATCCAAGGATGATAAAGGGAAGAATAATTAGCAAATTTGTAAATTGTGTCTCCGTTTTCTTAGTTTTAAAACATTAAATCTTAGATCTTGATAATCTGCAAAGTCCAGTGTTGGTTAACTTTGGCTCCTCAATGAAATTAGTACTTTATGAAATAAAATTATATTTATGAAAATGAAAAATTTGAACAACTTTTTAGCCTGAAAGATCTTAACTAAAACAGAACTTGTTAAACTCGCAATTTGTTTTGGCAATGTAAACAAGCAAAAGTGAATAATTTGTTAACTGTTCAATCCTGCTGTGATTATCAGTTCTTATTTCACCTTCAATCATGTCACACACCCTGTATTGGGTTAGGTGTGAATGGTGATTGCCATTAGCTAATTATCAGATATGATTCAGAAGGTGAAACAGTAATTCCCTGTTAGGCTAGCTCATTGAAGGGTTAGCCATTTGTTTATCAGATTAATTTTTTAAATGAATCATTTGGTTCTTGGGGTTCTTAGCATTTTTTTCTTTTATCTTTCATTTTTGGCTTAAAATTGAGATGTGGCAGCTTTGTATGTATGCATCTGTGTGGGTTTCATGGCACATCATAATGATGCTTGATATGTTTGTAAATTGATCACTTGTGTTTACATTTGCTATTTTGTTCACAAAGCTAAACACTGCTTTTTTTCCTTGTCCTGAGAGTACATAATGATGAAAGCTCATTTGTTTGCTTTGGGTTTTGTTTTTGTTTTGTTTTGTTTTGTTTTGAAACAGAGTTTCACTCTTGTCGCCCATGCTGGAGTGCAATGGCGCAATCTCAGTTCACTGCAACATCAGCCTCCTGGGTTCAAGTGAGTCTCCTGCCTCAGTCTCTAGAGTAACTGGGATTACAGGTGCCTGCCACCACACCAAGCTAATTTTTGTATTTTTAGTGGAGACAGAATTTTGCCATGTTGGCCAGGTTGATCTCAAACTCCTGACCTCAGGTGATCCACCTGCCTCAGTCTCCCAGAGTGCTGGGATTACGGGCGTGAGCCACCGCGTTTAGCCAAGAGCTTATTTAAAGTGAAATATAAACACTGGTTTAATTTGCTAACTTATAAAATATATATACTAAATATGAATTAACATATGTGCACATACACATTTCTTCCCTTATGACCTATATGTAAGCTTTAGATCTTCGGATTTCCTAGAAAGTTCCATGTAGCCAATAGTATGAAGAAAGGAGAGAAAAATTCGGCGGGGTGCGGTGGCTCAAGCCTGTAATCCCAGCACTTTGGGAGGCCGAGGCGGGCGGATCACGAGGTCAGGAGATGGAGACCATCCTGGCTAACACGGTGAAACCCCGTCTCTACTAAAAATACAAAAAATTAGCCGGGCGTGGTGGCGGACGCCTGTAGTCCCAGCTACTCGGAGGCTGAGGCGGAAGAATGGCGTGAACCCGGGAGGCGGAGCTTCCAGTGAGCCGAGATCGCGCCACTGCACTCCAGCCTGGGCAACAGAGCGAGACTCCGTCTCAAAAAAAAAAAAAAAAAAAAGGAGAGAAAAATTCTAACCTTTGTTCTCCAGGTGGAAAATTGAACTACAGCAAGAATCCATAACCTTTCCATTGCCATGCAAAACATTAAAAGAAGACACAATAAACATATTTCTGGTCCTTGAGACTTGTTCAAAACACTGAATATCACTAAGCATTTTCTTGTCCTTTTCTCCAGCCTCCCAAGAGGCTGAGAGAAGTACTGGAGAGTACTGAAAAGAAACCGCATCCTCGGAGAAGACCAGAAATACATCTGCTAAGAAGTTATAGTCTATGGGCAGTTTCATGTCCACCCCTCTCTCCAAAGAGAGGTCTCTAAGAGTTAAAGTAGATGATGACGTGTGTAATAGCTTACCAACAGCATAATTAACCAGAAACTCTCAGAGGAGAAGTTCAAGAAAGCTTTCACTATGAACTACTAATACTGATGAAAAATCAGAAGGGAAGCTTCCTTATCTTGGCAGGGTCAGATTAAGGACTGACATGAGTCTAGGTGCTGGGGAAGCCACATGCCCTTCTCTCTTCTTAGGGATAACTTTTCAGGTCCTTAGAAATGAGAGAATTATTTGTACACCAAGGGAAGTCCCATAAGTCATTTTTCTATTCCCCATCTCTACTCAGGTATCATCTCCCATTTGTCAGGGAAGACAGTCAGACAGTTTTACAACTTTTTTTTTTTTTTTTTTTTT
>NW_012120733.1:102279-114779 GCF_000951035.1 Colobus angolensis palliatus | reverse complement strand
TTTTTTGAGACGGAGTCTTGCTCTGTCACCCAGGCTTGAGTGCAATGGCACGATCTCGGCTCACTGCAAGCTCTGCCTCCCAGGTTCACGCCATTCTCCTGACTCAGCCTCCCGAGTAGCTGGGACTACAAGTGCTCGCCACCACGTCCAGCTAATTTTTTATATTTTTGGTGGAGACAGGATTTCACTGTGTTAGCCAGGATGGTCTCAATCTCTTGATGTGATCTGCCCACCTCGGCCTCCCAAAGTGCTGGAATTACAGGCGTGAGCCACCGCGCCCAGCCTCTTACGACTTTTAAAACAATCTATTCCATTGAGGAATCCTTATATGATTACACATACCATGGTTATTAACTAATGGGATCCGTCACCAAGTTTCTTAGAACACATACTGTCTAATCTTACGCTTGGAAGAGACAGCCAATCACCGACAATGCATTTTCTCCTTTCATAATGTAGAATTGTCACTGAGAAGTGGCTTCCAACAAAGGACTACATCTTCCAGACCCCTTTGCAGGGTAGATGTGATTGTTTTCATGGGTTTTGGACCATGGCATGTGAGGCCCTCCTAAGCTTGGCCTTCCTGTGTCTCCTTACTCCATGTTCTTTTCCCTTTCCATCAGCTGGTGACAACCTGCTGGAATGGCCATAACCCTCCATCCCCCAGGCAACCTCAGAAGTCACATGTTGTAAATGGCAAGGCCTCTGAAATGACTGTGGAGTCTGGGCACTGGTTGTTTATTACAGCAAGAGATCTGTAGAATGTGTAATTGGGTATGCCAAGACAGGATTACAAATTCATTTTCATAGAAGGTAAAGCAAAGTGACCAGACCTATCAGAATTTGGGGGTCAATGGACACAAGCAGGATTCTTTCCTCAGTCACTTGTGTAGATGGCCAATTCATGATCTTAATTTAGTACATTTTAACTTCTTAAAAAGCATGACGTATGCACCACAAACTATTAATTTTACCTTCATTTTATAGCTGATGAAAAAGATAAGAATATTAACTATACCACCCTCCTCCATCCAGCTTGAGTTGTTCTAGAAATAAAGCTTTATGCTTAGGAGACAGCATCAGTTAAACCTCATAAAAATCTCATTGACAGCATCATCAATCCCTTATGGTTGGAAAGAGCAAAGTAAGATGCTTCAGAAGAGAAGCATCTGAAGATGCTAACTCTAGGACCTATTGCCATTTCTGTGGCATTTTCATTTCCATTGCTTTGGTACCATGATAGGCTTAGAGTTTAGTAAATCAGAAACTGACCCCAGGCATCTAGCAATTGTTCTTTATTGAAAAACACTTTCAGAAAAATCCAAGGAAATACAGAAGCAAGGCAGCACCATAGTCTTCCCAGCCGAGGTGGAAGTGCCTCTGGTTTCTCCAGGAATTCCCACTGGAGTTATCATGACTCAAGAGTCTGTTGCAATCAGTTGTAGAAAGGCAGAGAGTGACAGTTGGAATGCAAAGAAATGTGCACAACCCAGAGCTCTCTCAGCTTTGCCAAAACTCAAGTGCCCCCATGGGAGGGTCTTGCAACATATGTTCTGTTGAGCAAAGAGGTTGCAAACCAAGCAGTTATTGCAATAAACACCACTTGTGACAAACAAGGTTTGTAGATTTCAATTTATTTTTTAAAAATGCTTGTCTTCCTCACTAGACAATCAACTCTATGAGGGCAGAGACTATGTCAACACTGTACCACCAGCCCCTGGCACACAGTAGATACTCAATAAATATAAGTTGGAAGGATGGATGGAGGTAATGGATGGAAGGATGGATGGAAAGATGAATGGAGGAATGGATGTGACCCAGCTGAAGTGTGATTAGGAACATTCTCTTGTTATGGGTGGAGGAAAGAGAGGGGAGATTGAGAAAATAAGATAAAATACATTGATGCATATCATTTTTGGTGTTTGAAAAGTAG
The DNA here is from genome assembly GCF_000951035.1 of Colobus angolensis palliatus. NCBI lineage: Eukaryota > Metazoa > Chordata > Mammalia > Primates > Cercopithecidae > Colobus > Colobus angolensis. The sequence goes on along the minus strand of NW_012120733.1, from coordinate 112,846 downwards.
GATTGAATTAGGACTAAGAAATCTAGAGAATTTTACCTCTTTCAATGCCCAAGCCACACTTTTCTATCACTTTTAAACTGAAAACATAAATGCCTTCCCAACATTTGCTTTGCTGGTAGGAAACGCTTTAATAATCTCTAAGTTGCCATGGCATCATTAAAAGAAAGGATGTCATGCCCGGGTCCAGAACTTAAAAGTGGCAGGCACCAGCAAGCACCATTGCTCCAAATGGGCTTGCCTTACAGGTCCTCACTCCAACACTGCTCACTTCCTCCAGCTTGAAAGTGGAGAATATGTTCACATGCTGGGTGGTAAGTAGGAGGAACTCTGATCAGCAAGAAGCTTGCAGTGGACAATATGAGGCATTAGTATTTTACTGGCCACAGTGTGACTGGGTTGCACTCTGTTCTGACATTAGGAAGAATTTCATGCCTGGGCAAAGTCAAAGTTTGTTTCCTTTAGTCACATTACTCAAAGAATAAGTTGACTGTAACCCAACAGCACTTGTGCAAATTCCAGGACTCCATTTATGACTATTCTGAGGCAAACATCTGCCTGCGCAGTTTGTCCTTCTATCCAGTCTATTCTTTGGAGTTCAGATCCTTGGTCAATCTCACACCCAGTGCTATCTGCCTCATTGCCCAGCATCAGGAAGCAAAGAGTATGGTGCAATAAGACAACAACCTGGCCACGGGATCAGGAATGGGGTCAGGTCAGTTGACATGAGCATACTCATTAAATATGTTCAAATGTTCCCATCCCACCCACCCACATGACATGGTCCCGAGCCCTGAGATATCCCAAGAACCTCAGTTGAGAAATCGTTATGGCAGCTTCACTGTTGCTCAAGAACTGGGGTATTGTAGCAGCCTGGGGGTAGGTTGTCCCTAATGTTCTCTAAGTTCTTCACATCAGCCAGAATCCCATCTATGCTTGTCTCCAGCAAATGGAGGTGGCCCCTCTGCCGATGTGCCCTCTCTTCCAGCTCTGACATCATGGGCCGCAGTTGGCTGTTGATCTGGTTCTTGGCTCGGGAAAGCTTCTGCTCCAATAAGATCAGCCCCTCTTCATCTACACTGACAGGCTGGTCTATTTCAAGGAATGAGACATGAGTTAACATAGAAAAGCTGTAGTTAGATTTCCTTCAACATGATTGCCTTTCTATACCCATAACTAATTCCTGTTTCCACTTGCCTATAGCAAATAGTATACCATGAATTTTAAAGCTTGTTTTAAATTAGAAATCATCTAGAAAGAGTCCTGAGAAGGCTAGCCTAGCTACTAGACTATGAACAATGCTGTTCAAGACTCTGAGCTATCTAGTTCAGCAACATGATGTCTAGAGTTTTCCTTTCGTGTTAGGGTCAGTAGTTAACGCTCTGAGAAAAAAAAAAAAAAAAAGAGGACTGAAAGTCAGAGGGGACTGAGCACTATCCAAGCCCTTTGCCTAACATAGGTCACTGCTAGGATTAGATTCAACTCCAAATTATGCTTTCCAAACCACTCTTAAGAAATATCTTGCTGTTTTCTATTAGAAGACCTTTAGAAACTGGCTGAGCTTCAGGGTTAAAGAGGCCAAGGTATGCTTTGCCATTTGGGGAATGGATTCCAGCTGCTAGAAATTGATGTCAGACATCATTCTGGCCTGAAACAGCAGTCATCCGACTAGAAGTTATTTTATTTCCAATTTAAAATAAAATCACATTCGTTCAGGTATGTGTTACCCATAGACTCTTTAAAACTAACGTCAATATGAAGAGCACCTGGCCAGACCCATTTAATTCAAATAGGTTTGAGTGGCCCTTGGTCAATTCGAACTCAAGGTCAAGTTGCCTCACATATCTGAGCTGAAGTGATAGTATTTGACTGCATGAGTTTATTATACCTAGAACAGTTAATCTCTTATTGCTCCAGGACTTAAGAGAGCACACAGAGTAGAAACAACACTGTAACAAAAATGCTGATCCAAATGGATCTGTCACTTGGGGTCAGGGAGAATTTAGGAATTTAGGATTTTATGACACACAGAGGAAGTTAAGTAAGCTTGGGAACAAAATAACCTTGTTTATGGGAAGGTGGCACGAGTTGCTAGAAAAGAACACAAGCATTGGAGGCAAAAATATCTCAGTTTGGATCCTGGCTCTACAATTTACTATGTGACCTGTGGGGCATTATTAACCTCTGAGCCTCAGTTCAGTCCTTCATGAAATAAAATAATTAAAATGATAAAACCCACCATAGAGGACTTTTACAAGACAAATGATATTACACCATGAAAATATCTGGCATGATACCTGACACATAGTAAATATTTAATAGCTTCCATCTACCCTGCTGTCCCTACTCTCTCATATTCTCTTTACAGGTCTCATTAGTTTCATTGCCTTTTTTTTTTTTAAGAACACTAAACAGTCTTGCTAAAGTTTCAGTTGGGAAGGTTTGTGGTTTTTTTTTTTTTCTTCTCAATCCTTTGAGGGCATTTTACTGTTGTAGACTCATTGGATCACAAAGCAGACCCAAGACTCTAACAACACAGATGATATTGGTCTCTCAGGGTGATGATGACACCCTACAGAAAAATCCAGTTTTAAACGTGTTCTACTGAACTGGAATAGCAGAGCCAAACCTTTTCCTAAATGTTACTGGAATCTGTGACGAATCCCTAGTTCCACATCTGCTGCAGTCCAAGCTTGATAAAACAGTCCAAATAAGGGTTTGATATCAGCTCTATCTAAATCCAGAAATTTAACCAAAATAAGTTTTCTTCTGGGAGTGATTCTGTAGGGAAATCTGATTTTCTTCCACATTGTGCCATCAGATCTTCCTAAAATTATCTTACAGGCCTACTCTCACCACATTTCTTCTGGGTTATTTACCCAAGCAGCTCAAGTTCCTCCCACTGGTTACATCAAGGTATAACTTTGGTTTGGGAAGGAACAAACGTAAAATCGGCAAGCGATTCTTTTTTTTTTTTGAGATAGTCTTGCTCTGTCCCCCAGGCTGGAGTGCAGTGGTACCATCTTGGCTCACTGCAACCTCCGCCTCCTGGGTTCCAGCGATTCTCCTGCCTCAGCCTCCCGAGTAGCTGGGATTACAGGCGCCCATGACCACATCTGGATAATTTTTGTACTTTTAGTAGAGACAGGATTTCACCATGTTGGCCAGGCTGGTCTTGAACTCCTCACCTCGGGTGATCCACCTGCTTCAGTCTCCCAAAGTGCTAGGATTACAGGCGTGAGCCACCACACCCAGCCGGCAAATGATTCTTGACTTCACAGACTGGCAGAATCTTCCTTCACATCTTCCCAGCCACCATTCTACTGCCTTAGAGCAGGCTCCTGTCATTTCTCTCCTCAATTATTTCAACAATATCTTAACTTCTCTCTAACCCCCTCCTCTCTAACCCGCCTTCTCTCTAACCCCCCTTCAAGCTTTTCTCCACTTGGCTGCCCTAGGGATCTTATACAGTGGTGATGTTATTCCTCTGCTTAAAACTGTCCACTGGCTTCTCAGGGTCCAGGCCACACTCCTAAGCAGGATTCCCAAGCTGTCTCGTGTTCTGTGAAGTTGCTTGTATACACCCAGTTCTTTGGCCCACAGACCTTTACCCACAAGTGCAATAGGTGTTCAGTGACCTATCTTAGCAATGGTAAAACAGGGTCCAGTAAATGTAAGGGAACCTGCCCAAAGTATCTGGGCCTGGAAACAAAGCACATTTACTGATATCCTTAAGGAAAGCTGAGATTCCCCTTCACTAGGGCTAGGTATAGTGAGTGTTCTGGAGCAAAGCCCTGGAGAATGTGGGTACTTCACATACCCATCAGATGCAGGAGGCCATCCAATGTGTGGAGTGTGTCTTGGATTGTAACCCCAGTGTTCTTGGCTCTGGTGTCAACCTTCTGGGCTTCTGTAATCACCTGCAGACAAATAAGCACAAACCAGCCTTGAAAAGGTATTTTCCATGTTGGCAAGTTGAAAGGGATCTCATGTTGAAAGCAACAGGAACTCACCATCTGTACTGCATCCATATTCGTGTCAAACTCCAGCTCCTTCCTTTCCAGCTCTCCTTCCACTTCCCTCATCTCACTCTTAAGTGAGGCCAGTCCCTTTTCCATGGCCAAGGCTCCATCTGCTGTCACATTGGCTTCCAAGTTCAGACTCCCAATCTCCTGGGAGAAGAAAAGGAGCCAGGGACGGAAGGAGAGATAGGGGTGAGGTACAAAAGCATCCCAAAGACAAACGTAGAAAAAATACAGCTGCAGCCAGGCCCTGATGGAGTAACTTAGATGAATAATGAGAGAATCAGACTTAGGGACACACCCTTTGCCAAGCTTTGCCTCAAACAAGCTAATTTGGGGGTATGTTTTTAGGGACTAGGAAGGTCAGTGGCAAGACATTGCTTCCGTCTCAATTCAACGCTCACCAAATGTTGAACGGAGTTAGGAACCATTTGGGAAAACCCAGAGGACAAAAAACACATCATTCTCTGTCATGCCTCTTTGCTGTCATAGTCTTTTAATCTGGGGCTGCCATGGACCACAACAGGGCTCTGAGCCTCAGAGGTTAAAATAAGCTCAATGCTCTCTTTCCCTCCACACCACCCTTGTGTTTGGTGCTACCGGTATCAACACACATGTCGATTTCTCTTTTACCTGTTCAATCTCACTGGAGATCTCCAGGGCCTCCCTGGCCCCATTCTTTGCCCTCTGTGCGTCAGCAGCAGCACTCCCCAGGGCTCTTTCTGCTTGCTGGGTCTTGTCACTGGCGTCTGAAACCTTCTGGCTGATGTAGGAGAGTCTCTTCATGGCTTCCTCAGCTTCTGCTTTTCTGTTGTCCACCTGCAGGTCAAACTCTGAAATGAAGAAAAGAAAACACTGCCATGAAGATGAAAGCAAACTTACAAATGAGTGAAAGGGGCTGATGTAAAGAAAAATTCCTGAAAGAGTGTTATTACTGACTGGGGGTGAGGGTGTGGGACGTTGCAGCTGGAATTAACTGTCCTATCTAAGAGAAAGCATCTTAAAAGATGCATTGGAGGGGTTATAATTATTCTGTTGCTTAGAGAAACCGACAATCAGCCCAAGTTCCACAGCACTGCAAGAGTATCGAAACTGCAGAGTGGATCAGAAGCAGGTAGAATCTTTGAAGCCCAAAGCATCAAGCCAGAGCTTTAAGCCCTAAGCTCCAATGATAAGAATTGGGTTTAGGTTTGAATGGATAGAGAGGTACTTTCCATGAAAAAAATTCCAAAATTTTAGGAATGTTTCTCTTTTGTGCTTTACTGAAGAAGCCTGACATTTTAATGAAATCTCTGCAAGGCACAAATCCAAATCTCCTGGGATCTAGATGCAGTGACAAAGGTTGCTCTGTTATCACCACAAAGAAACATATCAGTTCCATACTGGAACCAACCAGACTACAGAGGAAAAGGAAAAATGTCTGTACAGTAGTGGTATGTTGCATCTGTGAGGGACCTTAGAGATCACATAGTTTAACCTTGTCTCTAAAGAGGAAGATATTAGGTTCTGGAAAGGTTACATGACTTGCCTATGGTCACACAGCTAGTCTGGCCTGGTCAGGTGGCCCAGCAGAAATCAGAACTCAAGACTTCTGACATCTAGCTCTATTATTACTACTATATTAAATATTAATGTATTAATATTTTATTTAGAAAGATATTTACTAAGGTATACCAATATACCTGCCACTTCGAGAGATATACGAGAATTCAAAGGAAATCGGTCATGGCTATACCCTTAAAATACTCAAGTGACCTGAACCATGAAGTACTAACCTCTGAGGTTTTTAAGGATGCTCTCAACTTCATAAAAAGTGGCATTGCCCATACTTAGTGCTTCTTGTGCTCTGCTTTTAGCAAGATTGGCACGGGAAAGCAGCTGATCTGATTTCTATAAAAAGGCAGACAGAACAAGATTAGAGGAAGTACATTCCTGCTGGCAAAATCACTCTGACACATTTCTTTTCATGACAGCAGATTGTTGTGATTCACTGCAGAGTCTAGGGGTGCTGTAGCAAACCCCTCTACAATCTGGGACAGAGCAAACTTTATAAGTCCACAACACATTCCATATAGAGAACGGTCAAACTCTAGTCCACCATCAGGGACAGGAATGGTTTTATAAATCATAATTTTAAACTCTAGATATTTCCTGAAGTCAAGTAGTAGACTGAGCTAGACCAAAATTAGACCCAAGAGGCCTAGGTCCTATTCCTAGGTTTGAGGGCTGACTCACTGGGTGGAGTTGAGCTAATCACACCAAGATCTCTGCAACTGTTACTTCTTCCATAAGCAGTGCCTTCATTGTTGATTTTTCCAGAAACAAGGTCTTGCTCTGTCACCCAGGCTGGAGTACAGTGATGTAATCATGGCTCACTCGAATTCCTGAGCTCAAGTGATCCTCTCACCTCAGCCTCTCAAGTAGCTAGGACTATAGGCATGTGTCATCATGCCCAGTTATTTTTTTATTTTTTATTTTTTGTAGAGATAGGGGCCTCACTATGTTGCCTATGCTGGTCTCAAACTCCTGAGTTCAAGTGATCCTCCCGGCTTGGTCTCTAAAAGTGCTGGGATTATAGGGATGAGCCACCGTGCCTGGTCAGAGAGCTTTTGATTATTCTTCTTGCCATATGTATTCATATGGTAGGCATTCAATACATGTTTACTGAGTTAATGAATTAACAAAATAATACCTCTCTCCCATTCTTTCCATTCTGTAAGAGCTGCTGTGTTTCTTCTTCCCAGTCTCCCAGATTCTTTTGTGCACGTTTGAACTCATCCATATGCCTGGTCACCAGGCTTGAGAGTGAATCAGCTTTTTGTTTGATCCTCTTTGCTTCTTCCACCTGTGAGCCCAAAGAAACCAAGGAGTCTGACTTCTGCTTACCAGTTACCACATTAGCTTTGTTAGGACCTGGCACCATTGTTTGAAAATAGCAACAGCCTTAAGAAGCCAAGAAAATAGTCACTAGCCATCCAGGCCCCAAACCTAACAGAAATGAGTCAGTATGCCCCATGAAAGTAAGGCAGCAGGTCCCCTCAATGTGAAACAGGCTTTGTGTTTGTTCTTTCTTATTTTTAAAATTTTTACATGTTAGTTTATATATTCATGGGAACATATATCCATGGGAATTGTGAATTTTTTTTCTGTAGGTAGTAAACAAAATTTTCTTAATCGAATAAGTTTGGAATTGTTAAGGGAACTGATGGCAGAAACAATGCAAAACTTTTGAGAACAAGTCATCTCCGAGTGGCTATACATAGAGATATACTATAGGTTGGACTCAAGTGTAAACAAAAAACTTTATAAAAATTTCCCACAGATTTCAACAGTCCCCAGAACTAAGGAAGATACATAAAACTTTTATCCAGTAATAGGTTTAGTATGGGTCAAAGCCTTTCCAGAGACTAGGATTGGGGTTTAAGAACAAGGAAATGGATAATGAGAAGGCTAAATACTCTTCCCACTCTAAAATAGAAACGGTCAACATGGAGAAAAAACTGAATGCTTGAACAATATTATGGCACCCCCAGAGAAGAAAGTATTTATGGCCCTCCTGTATGTCAAGCACACAGGCCGGATGCCCTCACCTGAAAGGACTGATCATTGACTCCCTGAAGCTGAGACACCGAATCCAGGAGGCGGAGACTGTGCTGATAAGACCTATCTGCTTCAGTTTCTGCTTGAGTGGCCTCCCTTGTCAACTGCTGGGCCAGGGACTTGGTTTTCTCCAATCTGGTATTGGGGGTGGGGTGGGGAGGGCGCAGTAACAAAAAGAGGACTTTGAGAATTCTTTTTTTTTTTTCTTTGAGACAGGGTTTCACTCTGTTGTCCAGGCTGGAGTGCAGTGGCGTGATCACAGCTCACTGCAGCCTCATCCTCCCACGCTCAAGCAATCCTCCCAATTCAGTCTCCCAAGTAGCTGAGACTACAAAAGTGAACCACCACACCCAGCCCCCCTTTTTTTCTTAATAAAAACAAAATTTCACCCTGTTGTCTTGCAAGTATGTAGTTGGAATAACCAGAAGAACCAAATAAAATTATTTATCAAATACGTGTCCCTCTCTACTAAACATAAGCCTTTTAATTTATACAGGTTGGGTCAGAAAAATTCAATCCCAAGTTCCCCACTTCTTGATAACAGAAATATATTTCTGTATTTTTATATCTCCCCATGCCATCAGATGGGTTTACTCACACACTTCATACACCAGAGAGTGACCATACCTCCAAGTATTGTAATCACAATCAAAACATAAATTTTATTTAAACTAACCAACCTTTTTTTCTTCCAGTCTTAAAAATATCTACTTTTCCCCAAAGTAAAACTCCCATGTTTTCGGCCCTCTTATTCTCATGAATAATATGTTTTTACAGCTAGTACGGTGCCCCTCAAGTACGGTTAGCATTTTGCCCTGGGAGTATCCAAGGTATAATGAGCCACGGGAGGACCCATAGGAACGTACTTTTCCACAACCCCCTGCACCACGGCACCGTCCAGGCTACTGCTTCCGCTTCCGCCTCCTTCACGGAGGGCGTTGTGCACCAGTGAGAGGGCTTGTTTGGAGTAGTCCTCAGTTTCTTTTGTCAGTTGCTCCATGTTACTGGCCGACTCAACGTGGCTGAAAGGATTAAAAACAAAAGAATAAGAGTTTTCACGCAAAGGGCTTCCTTTCGGTCGTTCAGTTAAACGAAGGGCAAAGAGTAGGGGAGCTGGTTTGATTTAGAAAAACCCTACAGAACTGACCCAAATTACATGGAATTAGAGGCTCTATCAAGAAGCAGAAGGTGTTTTGGAGAATTCGCCTCATGTCATAGACCTTGTAGTGATCTTTTTCGTTTATGGCATAATCACTGGAGGCCCGGAGCAGAGTGGAGGGTGGAGATGGGTGGGAGCAGTCTCAGGTGATAAAACACTGCATCTGTAAGTTGTCTGCTGCAGGAAGAAACCTCTAGGTCTTATTTCACCCAGGATTCAACCTCTACTCACTTTCGCTTCAGCTCTAAACTGGACCCACCACCAGGGGGACAAAGCATGTCTATAAAAGTTCCCTGGATACTTTTGGTTCCTCCTGGTTCTAAAAAGTGCTTTTTTGAAAAAAAAAAAAACCCAAAGAAACAGAACCAAAAATCAATGCACTCAGGAGGCAGCTCATGTTACAAATACACAAATCAACCCTCTTCCGCTGACTGAATTCCACTTTGGATTAACAGAGTCTGCCACCCTGCTGAGCACTCCCCTACCAGCAAACCCCTTAAACACCATAGGATTTCTAGTCAGAGTCAAGGATGAAGGGAGATGCATGTTATCATTGGGGCCCTGCAGAGCCGGTTTTCAGGAGGAAGTTCCCCCTCTGCAGTCTTGGCCCCCACAGGCTAACAAACAACTCGTTGCTACTTGTTCCCAGGCTTGGTGTGGGAGTCCCTGAAAGCTGCAGAGCTTTCTCTTCCAAGGGCTGATTCATTTGACGTGGTCCGAGGAATCACATCTGACATACACCACAGCCATACTGTGAGTCATAGGGAAATGTGGGAAAGAAACACCCTCACCCCCAACTCCTGCCAAATGACCCTGCCCAGTGGCCACTCACATGCAGTAAAAGCCAAGTGGTTAAAAATTGGTTTCAAGGTAGGGAATGGCTGCAAAGGAGCCTGGAGAGAATAAATATGATGCTTGGGTCCCTGATACCCTACCGTCTTATTCAAGTCTGACCTGGCAGAGACGGCTTGAAGCAGAGGTGCCCTCTAATGCTGCTCACCTTTCTGCTAATCTCGTGGCCTCCTGAGCCAGACTTTTAAAGCCATTTGGCCCCACGTAGTGGTCTGAGGCAGGAATGTTCTGTGGGAAAAGGAGAATCGGTTAAGGCGAATTGGTTAAGGATTTGCACTTGGCCATGGAACTTAAGCAGGTGTGGCATCTGTCCTGTCAGAACCACTTGTCATTAGTCACACAGGGTTCCACACGCTGACACTTACACCATGCCTCTATTCACTATTATCATTCTATTTTTAAAAAGTATGTATAGGCTGGGTATGGTGGCTCATACCTGTAATCCCAGCACTTTGGGAGACCGGGGCGGGTGAATCACCTGAGGTCAGGAGTTCAAGATCAGCCTGACCAACATGGTGAAACCCCATTCCTACCAAAAATGCAATAATTAGCCAGACATGGTGGCAGACGCCTATGATCCCAGCTACTCGAGAGGCTGAGGCAGGAGAATCGCCTGAACCTGGGAGGTGAAGGCTGCAGTGAGCCAAGATCGCACCATTGTACTCCAGCCTGGGCAACAAGAGCAAAACTCCATCTCAAAAAAAAAAAAAAAAAAAAGTATGTATAGATAAGAACAAAGAAATCCAAGTTCAAAAAAGTCTGTATAGATGCATTAAAATATATATACATAAAAAAACCCCAAAACAACAACAAACAAAACAAAAATTCTTTTCTTGCTGGGAGCCAAAAAAATTAAAAATAAAAATATATACATGTACATATTTTTATATGAATTTAAAGTCCAATAGAATATATTCCAAGTTTTTTTTTTTTTTTT
>NW_012120733.1:92982-101989 GCF_000951035.1 Colobus angolensis palliatus | reverse complement strand
TAGAGAATTTTTATTTATTTTCTACAGCAAACATTTTCATAATAAAGGAAACAATCAATACACATTATTTTCAATGTGACTTCCTTATTATAGTATCTGATTATCATTCCACTTCCTCTATTCATCTCCCACCCATCCATTTACATTACTGTCACCATAGCCTTCTTCATTCAGAAATAGAAGAGTGCTCAATCAAATCTCTCCCTCCTACCACATTACAAACTACATTAAGAAAATCATATTGGCAGCATTTTTTTCCCATTTTCAAAACCATGTCTTTATTGGGCTCCCTCCATCCCTCCCTCCCTTCCTTCCTCCCTCCCTCCCTTCCTTCCTCTCTTCCTTTGTCCTTCTTTCCGTCTGTCCCTTCCTTCCTCCTTTCTTCCTTCTTTCCTTCCTTCCTTTTCATTCATTCATTCATTCATCCATTCGTTCATGCACCAGACATTTACCACAGCTATACACTGTACTGTAGGCTGAGAAAGTAAATATGAACTAAAGTAAATCCTGCCCTCTGGGAGTTAACAAGCTAGGAGATAGGCAGAAGGGAGGTGAGGCAGGGCCAAGATGAGGATGTAGTTAGAAATAAATGAACTAGGGAGAAGAACATAACGCAGTAAAATAGGAAACTGCAGAAGGCCAAAGACATAAATAGATGTGACTGTTGCAAGGAACAGAAGTCCAACCACCTGTCAGGTAGATCAGAAGCAGAAAGTGAGCCACTGAGAAACAAAGTGAGTCAGTGAGATCTGGAAGTAGATCTCCCAACACAGCAGTAATTCTCAATACCCTAGCCCAGCAAAACCTACAGTGTTTCCCAAGGAAGCTTCGCTTTCTGCCAGGCTCAGCTGCATCTGAGTGATGAGCCTGTGAGTATCCCGAACTTGGTTCTGGTACTGACTTCCCAGGGCCCGAACTCTTTCCACAGTCATCTTGAGGTCATCCAGGCGGCTCCGGTAGCTGTTCTCTTGGCTCCTCACCTTGGCCAACTGGAGACCAAGGGATCTGCTAGCACCTGAAAGCAAAGAAGGAAAGGGAGCATGAGCACTTTCTGGGTCAGCATAGAGTTAGCAAACATAACGGAGGGTTGACTGGCTTATGGCCAAATGACAAAAGCACAATAGAGAAATGCATGCAACCATTCTTTTATCGCCATCATTCAAGTCCCAGGGGGAATGTCACAGACAGTCCTTCCACTTCTGCAAGGGCTGGTTGGAGATATTTGCTGAACTGATAACCATAGAAGATTTTATGACCTAACGTAGCCATTCCTTCTAGGACTATGAATTCTCCTCTGTCTGAAGGGAATTGGGCCTTCATCACCTTCTGAAATCTGGGCATCTCTCAGAATGTCCCGAAGGGCCTGCTCAGCCTGCTGCATCCTGCCTTCCAGCTCTGTATCAAGTACTGCTCCATCACCACCCTGAGCCTTTGAAATCAGGGCCTCCATTCTCTGAAGCTGCTGCATAAACTGATCCATCTGAAACCACAAAAGAAAGATCAGAACAGAGGGTGGAGACCATGTACCCAAGGGATTGTCCAATACCAGGTACCCTGGGGATAATACCAAAAGTCCAGAAACGCTTAGCATGTCATGGTGGTTAAAATTTTAGACCCTGGAGCCTAGAGTCCTTGAGTTTGAATCCTGGCCTCACTACTCACTAGCTGTATGACTTTGGGCAAGTCACTTTCTTTATCTATAAAATTAGGATAATGAAAATAAGAATAGTATCTCCTAAAGTTATTACTTGGACTACCTGGGTTAACATCTGTAAAGCTCAAGCTTTACTATGCAGTTAGTATTTGTAAAGTGAAAGCAGTTGCAAGCTAGAGACAAGAGAACAGTGCCTGACACAAAGGATATACGTAAAAGGCTTGTTAAATAGATCAGTTTAAAAAACAAGTTGAGTTTGCTCTCCATTCGGAGTTCTGTTTGGACCTTTGTCTTCCCCAATCCTCACTCCAGGAAGAAAAATAGTTAATAATTAACAAGAACATCAAGTTCATTCCTCTCTGGAATTCAAATGAGACATTTCTGGAGGCCATTCTTGTTTGGGAAGTCTTGATACTTTCTGGACTCCTGATATCTTTTATGTTTATGTTTTTCTTCATTTGTTTTACAAAGACATCTGTTGAAAAAAAATCGAGCTGGAAAGTGACATATTATAGTGGGAAGAGCCCTGAACTCAGTTAGGGGACATGGGTGGGATTCCGAGTTCCACCTAGCCATATCACTTTGAAAAATTTCAAGTATTTTGAGACTTTATTTGACCAATGAAAACTGAGGTCAGAATACTTTTCCATTCAACTCAACTAAGTTATCACTAGTGCCAAATGAAACAGTATCTGCAAAAGAGGTTTTGAAAATGGTATATATAAGAACATAAACCTGAAGTATTATCACTATACAGAAATTTTTAATACAGCAATTTTTAAAGAAAGAAATCGTAATCACACTCCCATCCTCAGGAGACTAGGAGGGTCCTAGATCTGTGACAGAACCAACCAGTGGACACTTAAGGATTTGATTCTGTGGGGTTAGGGGTGGCAAAGAGAAGAACGCATACCTGAATCTTCACTTGATTATAGCAAGCTGGACAGCTGAATGCTCCGTGCTCACAGTTGGGGCCACCAAATCCTGGCTTACAAACACAGGTGCCATCACTTCGACATTCTACAGGCTCTGAGCCCATGGGGTTGCAGTTGCAAGCTAGAGACAAAAGACAGACAAATGGAGCATTCACATCAAACTAGTCTAGAAACTGGAGGTAGAGCAAAGATACAAGGAAGGAGGATCAAGCCTCCAACAGCAGAGAATCCTTCTACGCCTCCATGCACCTTCTTAATACAGATAGGTCTTAGGAATCATGTGGCAGGTTTGCCTGGTGTGTGTGCCTGCGGGGAGATTATAGCCTTTCTGGCAGTGCTCATTTTCCTCCCCCGTTAAACTAAAAGCCTGTTAGATATTCTGCAGGCACTCTGGCTTTGCTTTCAATGTGAATAACATTTCTTCTGGGCCCATTACATGCCAGATGTAGACATCCCCCTCTATTTTGCAGATGAGGAATGTGAGCTCAGGGAAGCAGAGTAATTTGCCTGACGTTACATGGCAAGTAAATGGCAAGCAACAATGAAAGCTCAGGAAGGGCCAATGTTCTGTGGCCTCTGGTGTAGGAAATACAGTTAAGAAATTGTATTTCTTAATCAATCAAACTGATTAAGCCAGGTTCTGTTATAGGAGTTAAGGATATGATAGTGGGTGAGACACTTTGATGATTACAGTGATTCTCTGGGTGACAGTGATTCTCTGGGTTGTTCTATCTTCAGGGCGCACAAAACGCTGATTATATATCTAAGTGTGTTGTCATTATTTGCATACATATTTGTGTATCTTCCTTATTATCATAGAAACTCTTCGAGAGTTGGGATGACTTATTCACCATTATAGCCTCAGTATCTAGGTTCACACTGGGTACATGGTATGTGCTTGATAAAGGATAGTTGAGTGAAGAAATGTGTGGTATAAAGCCAGTGAAATTTCTGTTAGTAACCTAGAATTACAGCTACAATTAAAGACAGAATATAGTTAGAATATATAACTAGAATTATAGTGTGTATAGTGGGCTTTCTTTTATCCACCACTTTGAGTTAAATATTAATCATATATATGAGCAAACTGAGGCTCAGAGGGAGTAATTGGCATAATTAGCACAATATAATAGGTATGTTACAAAACTGGACTTGAACTCAGTCCTGCTGGTGTCATATGGGCTTTTCCTCTCATGAGGTGCTTTCTAGCACATCACAGCCAACCCAGAGATTGGGGTCTGGGCTGGTCTGGTCCAGAATTCCCCAAGGGATTTGTACCACTAAGTAGAAGCCTCAGGTTGCAGAGGTCCTCAAGCACTTCAAAGTGGAGACTCTGGTGTGAGTGGGAGGCTGTGAGCTCCATGCAAACCTCCAGGTCTTCATGAGGAACCAAGAGTCTTCCAACCTGGTTGTCCAGAGTGGCTCTGGACTTTTTTTTTTTTTTTTGAGACAGACTCTTGTGCTGTTGCCCAGGCTGGAGTGCAGTGACATGATCTCGGCTCACTGCAACCTCTGCCTCCTGGGTTCAAGAGATTCTTGTGCCTCAGCCTCCTGAGTAGCTGGGATTCCAGGCTCCCACCATCACATCCAGCTAATATTTGTATTTTTAGTAGAGATGGGGTTTCACCATGTTGGCCAGGCTGGTCTTGAACTCACAACCTCAGGTGATCCACTCGCCTCAGCCTCCCAAAGTGCTGGGACTACAGGCGTGAGCCACCATGCCTGACCCCATTCTGGACTTTATAAACAAAGTTAGGGTGAACAAAATCCTAAGTTCTGGGCCCCAAGGTCAGCCTGGAACTGAGGAGTGAGTCTGTGGGGCAGGCCAGCTCCTCTAGAACTGAACTTGCCTCTAGAATATAACATGTACAAAGATTTGAAAGCAGAGCTGGGCAAGAGGACCGGTCTGCACATTCATGCTTTGATCTGCAGCAGGCCTCAGGAATGCTCCACTACAGCTGCTACTTTGAAGCTGTCTCGTTAGGAGAACTTTCGACTGTTACTTTTCTATACATCAATTATGCTGACTTCTGAGAGAGTCTCTTAAATTACTTTACAGCCCACTCCCCTGCCCACTTGAGTTTGCTCAGGTTTACTCTCGAGTCATTTATTACTCTCCTACAACAGGTTTGGCGGCCACTTCCCTGCCTCGCTGCTTGGGATTGGGCATAGGATATGGCCCCGTGTTATCTCCCCTTCTGCGTAGGAATGTAAACCTGACCCTTTTCACTTCTCCCATCCAGCTTTAACCTAGCTCTGTCTTCCACACCTGGCTACAGGGGAAACCTGTCTTAAGGCCTTTGACAGATGAAGAAAGGCCCAAGGTGCTCATGGGTCAATTTGGTCAGAGAACCAAAGTAACATCGCGATATGAACTGCCATTGCCCCTGCTTAGATGGCAAGCAAGCGCATGTGTACACAGGCACACACAGACACAGCCTGCCTGGGTGGAGTCCTACCTCGACACTTTTCTGCTGGATTGGGAGCCAACGGGTCCCCGAAGTAGCCTGCTTTGCACTGGTCACAGTAGATGCCGGCTGTGTTGTGGATACACTTCAGACACCTGCCTGTCAGCCGGTCACAGTTCCCAGAGGCACTGGGGTCCACATTGTTGTTGCATTGACAGGGCTGACAAGGCCTCACTGGGCCATGTTCACCAAAGGGGTCCCCAAAGTAGCCATCAGCACAGAGCTCACAGCGGGCACCTGGGAAGGAACAAATGACCAAGCCTAGGTCGACATCCATCGGGAGGAAGACCAGATGCAGAGGCCTAAAGTTGCAAGTCACCCTCTAGAAGAACCAGAGAAATGTGCTTCTCCAGGGACCCCCGAACAAAGCCCTCAGGAGCAGGTGTGCAACGCAGGGCTGGCCCTCTCACTCCATGCCCACCGCAGGTTGCAGAACACAGCAGCGCCACTAGGAGGCTTAACTAGCTGGCTGGGAAAAAGCAGGCAGCTCCACAGAAGTAGTAAGGTTTTGAACAATACCCCCAAAACGGCTGCTGAAGAATCCGTTCTTCTTTCAGACTGACCAGCAGAAGGATGTGACATTTAAGAGGTCACTAAGTTTTCCCTCTTTATCTCAGTTCATTAAGAAACAAACCATGTGCTTGGTCTGAAAATGTCATCTTCTAATGACAAACCTCTCAAAACAGCTTCAGGTGTTTTCTCCCATAATTGCACTCCGCTCTTGCTTAATCCACTTTACCTCTTGGGCATCGCAATATCTTATCTTTAAGATATTATCTTTCGAGTGAGCACATTTAGGTGAACCCGAAGTCATTACAATTTCCTAGAAATTCCTCAGAATAGAAGCTATTTGCACACATTCATGGCATCAGGACAGGAGGAGGCAGATAGCAGAGCAGACCCGTGGCCTTACCGGTGACCCCGGGAGGGCAGTTATTGCACACCACCTCCTCTGTCTCTGGCATCACTGAGCAGCTGAACCCGTTATGACAGGGACATGGCTTGCAGCTGCGGGGGTCGTGTGGATCATTGTAGAAACCAATTGGGCAGTCAGCACACTCAATGTCAGGATTCTCATCCCCTGAATAACAATCTCCTGGGGGTAGAAGAGTGGAGGGGCAGAGAAGTGAGCAGGGTCAGACAATACATTTCCTTCAACACGGGTCAGAGCGGAGAATGTCAAAGTGCCTGAGCACTGGCATTCACCCTTGCCACAGAACCAAATCTACACATGACCAAGGCCCTGAATTTCACCCTCGCTCCCCTATCCAAAGTAGACACCCACTTCTTTTACTATCCATAACCTAACACCGTTCCCTATGTTCTCTGTGACCTGACACCACTTGTCTGCACATTCATTTAGACCCGGACTTGTCTTTGATCTCCCCACACAATTCTTGCAACTCAACACCAACTCCCATACTCAGCACCGAACCATGACGACCATTTCCTGTAACCTGGCACCTTTCTCACAACCTTGTGGCATTTCCACAATGAACAGGATTGAGTGTAATAAGGCACCATGTCCATCTTCCCTGACTCCAGCTCAGCTCTCCTTAATCCTTTCCCACATCTGATGTGAGTTCAGCCATGGTCTTTCTTACACAGCTCTCTCTCCTCCACACGACACCCCAGCCACCTGGTCCAGGTGTCATTTCACTCACCTGTGTCTGGATCACAGGCCCCTCCCCCTTGACAGTTACAAGGAATACAGGTGCCAAAAGGCCCCAGTTTCGCTGAATCTCTCTTGTAGCCAGAAGCGCAATCCTGGCAGAATTGCCCCTTGTACCCAACAGGACATATACACTGTTCAACCCAGGGTGCCGGGGCTCCAGAGATGGGTCGGGCTGAAATCAGGGTCACATTGTCAATGTACCCAGTACCTGCAATTGAGAGTACAGTTTAGAAGTTGCAAGTGGTACAGCCTGAAGATCTCAAGTCAGATCTCTCTTGGGATTTTACTTTTCTTAACTCCCTAACAAAGACAGGTGGTGTTCATACATCATGCCATGTAGAGAGGTATAGCAGTCCCCCACTGTGACTGAGCACACAGGCTCTGGGGTCAGAAAACCCGGGGCTTAAATTCTGACTCCACCTTCCCTAGCTGTGTAAATTGGGCAAGTCCCTCAGCCTCTCCATGACTGTGTTTCCTCAACTATAGACAAGAAGTAACAGTGGTATTTATCTCCTATGTCTGTTGTGAAAATTAAATTAGATAATGCATGTATTATAATCTACCTGGCATACAGTAAGAGTCAATACATTGTTACATGTTTCTGCTTCCGGCTTTATTTGCTGCATCAGTGACATGGAAATAGTGCATGCTAGCCACGTTTCCTTTTTACGTGAGTGCAGAAAAGCTTAAGAAACTCTTGTTAAATAATTCCACTTGGGATTAGGAGGACCCAACATGTAAAATTCAAAAAAAAACAAAAAACAAAAAACAAAGGAATTAATAGAATACATGATGACTCAAACAGGGTAGCATAGAGAATAATCTCAAAAGGAAAAGCTGCTCAAGGAACAAATAAGACTGTGTTGTAGGTACCATTTCCTAGCTAAGGAAATGTGTCCATTTATTGTAGATTATCTTTCTCAGATAATCAGCTTTAAAAAAAATTAAGTGGCCCTTTTAGCAAGGTAGCGTCATTCACCCTTCACTGGTGCTGGGTGTTGACATCTGTTTAGAGAAACATTTCTTCTAAAAAAGCTTCTAGAATATAAAAATTCAGATCAAATCAATTATTCTAGGTCAGAATCATCAAATAACTTACCTACTTGTTTGGAGACTGCCACCACCTTAGACAGCTGAATCAAATTACACTAAAACCTAAGAAGAGAGAAATTAATTTCTCTTAGCCACTTACTGTATTCTCCATATGTAGCTCGGATGCGGAGGGCTGTGAGATTCCGCAGTAACCTTCGATACTCAAAGTAACTCAGCTGGGGGCTCCAATTACTGCTTGGATGCTCATTTAACCTGCATAATTTAAAATCAAAAGCTTTAAAAATCCGATTCTTACCACATACCTACCTGTTATAAATTATGCCTGAGGATATGGGAACAGCTAAGCCCCTTCCCAGTCCTGCTTAGAAGGGGGCACAGGACTGAGAGCCACCTTTTCATAGGCATGTACTTGGACCTTCCTCACTCCATGGGGAGGGCAAACCCCAGAGAAAGTGATGGAGGGCATCCCAGTGTGGGAAGTCCAGATCCAGGGGTGACGTCACCTGAAACCATGTTGATCCCGAGTCCTCAGACACCACTTTCTATTCTTGGCCACCCATAAGCTAGCATTAGGAATATCTCCACGTTCCAGAAGTTCTGATTCTCAAGAGCAACCATTCATTTTTTTAAAAAAAAAATCATTTCTTTGTTATCTGAGCACATTTTACTTACTTTTTTCAAAAACCAGCTTCCACTTTTACATTGTCCACATTTAATACTTTTTAATTTGGCATCGTAGTGGCTCACTATAACATATCACCAGCCCCTGTGCTGTTCTTCTAAATTTCATTTTGTTTTTTACCGAAGTATCTCATACAGGAACAACACTACCCACCTTCATTTCATTCACTGATTTGTTAAACAAAAGTTGACTGTGCACTTGGTTTGGGCTAGAAGCTATGTCAGGCTGGAGGACACAAAGACAACAGGGAGAGGTGATCACCATCCAGCCAGGGGAGTCGGGTGGGTAGACATACAGTTATAATAAGATGCCATGAATGCTATAACAAATGCATGCACAGAGTGCCATGGAAACACAAAGTGACTGCAACTTTACCCGGGATTCTGAGAAGGCTAATACAAAGGAAGAACATGGAAGCTGAATCTCAAAGAGTAAGTTCACCAAGCCTGGAAGGTGGGAATGGGCATTCCAGGCAGGAGAGCTGTGTGTGTGTGTGTGTGTGTGTGTGTGTGTGTGTGTGTGTATCATTAGAACACATAT
>NW_012120733.1:77358-92932 GCF_000951035.1 Colobus angolensis palliatus | reverse complement strand
AATCTCAAAGAGTAAGTTCACCAAGCCTGGAAGGTGGGAATGGGCATTCCAGGCAGGAGAGCTGTGTGTGTGTGTGTGTGTGTGTATCATTAGAACACATATACTTAGATATTTGATACATTCTTTATTTGTATTCTGTGGGTCTTCTTTTCCCTATTGCCATTACCTCTGCCCTTGGTTAGGCCCCTAACCACTCTCTATTGAGCCACTGTGAATGTGTTCTGATGGTCCAGTTAAGGGCCCTACCCAAACTATCATCCATATGGTGCCTGTATTTGCACCTAGCCTTCACACCTGACGATCACACTTCTCGACTTAACAATCTCTCAATGGCTCTGCATCGTCTTTTCAGCATGGACAAGACCTAAGCTCCTTGACGTGACATACAAGGCCCAACATGATGGGTCCTTTTCCAACCTTTGCAAACGTTATCTACCCATCTTCCCTATGCATGCTGTATTCCATTGCTTGCCAGTTCTCCCCTATATTATGCCTTTCTGCATCCCCACATATATTCACAGAGAAGGGTTGCCCTTCTCTGACTTTTCTCCCTGGAAAAGCCCTGTGGACCTTTCCATTATTAGCCCACACATTGCCTCCTCCTGAAGGTTTCCCTGACTCTTCCAGGCAGAATCAGGCACTTTCCAAGACCCCATGAACATGCACCACCCCTAAAGCAATTATCCTACTGTATTATGCTTGCTTTTTGACATGTTATACATTGTACTAGACCGTGAGCTCTTGGAAGGCAAAGACCATGTTCCATCTTTATTTTCCAGCCTCTAGTGCAGTACTGAGCACTTAGTAGGCATAGCTCCCTTCCCCAGCCTCTCTGCAAACACCATGCAGAACCCCTGTTCTATAGGATACCATGCAATCCCTGTAGACACACACAAAAACATCCGTAAAGTCACTCCCACCTCTTTCTCCTACCTCACTTCTCACTGCACTCCTCTCGCCGACTTAATGCTCCACTCATGCTCGACCATTTGGAATTTTCTAAATGCAAAAACCTTCTTCAAGCATTGCATTTCCTCTGCCTTGTTAACCTTTCCTCCCTTTTCTTTCCTTAAAGGGCTGCCTTTCACATTTGTCATGTGGTCCTGGGAAGCTTTCCTTCATCATGCCAACACTGGCATGCCTCCTGTATGTGCTCAGAACTTCTGTATCTACCTTGTCTATTTCTGTCCCTTGACAAACTGCACTGTAATTATCTATTCATTTTTCTCTCCCGTTAGCCTGTCAGCTGCTTGAGGGAAGGAATCATGTCCTTTCTGAGCACATAGCAACCTTCGTGGTACATAAAAGGTGCTCAGAAAGGCTTGTTGAACAAATGAATGATGATTGAATGAATAAAGAATGGACTCGAACTTCAATCACAGTTTGCTCTAATTGACCTACTTGTGGTCTCTCTTTTTACCTGAGTGTGTAAGTCTTGGTGAGCCCACAAGGCAGTGTCTTGCCAAGTGGCATCAAGGGAGCTGTGATCCGTAGACCAGCACCTTCCAGGATCACATCGTGGGCAGATGGGTGTCTGCCTCCTCTGTCCACACGGTAGTCAAAGGACAGGCTTTGCCCATAGCTCACCTGTTGATTCCCAAGAAATTTGGCTGTGAAACAGAGTTTTAAAAGATTGAGATCAGTTGTGAAACTGGAGAGGCAAACAAATGTAAGTTTGCACTGGTGTCGGCAATTTTTGTTGAAGTCCTGTGTCATGCTGCCCCAAAACTCCTTGCTAGGAGAGTCAGGACCTGATACTGGACATAGCTATGACACTTTGGGCTATGAAGGAGGGTTAGTTACTGAAATGATAAAAGGGCCTTGTTATAAGACAATTCCATCTATTAGATGATTCATGATGTGGCCCTTATGACAGACTGTTTTGTAAAAATCCTTGGCGTATCAGCATAGCACGACTTGTTACATAATGCTTTAGTTGACAGAATGCCTTCATAAATATCATCACATTTGCTGACAATAATTCTGGGAGGCAGGCACTAGTATTCCCATTTAACAGTAGGGAAAACTTAAGTTCAGCGAAGTTAAGAGAACAGCTTGCCCAAGAATCACATATGTGCTAAGGAAATGAACTGGGGTTAGAATTCTAGCCAGTGCTTTTCCACCAAGGCACATACCACTGACTGATTTTTTTTTTTTTTAACTTACAAGTATTTGAAGTTTTAAGAAATGCTTTGTTTTTGCTTTCCACCTGTTTCTCAATAGATCCATAGGTTTGGCCACAGTCCTTGATTTCTTGCCTTGGTGGTAAACATAGAAACTTCTCATTTGATTAAAGGAGGCAGCTCAACCAGGGTCTGACCTCTGGGACACCCCATTCTACTCTGTTGGGGCCATTTACTAGTGACTCTCAAATCAGGCTTAACCCCCAACTCTCTTCTGGAGATGCTGCTACCCTGAATGCAAAGTGATATGGTTTCCACAATTTCTAACTCGATTTCTCTATCCTGACTTCCTAGTCCTATAAGCTGGCTTCCATAGGAGAAATTATTCCTCACATACCAGGAGCCACAAAATAGACAGGGTCTGGTCGTCGGGCTGAGCTAAACACATCTTGATGGCGCTGCGACCATTGGAGCTTTGCAGGAGACCCATTTCGTTGGACAGCCTTCCAGCCATCAACATCTGGAATACAAACATAATCAATCTGCATTGGACAAGCCCTCCTCATCTATTAAGTTAAACAAGGAAAGATTCGCTTGCCAACAAGTCCTAGTGGTGAGTAGCAAGTGGGGTTTTCTCAATATTTCCACATTTGTAAATGGTCCTTAAAATTATCCATGTACCTCTCTGTGTGGGTCTCAACTTCACCTGCTCCCGCCCCGCAGCTGCTATGATTTCTCATCTTTGAGTCTGACTCTTGTGATAAGATAGCAGGTTTTCTTCTGCCTGTAATTTCCATTTTTTATATTTATATAAACAGGCTCTGGCCTTAATGAAGTGAGAGGGTCCAGTCTTTTCAAAGGGAAACTCAGACTTAGTGTTGAAATAATGTCAATTTCCAATATTTTTATAGTGCTCTGTAGCTTGGGAACTAATTTTACATAAATTAGCTCATTTATTATATGTGAAAACAGCATTATTAGTGAATGTGAATTCCAGGAAGACTGTTATACACTCTCCAAACCAAATGAATGATTCCTTTGTGGTTTTGAAATAGATGGGGATGGAAAATTCAAGGAAATAAATCTAGTCTCTTTTGTAGTTATTCTTTTAAGTTAATGAGTGAACTATTTTCAGTCTATGACTTTTTCAAGACATCAGAGTATGCCTGAGTGCCCTGACAAAATAATGTACATTAAATACTATAAGAGAATTGCTAAAGAGAATCCATCCTGTGAATACGGAGGTGGTTGTCTGTAAGTACAAAGCCCTATACAACATTCAAAAACTAAAACCTAGAAAACGGAAGACTTTACCTTGATTAAAGGTAGAGATGATCTTATGGACACTGTAGTCAGCAGAGCTGCGGCAGCTGGCTGAATGCCCATAGCAGAAACACTGGGTACAGCCCTCAGGGTTCCCCCGATCCAGATTATAGTAACCTGATCGACACCTGCAGTAGCATTGTAGAAATCAGGATATTATAGGTTATTTTTTATTCTGTAGAGAGAATATGATGAATGAGTCATCCTCTCTCTACCTTCTTTTCCACTTGGCCCTATTAATTTTCAGAGGAGGGAAATACCAGATTTCACATACCACCCCCACCCCCAGACCGCCAGATGGACAATCACGACCCCCTAAATGAGACAGCATAGGGAACATTCACTTTCTGTTCCTTTGTAGAACAGAGCCACGTTTGTCTTAGTGGTCTGGCCTCTGAGTAGTTGGCCAGTCCTTGGTAGGAAATTGAGTGGTGGTCAGATGAGCAGAATGGTGTGGGCAGGGTTATGCAAAGCTGCCCTGTTCTGGAGCTACTGTTTAATGGGGACAAAGACTGGGAAGTGGGGACCAGAGAAGGTGAGGCTCCTGCCTCAGCATTACTCAGCTGTATTGACCCCCTCCCCAAGACCACTTAGGTGTTGATCCCCATCTCTGACTCTTGCACCTGGGCTCTGGCTCACTAGGGAAAAGTGCAGGTGAGGATATGACAAAGAAAAAGGATGGCTAAGACACTCTCCAAAAGCCAGGTGTAGGCTAGCATTCCACCTCCACTCCCAACTCAAGCCCTCCAGTGGCTTCTGTGAGGACCATGGCTGCCAGGCGAGTCTTCGATGCTGGAGTCACAGAGAAGAGGGCAGAGGAAGCTGGGGAGGACTTGTTTGTCCTCTGCTGAAGTTAACTACATCCTTCCACATGAAATAATGTGAAACAATGATGGTTTCAATGATCATTTATTTAGCACTTCTGTTGTGCCAGGCACCTTGAGTGTACTCTCTCATTTAACCTCCCTCTAACCCTATGAGGAATTGCTATTTCTGGTTTTCTTAGATGAGGAGACTACGGCCAAGAGGTTAAGAAACTCTTGATATATAGCAGGTAAGTGGCTGAGGCAAGATTGAAAATCATGTACATCTGCCTCCAAATCATGTAGTCTAAAAGCTACTGCACCACATGTTGGGGGGAATACTCTGAGTACGTATCACAGAAAAGCAGGGTAGCTGTGAAGGGCAGGTGCTTCAGAGAACAGTTGTAACTAAACATGCTTTGTTTTTTCTCTAAGAGCAAGAGTTAAAAGAATTATTATGGTTTCTATGGAGAAGAAACCTGCCAATTAAAAGAGCTTGAAAAAACAAGGAAGGATGGGAGGGGAGGAATGGGGAGGGAAGAAAAAAGAAGAGAAAGTAAGGGAATTAGACAAAACTAAACGATTTTGTTCAGGAACGCACTGGGGTAATAAATTATGAAGCAAAGAAAGAAAGTGATTACCATAAAAGTCAGAATGGTGGTCACTTCTAGGAAGGGGGAGAGCATTGTCACTGGGACGCAGTTTTAGCAGAGGTCTATTTCTTATCATTGGTGGTGATGACATTTATTTTATGTGGCATTCTATTTTTGTCTTTTATTTTGAAATTAAAAAGGCTTTCGACAAGTGACTTCCCTTTTAACACTTAAGCTTTATTTCCCTGCCTTCACCTCAGCAGCCAGGAACCCCTGAAAACACAAGTTAGGAGTGTATTTGGCATTTCCTCTGTGCAGGTATAAGTGATTGGCAGAGTGCCAAAGAACTGCTTTCTTACTTTTAAGGAAATAAGGAGGAAGCCTTGCTTCTGACGCCAGCCTCACAGTCCTCTGCTCAACAACCTCTGGGAGGGAAGAGTTTAAAGCCTGAGCACAGTTGTACTTAAGGCACATCCTGCACCGGCAGCTTGGGGGATGGTGCCTCGCTGCTCCACCTCCTCCAGTGTGGCTTGGCCCAAGGGGCTCGTACCTCGCCCTCACAGCCCCATGCCCATACGTGTGTGTGCATGTAACTGCCATCCTATCCCCAGGGCAGTGCCTTTTTTGTACACGATGGTTATATATGGCCATATGCTGTGATAGGCCCTCTTACAAGAATTTTCACAGCATGTTTAATTGGGCCAGGCCTTTCCAGCAACCAGCCTGAGTCCCAGGATCTCACTATGGATTACTGCCTCATACAGAGCACCTGGGATTAGGAGCCAGCTGGTGGGGGGAATCTCTGGGGCCCTGTGCCTCTCCCAAAGTCAAAACAAAGAGAAGGGACCCAGAGCAGAGTATGGAGTCCTGTGAGATTTGGGTGCTCAGTGGTTTTTTATTGATTTTTTTTTTTTTTTTTTTTTTGTAAAAGCTTAGTTTTTAAGGGCAGAGCAGGAAGAAGGTCATCAACATTTGTCAAATATCCCTTTTCCATAATTATACTCAGACGATTAATCCCTTAGTTGGCAAGGGACTCTCTCTGCTGTTTGTAGGGCCACAGTTCACACAGACCTATCACAGCGTTCTCCAGTGACAGCTGGCTTGCAGACACAGCGGCCCGCGTCACAGGG
This sequence comes from Colobus angolensis palliatus, assembly GCF_000951035.1. Lineage (NCBI taxonomy): Eukaryota > Metazoa > Chordata > Mammalia > Primates > Cercopithecidae > Colobus > Colobus angolensis. Next base: position 86,960 of record NW_012120733.1, on the reverse strand, counting down.
CCCTGTGATGCCAGCTGGGTCACAGTCACACTTGGAGTCTCTGGGAAAGAAGAAAAAGAAAATTAGGGACATGCTTCCAAACGCTTCACAAGTAGCACATAAAAATCAACTGCTCATGAGCAAACATCACTAAGCTGGGCAAGTCCTTCTTCAATGAGGTTTCTCCTAGCCGTCCTCACCTGTGCGGACCTCTCTCACACACCTGAGGACTCACTTGCCTCCACCGGTGCTCCTCAGAGTGTACTTGGTGGGTGGCAGCTGGGCCGAGAACTGTCAGCCACTCCTAAAGAGAGCGGGGGTTTGTGCCAGAATGTAAACCAGGTTCATCACTCAACTGTTTAGTTTACTTTGGTTGACTGTTTGGCTCTGTTTACATTTTTTTTTTAAATTATCATTTGTTTCCCTATTGTTTAATTCAATGATGTCTGCTTTTTATCATGATTAATTCCGTCTACCTGCTATTTTATTCCATTCAGTTCTTTCTGTTGGTAATTCCTCAAATGAGATGTAATTCGTATGCCATGCAATTCACCCATTTAAAATGTACAATCCAATGGTTTTTAGCTGATTCTCAGAATTGTACAGCCATCACCATCAATATGAATTTTTAGAACATTTTGATCATGCTGGAAAGAAATCCTGTGTCCTTTAGCAGTTGTTTCCCCGACCCTGCCACATCTCCTCCCTCCAGTCCCACTTCCAGCCCTTGGCAGCCACCAGTCTACTTTCTGTCTCTCCAGACTTGCCTATTCTAGACATTTCCTATGAATGGAATTATACCGTATGTGGGCTTTCATGACTGGCTTCTTTCACTTAGCACAATGCTTTTGAGGCTCATCCATGTCATAGCATGTGTCAGTACATAAATTCTTTTTGGTGATGGAATACATATATTCTTTTTGGTTACTGTTTTCACTTTTCAGCTATTATGAGTAATATTGCTATGAATGTGTGTGTACAAGTTTTTGTGCAGATATCTACCTTCTCATTTCTCTTGGATGTATACCTAGGAGTGGAATTGCTGGGATTGCTGGGTTTAATGGACTTTTTTTTGTTTGTGGCAAGATTTTCTCAATGAAGGTATCGGGGTTTTCACTGAATTCTGGCACAATCTCCCTATCTTGTCCACTCCTGCTTCTGTCACCCACTTTGTACGCAGTCATGTGTTTTATCTCATTGCTCAAAAACTAAGTTTACTGTCTCTTCTCTACTGATCTGTTCCTCCTCTGCCTGCCCTATGACCCCACCCAAATCCTGCCCAAACCTGGAGCACCCTTGACCCCTCCCTCTCCCTCACATTCCTCATCCACTCACATGCCAAGTCTAGCAATGCTTATGGCTGGAATTTCTTTGCCAGTCTTTATCTTTGAATTCTCACGGCCTCCTTCCTTAGCTCCCTCTTTACTGCTTATCTGGACCATTTGACAAACACATATTCAGCATCTACTGGGTGCTCAGAACCAGGGATGCTAAGAGAAATAGGAACAGTCCCCATTCCACAGGAGTCCTGTGCCAGGGCAGCAAGCACAGGGACAGCTGCAGATGCACTGGACACCCTCAAGGTGCCTCTTCCCACTCCAGGGCATGGGGACACAGAAGCAAACAAGACAGAGCCACAGGGGGCTTACATTTTAGTGGTAGAAATGGACAAACATGAATAGAAAATAAGATATGGAGTGAAACAGCAGAGTGAGAACACAGAGGGGTGGGACTGGTGCAGGAAGGCCTCTGTGAGGAGATAGTGGGGTGGGGATGGAGCAGGAGGCACTGCACGGCTTTGGGGAAGGCAGAGTGCTCCAGGATGTGCCAAGGTCACATGCACTTGGCTCTTTGAAGAAGGGAAAGAAGGCTGGTGTGACTTCCCTGCGGAGTGCAGGGAGCAGGGAGGAAAGTGGTAAGAAACCAAGCAGGCACCTAGGCTGAGGGTGGAGAGGGAGGAGGACCTTGAAGGATCTTGATAAGTTTTATCTCATTCTGAATTGGGCCAGGGAGGCGGAGCTAACAGAGGGTTATGTTTTAAAAGGGTTACAAAGGAGGAGTGGGGCAGGGGTGATCTCTGAAGACCATCTGAAAGGGTCAGGGAAAGCTGGACCAGAACAAATGCCAAGAGAGTATGAGAACTGGGGACCCTGACAACTGGAACAATGCAGTGTGGCTGGAGGGCAGTTCCTGTCCCAGCAAGGAGCCAGTAAAGTGGGCAATGGGACGCGCCTCCTCTGTGAGAGCCTTCCTAGCCAGTGCCCAGTGCTTCACTGGCAAGCCCCCACCAAGCCATCCCAACACTTGCCAGCTCTGCATCTCTGCAGATTGGTAATGTGATATTTAGTGCATACTCACTCATCTTCCAAAAAAAATTTGAGCAGGGATACAGGACATTCCAAACTAAAGGGGATCAAGATTATGCAGAAAAGTTCTACCCAAATTCACTGGGGCCAAAATGAGTCCCAGGTTACTTGAAGGACTCGTTGCCTCCCTTCATCTAGAGGGAAGCTGTTGCCAGAGAGAAGGACATGGACTCTGGACCCAAAACTCTGAGCTTAAGCATTAGCTCCAGCCGCACCAGTAACATCAGGCAACTTAACCTCATATTGTTTAAGTTTCTTATCTTTGAAATGCATATAATGATAATCCCAGCCTCTTAGGGGTATTGTGAGATTAAAGTAGATAGCCCATGATGTACTCTCAAAGCAGTGTTTGGCACAGGGTAGGGGCTCAGTAAATACAAGTGGTTGCTAAGGTTTCTATAATTGTCATCACTGAGGTAGTGACAGCAATGGTGGGATGCAGATGCTCACAGCAGTCTCTGGTCTTGGGTGCACCCCGCATCCGTGAGCATGTGGAAGCCTGGCAGACATCGGTCGCATCTGGCTCCTGTCACACCCGGTTTACAGCTGCACCGTCCGGAGTTGTCACAGCGAGCACTAAGAGAACCTGAAGCCCACAAGGTAGGGGAAAGGAAAGAAGAAGAGGAACTATTTAATGTATGCGGCATTGGAAGCAACTATCACCCTATGGGTGCTCCGTAAACACGAAGTAAGAAGCACCATCTGCTGCCTTTAACAGTCACTTCACATCGTCTGCATATTCTTCCACCCACCGGGGACAGTGCTGACAGCCGAGGATGTCTTCCACAGGGAGAAGAATTAAATTACTCATAAAAGCATTTGTCTCTGTCTGTCTGCTCTGATTGTGACAGTAGGTAGCATATAGCTCACTGCTTTTTAAAAGAAGTCCATCAAATCTTTAAGATCTCAAGGAAGATTTGTGAATGAGCACATTGGCCTCCTAGAAGAGAGTTCGTATCTGAAAGTGAGCAGCATTCTCTCTTATCCCTGGCAGGCAAAGCCATCTTTTAAGGGTCAGTGCTTATACAGTATGATCTTTATGAGCTTAAAAAGGGCTATTAACCAAAAATATTCACCTGCCAGGAGTGCTGGAAAGTATCCCCTGTGGTGTGCCCCCCGGCGGGATGTACCCTGTGTGCCTTTCCTAGGGGACTGTACTTGTCTTATGATTCCACTTTTTACAGATATGCTCCTAGTTGTAAATAGGTCCTCTCAGATTGAGTGCTCATGAAAAACTCAGGGCAACAAAATGTGTCAATGTGGGATGCCACCAGGTCTCACCACCTGCCCTTCCACACTCACTCCCATTCCAGCCTCCACCTTCTCTCATCTGGGCCCTGCCTCACACTCTCCTCCCTGCCTCCATCTTTGCCTCTCCATACTCCACAGAGAAGCCAGGATGTTCTTTAAAAATGTAATTCAGATATTTAGGTCCTCCAGTGCCCCGCCTCCCCCAAGCAGAATAAGATGCCGACTCTGTATCATGGCCTGCAAGACCCTACCTCTCTTATCTCATCTCCTACCCTCCTTCACTAGGTTCCAGCGACCCAACTCTCTTGGTTGGGGCAAAGTGCTAAGCAGCTTCCCTCAAGGTGTTTGCACTTGCTGCTCCCTCAGTCTGGAATGCTCTTTCCTCAAACTTCCCCTAGTTGGCACATTCTCAGCACTCAGGTCTTGATTAAATATTACTTTTCTAGAGAAATCTTCTCTGACTCCTGCATCTAAAATCCCATCCCACCCCTACCCCAGTCCTCAGCCCTATTTGGCTTAGGATGATCTCACCTTATGTCACCTGCTGTATTCCCACTGCCCAGCATTGTGCCTGACACAAGGCAGGTGCCCAAAAATCTGTCCAACTAATATGTGTATGCCAAGGAGGAGGGCTGGGCTGTTGTGGAAGGAGCTGAGAGAAAGCCAAAAGATGAGGTGGAAGGCTAGCTAGGTACACCTCAGCTACCTTATAATCCCCCTGCAGTTCAGTGGAATTGTAAAATAATCTGTGTATCATTTTCTTTTTTTTTTTTTGAGACGAAGTTTCGCTCCTGTTGCCCAGGCTGGCAACCTCCAACTCCTGGGTTCAAGCGATTTTCCTGCCTCAGCCTCCCAAGTAGCTGAGATTACAGGCGTGCACCACCATTGCCCAGCTAATTCTGTATTTTTAGTAGAGACAGGGGTTTCTCCCTGTTGGCCAGGCTGGTCTCAAACTCCCAACCTTAGGTGATCCACCTGCCTTGGCCTCCCAAAGTGCTGGGATTACAGGCATGAGCCACCGCACCTGGCCATAATCTGGATGTCTTTTTTTTTTTGAGATGGAGTCTTGCTTTGTCGCCAGGCAGTAGTATGATCTCGGCTCACTGCAACTTCTGCCTCCCTGGCTCAAGCGATTCCCCTTCCTCAGTCTCCTGAGCAGCTGGGACTACAGGTATGTGCCACCATGCCTGATTTGTATTTTAGTAGAGACGGGATTTCACTATGTTGACCAGGCTGGTCTCAAACTCCTGACCTCATGATCCACCTGCCTCGGCCTCCCAAAGTGCTGGGATTATAGCCATGAGCCACTGCGCCTGGCCTGTATCTTAAGTATCTGTAATGATTAGGCTATCCATAGTCTATGAAGCCAAGGGAACATTGACCAGTCTCTACATGTTTGTTTTTTAAATCTATTACCTTTCTCTGAACTTTTAATTCACTAGTAGAATTCAAATCGATAAAGGTATCAGTTCTGTGTCTATATGAAGACTTTACGCAGCACGTGGAATGTGAAATAAATGAGTCACATTCACAGTTTGAGTCTATGAACATCTACATGTCAACTTTGCAAGGCTTGAAGGAGCGTTCAGTGATAATAGCGTAAATGACATTTTTTGAGCATCTCCTTAGATGTTGAGTTAAGCACTTTATATGTATTAGCTCACGCTATTTAGTAGTGAATTAAAAGTTCACAGCAGAATAACAGATCAATTTCTGCATAATAGGAACTCTCAGAGGTTTAGGCAGGCAGTGATAAGTTCAGACCTGCACTTAGAAAGAGAACTCTAGAACAGTCTGCAGGATGGCTTGGAGAAGGCAACACGAGCGTGTCTCCTCCCATGCCATGATGCCCTGGATTAGAGGGGTCTTGGTGAGAAGAGAAGGAGGAAAGCATTGTGAGAGCCACTGTGGATATAGAACAAACAGATTTAGATGACTCTTGGGTTAGGAATGACAAGGGAAAGAGGATCACATTGATGACACTCAGGTCCCCAGAGTGCATGCCTGACTGGACTGTGATGCTATTTACCAAACCAGGGAAGACAGGAGGAGGAGGACTAAGATCTCAGGTTGAATCATCAAGAGAAGGTAATGAGTTTAGTTTGGGATATATGAACTTGAGTTTCTAGGGGCATATAAAGGTGGAAATGCCCATCTGGAGCTCAGAGTCTAGAGATGAAGATCTAGGAGCCTTCAACACCCAGGCTGAATAGGAAGCCATAGTAAATGTAAGATCAGTCCAGAAGTAGATGGAGAGAGGAGGGGAAGTGGTAAGGACAGAGATAGAGCCCATCTATTAAGAGAGAGGATGATCAGAGAGGGGGAAGTCTCAGGACAGGGTCTAATCAAACAATGAGCAATGGAAGGCAGGGAGGAGAGGTCTAAGGAGGGTGAGGGGAGGAGGAGAGAAGGAAGGTTTTCAGAGCCTAAGGCAAGAGAACATTTAAATAAAATGAGAATGAAGAGAGGTTATTTGGTTTGATGTTGAGAGACTTCATGCTCATTGCTCTGTGAGTGGTGGGCAGAAAGAAGGAAATTTCCTTTCTGAATAATGCTCTGATAAGTAACATTAAATAGAAGTCCCTTATGATGAAATGTGGTTGTTTTTAACATGAATGGATGCTGATTTGGGTACCAGAAACACATTTTTTCTCCATTCGAATTAATGGTAATTACACTTTCAACTTCAGAAAACTCACCCTGCAGTAGTTTTTCAGAAATGAATTATTTTTATAAAGTGAAGGAAGATGGTCATTTGGGCTTTAACTCTTAATATGACTAACTTATTTCATGTTCCAAAACAATAGCACTGGTTCTTCAAAGTCTCACTCAAAAAAAACCACCTGCCCCAATTCCCACATCATGAACTGTACTTAGGGATTGCGAACAATTGGTTTTAAAGAATAGATGAGGAATAACTTCCTGTTTCAAATTTGTGTCCCAGTAAGCACATTCATGGTTTATGTAGATATAGTCTACATGCATTTGAAGACTCAGGAAGGTATTAAAAACTGATTATATTTAAAATTGAGGGCCGAGCATGGTGGCTCATACTTGTAATACCAGCAGTTAGGGGAGGCTGAGGCAGGAGGATTGCTTGAGCCCAGGAATTTGAGACCAGCCTGGGCAACATAGACCCTGTCTCTACAAAAAAATTAAAAATTAGTCAGGCATGGTAGAACATACCAGTAGTCCCAGCTACTCAGCAGGCTGAGGAAGGAGGAATGCTTGAGCCCAGGAGTTCGAGGCTGCAGTAAGCCCTGATGGAGCCGCTATACTCCAGCCTTGGCCACAGAGTGAGATCTTGTCCCAAAACAACAACAACACACCCAATAAAAACAAATAAACAAAAAATATAAACGGAGAGAATTTGCCTCCTTTTGAGAACGCTTTTAAAAATATATACACTTGCATTTAAAAACATGTTTTAAATAATTACTGAAATGGTATAGTCTGAATAATACACTGTCAGCATCAAAGATATGTGAAAAATATAAAATTAAGAGAGTAAGTCCAGTATCACATAGACCTCAAAAACTTAGCTGTCATGGGAGGAAAAAACTTGCACACACAGTGAATTTCAAAGTATCTGCAAAAGGTTATCAGGGCTTAAATATGTGGCTGGAAGAGCTGAAGATAACTCAGCCCTGTTGCTGAGTCCACAAAGTCATAATCTAAAAATAAGCCTAGTTGCTACATTTATGGGAAATCAATATGAAGTCCAAAATTGGTGACTACTCTGGGGTTTATTAATGCCGTTGGCTTCATTTGACATACATGTAATGATAGCATTTTTTGTAAGATATGTTCTTTTGCATTTGAAATTGAATATACAACAAACTCCCCTGTCAAGTTATTATCTGAAAGTGAAAAATATCCTCTGGCTAATTGGGAGATTGAGAAATCACATAGGGAATTAAACTTGTGCTGGTGGTTTAGTGACATGTGCAGCTGAGGAGCAGCTGGGGACAGCACATGGTGGGAACAGTCTCTGCCACCAATGTGTCTTTCAGCCTCAGCAGTTTGGACCCTGAAAGTTCAGTTTCTTCATCTCTTTAACAGGGGATGTGGGATGTGTTAACACAGGTTGTCAGACTGTTATGAGGATTGAAAAGGACATCATCTATGAAAATGTTTTGGAAAATTATAAAGCATTAGTCAGATCTTAGGAAATAATATCCATCAAGCTTTTTGTGTGCACATAAATTGTTTGCTTTTGGGCATAGAAAAATGCCATTCTGATTTTTTTTTTCTTTCATATAGAGGGAATAAGAGAACTGTTCTTGGTCAGAAGATCCGGCTTACAACTTTAGTTCTTGCAATCAGTTGCTGAAAGACTTTAGGCCATTCATTAACTTTTCTAGGTCTCAGTTTCCCCACTGTCTTAATAAGAAAAACAACTACATCAATTAACAATTTACCGAGTTGCCTGCCATGTGCTTGTCAGACACCATTTTATCTCCACAGGATCCCATGACATGGATATCATGATCACTCTTTAACAGATGAGGATGCTGGAGCAGCAAGAGGTTAAGGAACCTGCCCAGGGTGACCTAGTGGTGGTGGTCATGTCCAGATTTGCACCTAGGCTGCCTGGCTCCATAACCTACCACTGTACTCTACATTATTATCTTTGATGTCAACAAACCTGGTCCTGAACTCTTACTCTGCCCCTTAGCTCTACAAACTTAGACAAGTTTCTTCCCCTCCCTCCCTAAGTCTCTGCTACATCATTTGTGAAATGGAAAAAAAACATAGCCCTCTCTTTATAAAGCTATTTGTGAAGATTGATTAATTACTGGATTAAAAACACCTAGAAAAGTGCCTGGCCCAGGGTTGGCACATGGCACGTGTTAACTATCATATAAGACATAAATCAATATTGGGCTCCACCACTTCCTGCCAAGCTGTTCCCACTGAATCTGGGATATCTATTCCCCAAATAGAAAGAAGGAGCCAGTTTCACTACCACTGGGCAAGCAGTAGACTACATGCTGAAACAGAAGAGATGGCATGGTAAATCCTTCTTTCCCAACCTTCTGTGCTAGACAGCAGGTTCCTGGTCTACCCTGAGACTAATAACCTTGTCTTCAGGCCAGGCTTTCAAGCTGAGCCAATTAAATTTCTAGTTTCATTCTCCCTGATCATTCCACTGGGATGACCCAACTCTGGTGACTAACAATGAAGCTGCATGACCTAAGGCAATAGGGGCTCTTCAGAGAGATTAAATGCCGATTAAAATGGAGTAATTTGTCTTTTAATTTTTTTATGAAGTTCTTTGATTCATAGGGAGGACTGCTAAGTCCAAAAGATTCTGGATGCAAATTCTACACAACAAAGCTAAACTAATCTGAGTCAAAGCACATTGTAACAGCAACTTAGGTGAATTTGAGGGGTGACTGCTATGATATGGGTCTATCTCACCACAGGGTCACCCAGTTTTCTATAAGACTCCCAACCCACTCTACCAGCAATTCATGGCTGCACCAGAATCTGCCCATTTTTAGATTCTTTCAATCTGCCGCTATCAATTGGTTGCACAGACCTACTACAGTAAGTCATTGCCATGCAGTAAGGCTGTATGCTTTAAGTGGATTAATATTTATCATAGGATGCTATTAAACACTTTCTAGCAAGAAAAGTTGATAATGCCAAGAAAGATAATAGACAAATGAACCATTAAAAAAAATCTTATTTCTAGAACCACCTCTCTCTCCCCCTTTATATTTACTAACTTGTCTTTACTGTCTGTCCACAATGAATATAACACAGTATGTGTATCTGTGTGCACAGCAAAGACCTACAGTTATATGAATATAGTACTGTGTGGGATACTTTTTAAGAAAAAAAAGCAACTGGTCAGGTGCGGTGGCTCACACCTGTAGTCTCAGCACTTTGGGAGGCTGAGGTGGGTGGATCACGAGGTCAGGCACTCGAGACCAACCTGGCCAACATAATGAAACCCCATCTCTACTAAAAATACAAAAAATTAGCTGGGCATGGTGG
>NW_012120733.1:67893-77187 GCF_000951035.1 Colobus angolensis palliatus | reverse complement strand
AAAAAAAAAAAAAAAAAAAAAAAAAAACTAGCTCTCCTATGAACCAGCCACCCCATTAGGTGTTTCCTATTTGTTATTTTGTTTTATCTTGTTAGCAACCTAATGAAAGACTTTAATTTTCCTATTTACTTGTCTGTCTCCTTTATTAGTACAACTTCATATTGCTAGCACCTAGCACAGCACTAGAAACAGATCTTTCTAATTCCTTATTTTTCAAGAGGTTGGTCAAATGGATGGCTATGGATATGAAGAACTATCCCTCAAAGAGTGCAAGCTTCCTTTGTTAACTGCCTGGAAAAGACTGTCACCTGCCTGGAAAAGTTAATAATGTGACTCTTTGTATTAGAATTCAAGACAACATGCCCTTAAAGTCCCAGCTGGTTCCACCAACCCCTACTTAAGAGAAACATGTTTCCTTTCAGACTGAAACTGCTAAAAAGACCAATGTCTGGTAGGTTCCCAGTTGCTGGTGAAGTTGAACATCCCCGTCTTGGCCTACTTGCTTCCCCTGTTTTCTTTCTTTTTTCCTCCCTTGTTCCCTTCCTTCTTCTTTCCTCGCTCCTTCCTTCCCTCTTGTCTCCCCACTGCTCCATCTCCCTCTCCCTCTTTCCCCCCTTTTCAGCTACCTTTGGAGTTACAATTGCAGGGCAAACAGCGGTCCCTTTCTCTGTGCCGGTAAAAGCCGTCCTTGCACCTCTCGCAGTGAATGCCATCAGTGTTGTCATTGCAGTTGAGGCAGCGGAATCCATTACCAGTTTGTCTGTAAAGTTCCTGATCAAAGATACACTGCCTGGACTTCCCATTGCAATCACAGACTGGGGAGGAAGCATACAAAAGAGATGGTCAGAAAAAACACCTCAGGAACTGTTCTAGCAGGTGTTTATGTCATTATTGATAGAAATTATGCATGAATACTATATGGTAACCTAAACTCTTTGGGGGAGGAAGGTATGGGAGTGCAATTGGCAGTGCGGGGACCGTGGGGACGCCTGCTCCACTTAAAGGAGATGTACACGGTCCCCTTGCACCAGCAGTGCTGGTAGGCTGCTGCCTGGGAGAACATGGGCTCAGGTTTGCCAGATCGTCCAGTTCCTCGAGAGAAACCCAAACTGTTAAATTACATTTTTATGCGGATATTTCTGATTTAAATGCTTGCAAGGAGTTCATTTCAAAACACTGTAATCCCACAGAGCAAGTCTGTGGGCTCAAGGAGACCTGAGGATGGGCAGCTGCGGACTCAGCACAGCTACTAGCCAATGGTGTCGCTGCTCAAGATACACCACAGCCATCCCTCCAGTGCCCGTTAAGGCGAGGAGCGGACGTGACTGTCTGGGCAGATGTCTCCTCCCAAAGCCAGGTGTCCCATGAAGAATGACCTTTCTCAAGTGTCTAAGAAGCCCATCCTGCAGATGTTTCAAAGAGACTCGCAAAGTGACTAACATCTCCATGGGGACCTGAACAGCAAAGGAGGCAATGCACGGAAACAGCCAGCATAGGACCCGGCATGCTGAGACACCAAAAAATGTTTCCATCATGGTCTTGGAAAGATGATGGGCCTTCAGGTTAAAAGGAAAGAATCAAATACCAATTCTGCTATTTCCTCGGGCGCATCACTTCAATTTTCTGAATCTTGTTTTTTCTTCCATACAGAGTGCATTATCTGCCTCTCTGGATTGTAAAGAGGATCCCTCTGGGAAAAGAATATCAAATGCCTTTGCATATGCAATTTCATCACTCACTCCCATGAAACACGTACTGCCTCAGAAGAGAAACATGCAGCTCGGAAAGGTGAAGCAACTCGATCCAGTGGAGAACTGAGATTTGAACCTCTCTGGTGCCAACACCTACCCCCCTTCCCTACGCAGGCTGTCTCTGTTGGCCATGCTGCCATATTGAGAACCTGTTTCTAGGGTGTGACTTACCCATAGTGCTGATAATAAAGTCAACAGATGTGCCATCACCTGCTGAGTGGCTCCCTGTGCAGGCTCTGTGTCAGGCATTGACGATACAAGGGGACTGTGTACATCTTTTTTTTTTTTTGAGACCAAGTCTCACTCTGTTGCCCAGGCTGGAGTCTGGAGTGCAGTGGGATGATCTCAGCTCTCCGAAACCTCTGCCTCCTGGGTTCAAGTGATTCTCCTGCCTCAGCCTCCCAAGTAGTTGGGATTACAGGTGCACACCACTATGCCCAGCTAATTTTTATATTTTTAATAGAGATGGGGTTTTGCCAGTGCTGGTCAGGCTGGTCTCAAACTCCTGACCTCAGGTGATCTGCCTGCCTTGGCCTCCCAAAGTGCTGGGATTACAGGCATGAGCCACCACGACCAGCGGTGACCACGTACATCTAATGGAGCCGCTAAGTGACTGCCTTACAATAATTTCTATAACTCACTCTTTCTACTTTGGATGACATCTAATCTAGAAAAGTCAGCTAACACTTACCCAAAGCGTACTGTTTCTAGGACTTTACATTCGTCAGCTCAGTTAATTCTCACATGTTAACATGGGTTTTATTATCCCCGTTTAATAGATGGAAAAACGAATACTCAGAGAGGCTAGGTATCTTGCCTAAAGTCACAAAGCTAAATGGCAAAGATATAATTTGCTCATCTCTCCATTTTATGTTCCTTCTCAAGATTGAGTTTACCATTGCATGTAGACGTTCTTTTTATAAATCCCTAATAGAGGGTCATTCAGCTTGGCTGTTACAAACAGTAACATTTTTATGGTGTTTTAAATCTACCTCTCTGTCTGTAATTTTCATCATGTGTTTTTTCTCTTGCCTGAAAAGCAAGATACACACACAACACATACAGATACATACAGCACTCATGCACACACAGACACAGACACATACCGCTACTCTCTTTTTATTCTTTTATTTATCCAACAGACATAATCTTTGGATGTTGTTTTACAACCAAAGAGCCCTGCATCATCAGGTTTTTGCAAATCTGAAGATAGCTATGGCATCTCCCTCCTTAGTCTTTTCCTGTTTAAGTTGAACTAGAGATCTGTCATCTCCAAGTCTTTCAACCACTTCCTGTGTCATAATTTCTAGATTCTTCTTGTCTACCATCCTAGGAACAAATTCTAATTTCCAATATCCTTCTTCATATGACCAGTACTGCAAGTGTGATTTAAACAGCTTGGCTTGTAACAAGACTAGATATTTTTATCCCATGGGGAAAGACTAACATTTCAGTGAACTTACAACATGTTACATTTGCACACAATTCAAAGTCACAGGGCTTTTCTCAGAACTAGTGCCAAGCTGAATCTTTCCCAACCAATGCTTGTGAAACTGATTTTTTGGATCTCCAACAGATGTGCCACACAGCTGTCATGTGCTGTGAAATTTGTACCAAGTACATGACTATACACGTACAAGAGCTAAATTCTCTGTTCAGTGGTCCTTGTGAGGTTCTTCATCTGGCTAACCCAATGAGCCAATGCCCTCCCTGCCCTGGATGCCTTTTGGAAGCAATCGCAAAATAACTACAAATCTTTCATCATGCCTTTCTTATTTAGAACATGGGCTGGGCACAGTGATTCACGCCTGTAAACCCAGCACTTTGGGAGGCCGAGAAGGGTGGATCACCTGTGGTCAGGAGTTCGAGACCAGCCTGGTCAACATAGTGAAACCCCATCTCTACTAAAAATACAAAAATTAGTGGGGTGTGGTGGCAGTTGTCTGTAATCCCAGCTACTCGGGAGGCTGAGGCAGGAGAATAGCTTGAACCCAGGAGGCGGAGGTTGCCATGAGCTGAGATTGTGCCATTGCACTCTAGCCTGGGTGACAAGAGCGAAATTCTGTCTCAAAAAAGAAAAAAAAAAAAAAAGAACCTGCTTTATGGTGGTAAAAATTAACTTCATAAGGGCAGCTCATGATATATTTATTCAGAGCAATATTTTCAAAATATACAAACTTGTTATAATCTTTTTATATCACATCCCTCCTCTTCTGTCTCCTCCTCTAAAATTCTACTTTGAAAACAATGGGTGTCCTTCCTTTATTTTATTTTAATTTTTATTTTTATTGAGACAGGATCTCACTCTGTTGTCCAGGCTGGAGTGCAGTGTCACAATCTCAGCTCACTGTAGCCTCGACCTCCTGGGCTCAAGCGATCCTCCAACCTCAGCCTCCCAAGTAACTGGGAATACAGTTGTGTGCCACCATGCCCAACTAATTTTTGTTGTGGCTTTTTTTTTTTCTGTCTGTTTGTTTTTTGTTTTTGCAGAGGCAGGGTTTCACCGTGTTGCCCAGTCTGGGGTCGTAAACTCCTGGATTCAAGCTATCCGCCTAACTTGGTTGCTCAAAGTGCTGGGAATTACAGGTGTGCACCATCATACCCAGCCTATTTTCTTTTGTTTTATTTTTGAGATAGAGTCTCACTCTGTCACCCAGAGTGGAGTGTAGTAGTGTGATCATGGCTCACTGCAGCCTCAACCTCCTGGGCTCAAGCTATCTTCTCACTTCAGCCTCCTGAGTTGCTGGGACCACAGATGTGTGCCACAACACTCAACTAAATATGTTACTTTTTGGTAGAGACAGGTTCTCGTGGTATTGCCCAGGCTGGTCTTAAACTCCCGGCCTCAAGCAATCCTCCCCCCTCAGCTTCCCAAACTGCTGGAATTATAGGCATGAGCTACCACATCTGCCCCCATTTGTCCTTTAAATGCACAGCCTTCAATGGAGTTGCATTATGGTTCCAGGGATGGAGGTCCTTAGTCCACATCTCCACTCCAGAGCCTGCCCAACAGGTTCCAAGCCTATTGCATACATACCCCTTTCTCATTCAAATGGGTCTCCCTTAAAGCCAAGGGCTATGCCATCTAGAGTGAGGGGATGTATGGTCCTCATGTCTGGGGAGTGTATTGGCCTTGGGTATCTGCATTGCATGAGAACTCCGTGAAGACACTCTCTACAGCCTTGCCTGCAGGACTTTGAAGTTACCAAGCTTCATTGAGATTAAACACCCAGCTGTATTGCACTTAACTCAGTATTGAGTCTTTGAAATGGTCCCACCAAGAGAATGATGGGAGAGCTTGTTCCAGGCTCCTGTTGCATGGAATGATGCTTTTCATCATTAATGCATTTGAAAAATGGTCTCTCTCAAATCATCTCCCAAGTTGAGACTAACTTCCCTAAAACCATTTAGTATTTACTCTCGCTACTGGGGGTGGTGGGTGGCAGGGACGGGGGGCAGGAAACAACTTTTCTATTTAAAATTCTAGAATATTCCTGCAATTGGGCTTAATAAAACGGTGTAGCGTAGCTTGTACGTGGTCTTTTTTATTCTGTGACCAATACCTGCACAACTACTACCATGGTTTGGCAACTACTGGCTGCCAAAGGGCACTGCCAGTCTTAGAGTAAGGCAACAGGAAGTGGTCCTTCCCTGTTGCCTTACTCTAAGACCTTCCCTGGTCCTTTGGGATCCTGCCCAAAGGGCGTAAGAAGCAGCACTTCACCCCCTGCCAGTTGTAGCCACATGCAATTGATGCCTGTTGTAGTCAGCATCAACTCTTCTTTTAAAAGAAGACAGAAATCTGGCTTTATGTATGAAATCTATTGTTTGTAAAATTTTGGCCAAAATTTAAAAAAAAAAAAAAAATTTCTTTTTGAAACAAAGCTGTGCCCACAGGCAAATCTCTGCACTCAACTCTGCAGTTCTAACAGGTAGAAAGCACATCTCATGCTTTTGAAAAAGGAAAAATGAAGCCCTATTATATCACACAGTGCCTAGTCCATGGTAGGCATTTAGTCTTTTTTTAACAAATTAATGAATGTTCCGCTGAACTTTAAAAAACTCATAGATGGTTGTCTTGGACCTTCCCTGAGTTCTAGGTAATGGGATGCATACAGTAGCAAACAAAACCAGCAGATGTCCCAGCCTGCATGGAGTTTACATGCAATTTAGGGGGAAAGAAAATAAACAAGATAAATAGGTGATACCCAGAGAGAATATTAGGATAATGGTATTTGTTAAGGAGAAATATAAAAAGCAGTGGAAAGGAATAGGAAGTTGGGAGGTGGTAAGATGGGTGGGAAGGAGGGTAGAGAGTGCCATATGCCGGTTTGCTGTTTTAGTTATATTTTCTTACTTGTCTGGTTCATGATCTTTGTCCATTTATCTATGTTTTTCTTATGGCACAATGTTTTTCTTATGAATTATTTACATAACAAATACATCAAAATATCTGTCTATATCACTTTATTGCAGATTTTCTTTTACTCGTTCCTGATAAAGCATCTTTCTTTCCAAAGTACCTCATCAGTAGATTTTGTTTTGCTGATTTAAACCCCTTTTCCCCCTTCCTTCTTTTATCCTTGGTCAATGAGATGTATATTTATTTTATTAATTCAATAAACACCACCTCACATCTAACAGGGAGGTTATACTGCATGCTTGAACACTCAGACTTTATGAGCCAGTAACATTAAAAGAAAGAGGTTGCTAATTTTTTGTGTGATTTTTTTGGGTTTTTGTTGTTGTTGTTGTTGTTTTTCTTTTTTTGAGACAGAGTCTCACTCTGTCGCCAAGGCTAAAGTGCAGTGGTGTGATCTCAGCTCATTGCAACCTCTACCTCCCAGGTCCAAGGGATTCTCGTGCCTCAGCCCCCTGAATATCTAGGATTACAGGCATTTGCCACCATACCCAGCTAATTTTAGTATTTTTTTAAGTCAATAAATTTTTATTCAAGGAGTTCCATGTTGTGATTTCTTCCACTGGCCATCAAGGTCACCTTGGATCCTCTAGAGAGCTGGAGTCAAATGATTTATCTTCAAGTTAGCCATTTTTAATGAAACCGATGCTTGTTTTAACCCAGTTGTCGTGTCAGCCCATAATTATTTTATTTTGGCTTCTGTCATCTCCTTTTAATATGGATATGCTGATGAAGACTTCAAAATTCACCTTATAGCTTTTATAATCTTCTGAAATACAATGGAATATTTTAGTATTTCTAGTAGAGAAGGAGTTTCACCATGTTGGCCAGGCTATGAACTCCCGACCTCAAGTGATCTGCCTGTCTCAGCCTCCCAAAGTGTTGGGATTACAGGCGTGAGCCACTGCACCCAGCCAAGAGGATTGCTAGTGTTTTATTTTGCCAAAGATATTTGCCTTTGTCAAGCATGTATCATATTATCCATGGTTTCCTACTTGAGCAGGAATCAGTGCATGATCTGATGTATGCATCTAAAAAGAAGACTGGCTATTATGGGGAAATGGAGTTAGGGAGGGTGGAAGCAGGGAGTGCCCCTGACAAAGGAAAGAGCAAGACTAAAAGCCCAAGGTGGGAAAAAGTTCGGTGCATTCTAGAACTCATGCAAGGATTTGTGTGTTGGAGTCCAGGTATGTGTTCCGGATCTGGCATTCAGATATTGCAGATCATCAGAAAATAAAATTCAAAAAATCAGACTCGAACCCTGAACAGACCTGAAGCCATTCTGGGGTCAGTAAACAAAACTAGCAGGTTTTTCTCCATCTTTCGCTGAACTCTGGTTCTAGGTTCCATCCATCATTCCTTTGACTATTCATTTGTACAGAGCCAGGGACACCTCTTCAAGGTTTCATCCTCTCCATTTTCTGCCCCCTCACTCCAGGTCCCTCAAAATCCTTGATTCTGCCAGCCAGCGTTCTCTCCACAGCCAAGGAAATGAGACTCTACAAGTTTACCTCAAATCCTACATAAACCCATCCGAAACGGAGTCATTTGAGTCAGATTTTCACAGATTTTTTTAAGTCTAGTAAAGCATGGACGGTAATTGCGTCTGACTGCTGTATACTGCTTCTCTGGCACTGAAGCATTTATTACAATAATAACTATAATAGCACACAGTCGCTGACCCTCAAGGTGCTTCTTAGGAAAGACCACCAGGCAGCCAGACACAGACTGGATGGCCCACTACCACCCACACCCACCCGCAGACACAGATCAAAGCAGCTGGAGCCCCTCCTTAAACAATAGAGTGAGGCGTGCAGGATCCCTCGGGCTCACTTCACAACACTCCCACCCCTCACTAAAACATGCAGCTCCAACGAGTTAGGTCAGGAAGCAAAGGGGCAAAGGTGGTTTCCCAGCTGTGGCCTTAGGAGAACAAAAGGAAACAGAAAATATTTCCTCAGGTTGTACTCAGGGCAAGGCCTTGGAATAATCATCATCAGTAGTAGTAGTTCACTGGGATCTCATTTTAAATTTCCCATAAGAAATAGTGCCCTTTTGAGGCATACAATTACGAGAAATTTCAATCACTTGGCATACATATGATTATTTGTCTATAACCAGGTCCTCTTTCTATTGTTCTTTTTTTTTTTTTTTTGAAACAGTCTCATTCTGTCACCCAGGTTGGAGTGCAGTGGGGTGATCTTGGCTCATTGCAACCTCCACCTCCCAGGTTCAAGTGATTCTCCTGCCTCAGGTGGGATTACAGGCACCCACCACAATGCCCAGCTGATTTTGCATGTTTAGTAGAGACGGGGTTTTGCCTTGTCAGCCAGGCTGGTCTGGAATTCCTGACCTCAGGTGATTTGCCCGCCTCGGCCTCCCAAAGTGCTGGGATTACAGGCGTGAGCCACCGTGCCTGGCCCTTTTTTATTGTTCTGAACTGAAAAACATGCTCTGCTTTTCACTAAGATGATCTAATCGCTCTCTTTGTATAATCTGTGAAATCCTCATGCTTTTTAGTGCTTTAATGATAATGACAAAATTAAAAATCCAAACTCCTTTCAAAACTCAGCAGATGCAGCCCCCGCCAACCTTTCCAACTTTACCTCATCAAGAGTTCACTGGGCTCCAACGCACAGATCGAGGCTGCACTAACCCTTTCCCACCTCTGGCTTTAAGGCTTGCTATTTCCTTTATCAGGAGCACTCCCTGCTTCCACCCTCCCTAAATCCATTTCCAGGTAACAGCCAGTCTTCTTTTCAGATGCGTAAATCAGATTGTGCACTTCCTTGCGGATAACCTCCGATAGCTTCTCTCTCCCATGAATGCCCAGAGCACTTCATCTTCACCTCTGTCGGCATTTGCCTTGTTCTATCCTGTGTCATCATTGTTTATGTCTAGGACTTATTTCTTCTACAGCATTTCTCACCTTATATCCCCACAGTACCTAATGCAATGCTTGGATGGATGGATGGATGGATGGATGGATGGATGGATGGATGAAAAGATGGTGGACAGCATGATGGATAGAAGGAGAGAGAAATGAAGGGGGAGAGGGAATGAGGGAGGGAAGGAAGGAAGAGAGGGAGGGAGGGAGGAAGGAAGGAAGGAAGGAAGGAAGGA
>NW_012120733.1:65094-67843 GCF_000951035.1 Colobus angolensis palliatus | reverse complement strand
AAGTCCAGAAGCCTACTTTCAAATTTCCCCAATACATTACACAAAGTTTCCATTGTCTACATATATGACAATCAGTGTAAAAAAACTAATGTTCCAAGCAAAAAAATCCATGGTGAGATGGGAACAGAAAGAATTGTGAAAGGAACATGAGATTTTCAACGAGATTAAGGGTCTGGGACTTTCAGGTTGCTGCTCATACCAGATGAACTATTTCCACCCCAGGAATGCCCACCCATCTGTGGTCTATAAGCCCAGAGCTGCAATGCTTTCTGCCTGCCATCTCAAAGGGCAGCAAGCCTAGGGCTGTGTGGGAGGAGGGCAAGGGATGAGGCAGGCCTCAGAGCATGAGATCAGTTTGCAGTGCTCCGGCAGCCTTGATAGGTAGTGTACTTGGCAGCTGTGTGGGACGATGTCAGGAGCTAGGAATTTGAGCATCATGTTTAAACCTGACAGTGTGTGCTGGCTGCTATTACGTAGTGCTTTGTTGCTCTTGCTACCATTTCGGTTGCTTAGTGCACTAAAACTGAAACAGCAGCAAGTTTATATGATGTGACCTATAATCTCCCGTGAATTAGCCCAACTATAAATCATTTTAAAATGATGCTTGGCCCGGCACGGTGGCTCACGCCTGTAATCCCAGCACTTTGGGAGGCCAAGGCGGGCAGATCACAAGGTCAGGAGGTTGAGACCATCCTGGCCAACGTGGTGAAACACTGTCTCTACTAAAATACACACAAAAAAATTAGCCAGGTGTGGTGGCAGGCACCTGTAGTCCCAGCTACTGGAGAGGCTGAGGCAGGGGAATCACTTGAACACAGGAGGTGGAGGTTGCAGTGAGCCGAGATCACGAAACTGCACTCCAGCCTGGCAACAGAGCGAGACTCCGTCTCAAAAAAAAAAAAAAAAAAAAAAAAAAGGTGATATTCAATTATCTTTCTTATTTAGAGGAAAGGATGTGCCCTGTGTTTCCTTTCCTGCATTTTGTGTCCCTCATTCCCTTTCTGAGACATCAAATCTTTTTCCCTCCTTCCTTTGTGCAACTCTCTTCCCTTGGGTGCAATGATGTCATGCTGCCAGGTGTCTGCCCGCCTTCTGACCTTTCCTATTCAAGGCTTTGCTGGCCCCTCTCCTTACCCCAACTCTAATGTCAGTGCTCCTCAGGGCTCCTTAATCTCCACAACTTCTCTGTCTGAGTCTCCCCTGGGGTGATCTCATCAATGGCAAGGGCTTCAATAACCACCACAGGTGTTGACATCCCAAGATACTTCCTTGGTCTAGACTTCATCCTCAACTTCAGGTCCTCAAGTCTGCCATCCACTTTATTTATTTACTTATTACTTTTACATTTCCTTTTTTTCTTTTTAAGAGGCAGAGTCTCACTCTGTTGCCCAGGCTGGAGGGCAGTCACGCGATCTTGGTTCACTGCAACCTCCAGCTCCCAGGTTCAAGCAATTCTCCTTCCTCAGCCTCCTGAGTAGCTGGGATTACAGGCACATACCACCACACCTGGCTAATTTTTGTATTTTTAGTAGAGACGGGGTTTTGCCTCGTTTGCCAGGTTGGTCTCAAACTCCTGACCTCAAGTGATCTGCCCACCTCACCGTCCTAAAGTGCTACGATTACAGGCATGAGCCACCGTGCCCAGCTCACTTTACATTTCCAATTGGTTATCTCAAAAGTTCTTCACAGAAAACCTCTTTAAAATCAAACTTGTGATTGCCATGCCTTTAAGTCAGAAAGCTGGAAGCTATCCTTACAGGTTCTCCATCTTTCTCACCCACCTATTTAACACTGAATTTTGTTGATATAACCCACTAAATATCTCAAATCCATTCAAGTCCATCTCCACTATGGCCATATCTAGACCAAACCTCAACCATCTCTTGCCTGCCATCACTTTCTAGCTGAATTCCCTGCAACTCCTTTTCCTTCCCTCCACTCAGCAATAAGAAAATCTTTCCAAAATACAAATTGTATCACAACTTCTCTGCTTAATATTCTGTAGTTTCTTTCCTTTCCTTTGAAGTTAAGCACCAGAATTCCTCAATATTGCCTCAAGGACTATCATGGTCTTAGCCTATCTATTTTTCCCACCTAATTTCATATAATGCTCACCACTGGGACATCTTCATCTCTCTTCCATTCATTCACATACACTTCTCTTCATTTCCTCTGCTTCTTAAAATTCTTGCTTTATAAAAGAAAATCATCATGGTGGGCAGAGACGAGTTGAGGCTGACAATCTCAACTAGTCTCCTATTTCATTTTTTTCAAAGAAATTACACTAAAAACTAAATCTTAATACACCTTATTGGATACCATTCCCTTCTTCTGAGTCAAAGGACTGCTCTCGTGTAAACTGACAACTCTTTTATGTTCAAAGACAGCAACAGTTGCCTCCATGAAGTCACCTATAATGAGGTATTTCAGTGGGAAGTCCAAATGTAAAAAGCTATACTGATCACTTTTAAAAATCTAGCAAAGGTTGTTCTCAGTACAAAAGCAATTATTGAAAGTGTCCTTTAAATAGAAATTTATCCTAATGGATTTTAAACATTTTTATCAGCCAGGCACAGTGGTTCACACCTGTAATCCCACCACTTTGGGAGGCCAAGGCAGGTGAATCACTTGAGGTCAGGAGTTTGAGACCAGCCTTACCAAAATGGTGAAACCCTGTCTCTACTAAAAATACAAAATTAGCTGGGCATGGTGACACACACCTATAATCCCAGTTACTCGGGAGGCTAAG
>NW_012120733.1:48915-65044 GCF_000951035.1 Colobus angolensis palliatus | reverse complement strand
AATCTAAAGCAAGATACCACCTGTCATTTATCAGTTTGACATCAAAGGCATCAGAAGCTATGATCCACTTTGCAAAAATCCATCTCTTCAAATCTGAGATATTCAAGATGAAAAGATGAATATTTTTATTATATTATATTTACATGTGATGATGAAAATGCTTATAAGGATTTTTCTAGTTTTAAAACCTCCTACATGGAATTTTTCTCTCCAAGTTGTAATATGTTTCTCGGCTGAAGCAGATATTTTAAAACAAAATCTGAATCCTTCATCATTTAAACTGGCCTTGAACTTTATTGTTTAATGTGTGAATATCTGCTCCCAGTTTTATCTTTTTAGAGAATGTCACAATATGTTCCCTAATTAGAATAAGAAAACTGAAATGGTGCTTCTCTCACTAAGCCTTTTAACTGAATTTAGTCTTCTTTCGCAAATTTTTCATAGCCACATTTTAAGCCACCACAGCCAGAGGACTGATGCCATATCCTCCTGAGCCTAATCATTTGTTTCATTTAAATAAAGGGTATGGCACCAGTTGACATTTAAATGTCCAAGCATTGTGAGTAAGGCTGCAGCAAGAAGTGCAAGGATGATAGGAACGACAGAGCTCAGTTCTCTAAACACACAGGCAATTTTGAATCATAAAGTATGGGTGAGTCTTTTCAACTCTAAATAGTCCAAAGTCATCAAGAGTCAGTGAAACTCAGATCACTACCATTTCCTTTTGAATGATTATGGCTTCAGAGGAGACACCTCTCTCACCGAGAGTTCATAGTACATGATATCACAACCTAGACTTGGGAATGTGCCCATGTGAACTGTAGATGACTCAGCCTGGTGAGGACTCACTCTATCAGGAGTTCACACCTGGGGATGTCTTCCCCTGACACTCCACTGGAACACCAGCCCCAGGCAGACAATGAGGAGGGGGAAGAAAGTCCCAGTGAACAGGGAAACTGGGAACATCACATTTTGTCTGACTAGCAAAGGAGTGGAGGGCAAAGGTAAAAGCTGAGGGTGCAGTCTGAGTAAGCTCAAGGGTTTAAGGGAAGGCAAAGTGAGGACATCAGAGTTACAGCTGGCACTGTCAAAGGCTCTACCACAAGACAGCTGCTTTCAGCTGCAGCACAGACTCAGGAAGTGATTGTGGTAAGATTCTATATGACAGCAACCATCTGCATGGAACTCCACACTCTTCTGACCACAGAAACAATGGGTTATACATTTCTGTGAAGTCACCCACAAAGAAAAGCATTCCAGCACAGAAAGGACATTTAACTGTTATTCGAAGAGCACAGTGTTCTCTGGACATTTCTTGCATGGCTTAGAAAAAGGTATCCTATGCCCCTCTAAGAAGCAGTTGAAATAAAGGGAATCAGAGATTCCAGGGACGCTAGAGGTAAATACTTGAAGCAAAGAGGACCAAAAGGAAAGAAATCATGTATGATGTGTCTGAACAAAGAAAAGTTAAAAAGGAGATTCTAATTTGTATTAAAATGCCTTTTGGAGATAATTAGAGTATATATTAACCATGATTTTTCAATTATTTAAATTTATGTTTCATTGGTTCCTTAAAAAAAAAAAACAATAAATCTTCCTTTTTAAATCCTTATTGCTTTTGTGAACAATACTTTTTTTGTACAAGGAGATTAGGCACAGATTTTTCGCTATCACTACATCCCTTCAGAAACATACAAGCATTTAGGTATGTGTGTGGGCTTACATACCATTATATAGTTCTTGGTCTTCACAAAAGAACAATGGTAATTCATGTGCATTTGCAATGTTGGGAAAATATGCATGGAGTGTGTTTATAGCATCTTCCTTACAGATTTTTTTTTTTCCAGAAAAAAAGATGAATTAAAACTGTATTGCTGGCTGGGTATGGTGGCTCACATCTGTAATTCCAACACTTTGGGAGGCCAAGGTGGGCAGATCACGTGAGGTCAAGAGTTTGAGACCAGGATGGCCAGCATGGAAAAACTCCATCTCTACTAAAAATACAAAAATTAATGGGCGTGGTGGTGCTCACCTGTAATCTCAGCTACTCAGGAGGCTGAGATGGGAGAATTGCTTGAACCCAGTAGCCAAGATTGCACCACTGCACTCCAGCCTGGGTGACAGAGGGAGGCTCCATCTCAAAAACAAAAACACTGTATTGCCTAAAGTCAGAAGAATGAATTAAATGAGGTCTTATGAGCCAAACTACCTTTATAAATCCATAAAGAGAAGTAACGAAAATTTTGAGAAGAGACTAGACCATGAAGACCGCATCAGGGAGTATCTTGCATCTCAGTGGAACAAATATGCTGTTTCTCCACCTACCACTTCCTATGGCAGGTCCACTGTGGCCTCTCCCCTGCTGCCTGCGGATCTCAGAATGTGAAGATCCCCTCCTACCATGGTATAACTGCCTGGATGGGGCAATAGCAGCAGCTTCAGATTACTGTTGGATCCACTGCCTTCCTGAAGTAGGCCAGGCTATTTGGGATGAAAAATGATTTTTAAACACTAGGAATCCCCTACCAAAAAGTATCCTTTTATCAAGAGCAAAATGGGCAGTGATTTGAAACAGCAGTAAGTATGTATAAAGCTTACATGGTCAACATTCTGGCCATGAAACTGACCACTTCCTGAAAGACTCCAAAACTTACAATGGTCTGTAGCAGGGAGAGAGAAATAATCTCTGGACATGACTACGTATATATAGATGCAAAATGTCAACAGTCATTAAAGAACAATGATCCATAAATGAGAAAGTCTTATCACAGTACTATCTAAACTGAGCCCTTGGGTCAATTCCAAGCTGCATGATAACCTGACAACAGAGTGGAACAAAGGGAAGAGGAAACTTGGTAATTTGAAATCTGTTCTCTTGTTAATGCCTTACAAACTAGAGCTGTGCTTGGTTTTAACCTGTTGTTCTCTGATATTTTTAAAGGAAAGGCCAATGTATTGAATCACATACACAAATGGAGACTTCTGAAAAGAAGAGATAGATGTCTCCTTTAGAAATACAGGTGGTATTTCAACAATAGATAAAGGTTCCATCAAGCTTGAAACTTAGTTTAAATGAAAATTCAGGCTGGGCACAGTGGCTCACACCTGTAATCCCAGCACTTTGGGAGGCTGAGGCAGGCAGATCACGAGGTCAGGAGATCCGAGACCGTCCTGGCTAACATGGTGAAACCCCATCTCCACTAAAAATACAAAAATGAGTCAGCCGTAGTGGTGCACCCCTGTAGTCCCAACTACCCGGGAAGCTGATGCAGGAGAATTGCTTAAACCTGGGAGGCAGAGGTTGCAGTGAACCAAGATGGTGCCACTGCACTCCAGCCTGGGCGACAGAGCAAGACTCCATCTCAAAAAAAGAAAATTGAGAAATATGCCAAGGAATTATCTCAGAAAAAGAACATTAAACTAGCAACTGAAATCTGGCCCTGGTCAAGGCAGTCACTCTTCTGTGCCTCAATTTTCCTATCTATAAAAGGATGAAACATGCTGGAGCCCAGTTCTGCTATGACCAATAGTCAGGTATGACCAATACCTATGACCAATACCTCACTGGGTGTCATTTTTCTCATGTATAAAATAAGAGGCTCTTGTAGAGAACCCCTGAGGCTCACTCTCATTTTAGTTCTACAATACTGTAATAAGAGAAAAACATGGTGAAACATAAAATATTTTGTAAGAAACGCCCCACATCAGTGCACCTGAGCATTTGGATGATTTGTCCAAGTTTTAAGTTAGTTGTGGGAAATGATTTGGCTGCCATTTGATTCTTTTCTAATGAGGACATACATATCCCCACAATAAATAAAAAGACACAGTTAGAATTCTATAAATATAAGCCCTGAAGAAGTGCAGGATCCGTATACCTTTGGCCAATTGATCTCCACCCCTCACCTGATACAAGAGAAGGGAAAGACTCAGGTTCTTCCATAGACCAGTGTTGGAGGAAGAACCATTCTCTTCTGTTTCCACGGTTGTGAAGATAAAGAAGCACACGCTTGTTGGGGAATTACATACACAGACATACAGTCACTCACAGACAGGAAAGACTTAGCCTTTGGCTTTGGACATGATTCAAACATTACATCACCTATCTAGGGATTCTATTAGAACACAGGCCAGTAATGATTCAGTCACCTATTAGGTTTAATTTCTGACTAAATGAGAGTATTCCAGAATCTATGGAGCTCCTATTTCTACACTGATCTCTCTCTCTCTTTTTTTATTTTTATTTTTTATTTTTTTGATATGGAATCCCGTTCTGTAGCCCAGGCTGGAGTGCAGTGGCATGATCTCGGGTCACTGCAATCTCTGCCTCCCAGGTTCAAGCAGTCCCTCTGCCTCAGCCTCCCAAGTAGCTGGGATTATAGGCACATGCCACCACACCCAGCTAATTTTTTAATTTTTTAATAGAGGCAGGGTTTCACCACGCTGGCCAAGCTGGTCTTGAACTCCTGACCTCCAATGATCCACCCGCCTCGGGCCTCCCAAAACGCTGGGATTAAAGGCATGAGCCACTGCACCCAGTCCTCTACACTGATCTCTAATATATGATTCAAGTCTTGCCCTTAGAAATTTCTCCAGGACAGAAAAAAAAAAAAAAAAAAGTCAGTAAGTTTGAACCGTTAAGAACTTAAATGGGAAAGATATTCCCAGGATTCTCTCAACACCTTAACTTTATGCCCTGACTTTCCCATAAACATTAATCACAAATCAACAATCTTTCCCAGCTTCTTGGGCCAATGAGGCTGAACTAGTGACTGGCCCCAGTTTAGACACCCAGAATTTAAGCCCACATGGGAATTTCCAGCCCACCTCCAACTCAATTCTTGAATATAAGGTAGAGGTTTTAATTTTTCCAAAATTATCCCTCAGGAAAAAAAAAAGATCATATTTAAGTCCTTTCAAAATCTTGCATATTATAGGGTACTTTCTCAATTACTTTATTGTAAAAATATTGTTTGGGGAAGATACATTAAGTTAAAATGACCTCAATCAATGTATTGGAGACTTATCAGTAAGAAAGGGGCCCAGCTATCTAAATAATTCTCATAACGGTGCATTTCTTCATAATTGTGAGTGCTGAAAGTTGTTGCATATAAGCCTTTCAGAGTGATCATGCTGTGAAGATCACAATACACATTGAGGGATAATTTTTCTGTCTTTTAAATGTTTTGAAATGATGTGCTTTCCAGTGACCACATCAAAAACAGATTCAAACGGTACTATATCTCAAGTCATCTGGTGAGATGAATATGACTGAATATAATTTGAATACAATTACTTCATAAAATGTGAGTGAACAAATCAATCCTTCTAAGTATATTATTTCATCAATTATGTGACTTTCACCATATCTGTGTAATTAACCTACTAAATTAAACATAAAGAGACATTGGACTACTACATGTATATTGCTAAATGTTTTCATAATCAAGTTGTCCAAATCCTTTCTTTGGATGTGGGGGAAGTTCTTCCCATTGGGAAATGAGAGATGATCTTTGTGGGGTCATCTTATATTTGAGCACGTTTTAGAAAGCATCAGATTTGCTGAATCTGTATGTGATGAGGTCTGATGGATGAAAAAGGCAAAGAGAAGTAATGATATGAGATCCAATCTTGAAACTGCAACCTGCTTTGGGTTCCTTGTTTCGTTGGGTAAAACTTGAGGCTCATTTCTGCTTGTGCAGGAAGGCTCCTCAGCACCTTTCTTGGGCTGATGAAAGGACAGTAAAAAGCAGGCCCTTCAAAAATGTTACCACTTAAAACACAGAAGGCAATATACCAAATTCAGTACTGGCAGGGCAGTTAGTTGTAATAACAACAGTAATCTATTAACATGTATTAAGTGCTTACCAGGCAATGTGCAAAGTGCTTTTTGTGTAATGGTCATATCAATTTATCATTCTTATTCTAGAGATATAGAAGCTAAGTAACAGGTTAGGTAGCTTGCCCAAGTCCCAAAGTATAAATATGCCACAATGGTACATGATAGGCCTGGGATTTGAACTCAGGCAGTCTTACTCCAGAGCCTGCACTTTTATGTATGATGCTATACCACTTCAATGATTTAAATAACAGAATCTGTAAGGGAGCATAAACATTTCAAAGGTTCCTTCCTACTATCCACAGCATCTTTTTTCTAGCGTCAGGGCATGGGAGAAACCAAATTAGTGATCTGTAATAATCGTGGATTCTGAATTTGCCATTCTAGAAGAACAATTGCTTCAAAACTCACCTGACGGCTAAATCCAGATGTGTTAGTCCTCCTTCCTTGTATATACACATATGGATATCTGAATACCAGTTATTACTGCCATGTTGCTGACAGTCTTCCTTTGACTAACAAAACCCTCTTCTTCCTTGATTCTCCTCTATCCTCAGTGCTCATTCCTCCTGATTCTGCTCCATCGTTCCTCTATCTCTTGTTTAAGTGCTGAGGTTTCTTTTACCTCCATATCCTAGGCAATCTCGTCTGTGGTCAAGGCTTTGCTTTCTACCTATGGGCCCCCAAATTTATGTCTCAAATTTTTCTTCTAAACTTCAAAATCATAGTTCCAGCTGTTCACTGGAACTGCTGGATATCTCTATATGCATCTCAAATTCAACAGGTCCCCACAAGAACTTACTCCCTCCTCTCCACTCACTGTCCAACCTTGTTCCCAAATCTGATCCTTCTTTTATTATTTTTTATTATTTATTTATTTATTTATGTGTTTATTTTGTTTCTTTAAATTTTTTTTTGTTGTTGTTGTTTTTGAGATAGGGTCTCACTCTGTCACCCAGGCTGGAGTGCAATGGTGCAATCTCAGCTCACTGTAGCCTCACTCTCACAGGCTCAAGTGATCCTCCTGCCTCATCCTCCTAGAGGTGGGGTTTCTCCATGTTGCCCAGGCCGGTCTCGAACTCCTGGGCTCAAGTGATCCACTCACTTCAGCCTCCCAAAGTGCTGGGATTATGGGCATGAGTCATTGTGCCCGGGCTGACCCTTCTTTTATAGTCCTCATCCTTTAATGGCATCACTGTCTAACCACGTACAAACCTAAAGCCTTGGATCCATCTTGGACTCTTCCTTATTTCTCACAACTTTCCTGTACTCATATCCTTAACACGCAGACTTATTGGATCACCAGATTCTTCAGATTTCACCTTCTAAATGTCCCTGTAATCTGTTTCCTCTTTGCTTTCATTACCATGATGAACGCCTTCATCATCTCTCATTTGAATTACTGTAATAATCATTTATCTGGCTTCCCTAGCTCCACTTCATCCTCTTAGTGACCTTTCTAAATCATGAATCCAGTCACACTCATTCCTGCTTACGAATCATTCACACAGCTCTTCTTTGCCTATAGGGCGCCATTCTACTGCACAGCCTGGCATGGCACATAAAGCCCTTCACAAGCATATTAGTGGCTATGTTTCTAGTCTCTTTCTTATCTCTTTCTCAATCCTTCTCTAGTCATACCTCTTGCTGTGAACTAAGATCCAGACCACTGGGGCCACATGACACTTTATGTCACACCAGGCAATCCTATCCTGAAGGGGAGACTTGGTCTTCCTGATCTCTGGACAAATGAGTTCACTATACTGTACTGTTGGCTTTGGACTTTTTAAAGAAATGTGGCTCCAGGCATTTTAAGGCACTTTACAGTAATTGTTCATCCTTTCAAAAACTCTACAAGGTTGAAGTACCATTGCCTCCATTTAACAACGAAGAAGCAGACACCAAGTGTTACTAATAAGGAACTAGTAAGTGAATGAACCAAAATGTAAAGCTGGGTCAGGCTGACTCTAAAGCCTGTGCTTTAGCTGAGCCCAGACCTGAAAGTCTTGCCGATTTCATCTATTGCCATAATTTCTACTGCAAGGAAACAACGAGGAAGCAACCTCACTGCCTTAGGTTCTCGTATGTGCAGCCCACAGGACACTCAGACATGGTCACTTTGGGACATGGCAGGTACCATATTTTCAGTTCAACTTCTAGCACATCCCAGCATCCCATGAATGAAAAAGCATGTGTGTTCTACCCTGACAACAAACTTCACATTCCCATTGAATCCCAAAATGAAGGCCTCTGAGGAGGAAGAATAAAACCTTAATCTCCTCCGAGGAAGGGGAAAGTGGAAATGAGCCTCAGTGGTATTTCTGACTTCTTGGGGTGGCTGGATGCCGAGAAACTGGTATGTCTTTAAGAACTGAGAGTCCTAGCTCTGTCCTCTTAAGCCTGATTTTATTAAACGATTGATAGCATCCTACATATTTATTTTTGTTCCCTAATGCTAATATACACATATGCATTCAACTATAGCCAACAAGAAAATTGCTTAAATAATTACTCCTCATGTATAAAAGATGTATCTTATTCCTTTATTACTTTTATAATGTGGCTCAAAAAGCTCCAGTCTAAGAGCCCCTGGATCAAGTACCAGTTTCATCTCTGCCAATGGCTGGCTGCCTGTGTGGCCTTGAGGAACACATTTTCATTTTCTCATTTTTCAAATCAAGAGATTCCAAGTAGTTGATCCATAAGCAGTCCCTTTAAATTCTAATATTCAGACACTATTCTTACTTTGGGGATGTCTTCCATTAGGCTGAGACTTCTTATCCCAGCCCTAAGAGAACCTACCCTTCATGACCATTTTCAGAACCTTTTATTTATCACATTTTAAAACTACATATGTTGAAGGTATACAACATGATGTTTCTATATACACAGTAAAATAGTATTCTAGTCAGGCTAATTAATAGATTCATTATTTCACATAGTTACCTCCACTCTTTTTTTTTGATGGCAATTATACATGGTTTTGAAAACGGTAGTCAGAGATGATAGGTTGGAAGTTAATTCCAAGACTATCTTAGACAAAAAGGACTATAGTGTTGCATTCAAACGCATGCTCAAACATTATTCATGCCACTCAAATCCAATTCAGGCCAGCATCACCCAGAGTGCACAATAATATTGGGAATGGTTTATACAATTCCATGTGCATGTAAGCATTATCTCATATCCATGCATGCACATGTGTGGAAATGGCTCCTGGCCTTGGACCTATTGAAATAATGATTGAAATGCCATCAGGTGAAGGAGGTAATATAAACATAAAACATCAGGGCAATTATACAGGCATATATGGATAGACCTAGGTGACAAGGAAAACACCCATAAAATGTTGCCATAGCTGACACATGCTTACATTTAACAGTTGCTAGGTTCTCACAAAGTTTTGTTTACATGAACTTAACGTCTAACACATGACAGCCAACTAGGTGCCCTAGATAAGATCAAATGATATATGACACAGGTGCCCCATAAGTGACTGTTGAATGAATATTACATGAAAATACTATGAAAAGTAACGTGATGCAAAAGCTAAGGGTATTGCTAATACTCTTAAGGCTCATGTTTCTATCTGAAAGTTGAAACATGAATTACAGGATTATTGAAGAGGCTCCTTTGCAATCTTTGTGTTGTTCATAGTCATGGGAAACATTCCCACCAAAACCTCTTAATAAAAGCACACGCTGGGGAAGGAACGTATATAACAACGTATTACTGATCAAATAGGGTGCCCTTGGTCGAAAAAAGAAACCAAGAAGGAACATTTTTAAAGTAAGGAAGACCCTCTTTTGGCACAGCTTATTGGCTTCCTATTTTTAAAAAGCAGACAACTTTACATATTAGTCTCATTTAAAATCAGTCTCTGGAGAAGCCCCAGATGGGGGAGGAGAAGGGAACTCTAACAAGGTTCTGGACAAAGTGGGAATCCTCGGAGGTACGTTCAGCCATCACGGTCTGCAGAGAAAGGCAGGTTCTCAGCCCAGGGCTGAGACGTTTCCTCGTGGAAGCCGACTCACCTTCCCTCCTGGAGGTGGCCCGGGCTGAGGGCAGGAGGAGCGAGAAGCAGAGGCAGCAGCCCAGCCAGAGCGCAGGCATGGCGGGGCCGGGCCGCTCCGTCTCTGTCTCCGCTGCAGGGGTCGCTGCCCGGCGCCTCGGCTGGTGGTTCTCACTCTGCGCTCTGCTGTGCCTTCCTTTTCCTTGATCAGGTGGTTTTATCGACTCTTCTACCTGACTCAGTCCTGACAGGAAGAGAGCCTGTGTTTCAGGGTGTGACTCACCTGTGAATAAGGAGGACCCAGCCCTCCAGAGGCAGACAAACACACACAGCACACACCGGGCTGGAAAAGCGCTCCCCGCAGCCGCCCGCTCCCCCTTGCAGCGAGGAGGGTGCACACCTGGCCCGGGCCAAGGGTGTGGCACAGAGGCTGCGGCCCGGGAGCCTTCGCCTGGAATGTGCCGGATTCCCCGGAGCCCTCCTTCTCTCCCGGGGTGGTCCAGGGCAGATTCACAGAGGTAGATAGCAGCCCACCTCTTCCTCAAACTGGGAGGCCCAATCTTAAGTGGGCTAACTCAGAAATACGGCGGCAGCCCGAATCAGCTCCGGCTTAAAGGACATCAAGGAAGACAAGTCAGTCGGAGAGTCACAACAGGGTCCTCTCCACCCTCCAACTTAGGGTCAATCTCTCTCTGAAATACAGCAGGCTGAACCAAGGGTTCCTCTCCTGGTCCACACAACTTCCTGCTCACCAGGGTTAGCAACTCATAAAGTAACCTGTTGACTGGCCAACCTCCCTATAAAGACTGAGTATCGTTTTCTTTTTGTTTTTTGTTTTTTGTTTTTTTTGCTTGTTTTTGTTTTTGTTTTCAATGGCACCATCATAGCGCACTGCAGCCTCCAACCCCTGGGCTCAAGCAATCCTCCTGCCTCAGCCTCTTGAGTAGCTAGGGCTACAGGCAAATACCACCACATCCAGCTAATTTTTGAATTTTTTGTAGAGATGAGGTCTTGCTGTGTTAGGCAGACTGACCTTGAATTCCTGGCCTCAAGTAATCGTCCTGCCTTGGCCTCCCAAAGTGCTGGGATTACAGGCATAAACACCATCCCTGGCCCACTTTATACTCCTAACTAGTACAGTATCTAGCTTGCAGTTGGTGCTTAATAAATATTGGGCTGAAATGAATAAGAAAGAGGATCTAGATACCAAACTCTTTTATCTTAGAGTGTATTTCTCAGCTATTCTCCTTGGGCACTAGAGAAAATATTTGTTGAGACCAACTTTGAATGGTATCCACTGTGCTAGGTGAGGTGAGTAATATCTAGACAACTGCAAATCTTGGTATAAACTATATTGTCCCTTCTCCTAAGGAGGCTAGTGACAATAATTCAGAGAGGTGGCTGTCAAGAAGGCTTTGGTTCCTGCTAGAGATTTAAAAATTGCTAGAGCTTTATAAATACACAATCTGTCCAAAACAACCAACCCTTCTTCCCAACATCGAGGCCTACAAAGACCCCCAATAAATAGCTATTTGCTGACTAAATGTATGAATATTCTCTAGATTGTTCTGTGGATGACAACATAAGATAACAAACAAATCATCCAGGGCAGACATAAGTGTCAAAGGTTCTAAGAACTTCAGTTCATGCATGTCATGGAGACCAGTGTGGGCTGACTGGGATAGCTAAGAATGGCTTTGTACAGAACGTGGAGCATGAACTGGGTGTTAGGAATAACTGGGGTCTGAATACAGAACCCAAGAATGCTAGGGGTAAGACAGGTTGCTGCAAAATGGCTGACACCTAATCTAAAATCTCCAGCAACAAAACCTGAGGAATAGAAAAGAAATTCCAATTTTCTCATCCAAGGCTTGATTCTCTTCTACTCTGCCCAGGATTCAAACAAATTACACAAATATCCTTCTCTCTCAAAACTCAGAGTCTCCAGCTACAGCTAAGGTTTCAGTTCACAGAGACCGGGTCTTTAGAATTTTCCCTCCTAGTCGCTGGTGCCTTGTGAAGGCTGAGGTCCTCTCCCTGAGTCCCATCCATGTTGTGCAGTTCACCACAGTCCTGCAGGAACAAGGGACAGGGCCCTACAAAATAAAGTCTTAAGGAAGATTTCATTTTAGTACAGATTGCTATAGTTTATTATATATTAAAAGTTGGAACAGATG
Source organism: Colobus angolensis palliatus (assembly GCF_000951035.1). Taxonomy (NCBI): domain Eukaryota; kingdom Metazoa; phylum Chordata; class Mammalia; order Primates; family Cercopithecidae; genus Colobus; species Colobus angolensis. The sequence continues at coordinate 53,016 of NW_012120733.1, read as the reverse complement.
TGTTCATCTGGCATCATTTTGGGACAGTGATAATAGCGATACAAACACATAAGTAATGCTTACTGTTTGTCAGTCGCTGTTGTAAATCCTTATCACATTAACATTTTAATCTTTAAAACAACTTTATGAATTAGGTGTACTATTAATTTCCCCATTTTACAGACAAGAAAACACAGGCATGCGAAGAAAGTCAGGTAACATGCTCAAAGTCACACCTCTAGTAAGTTGCAAAGCCAAGGTTTAAAATCAGGCAATATGACTCCACAATCCATTAGCTCTTTGTTAGGTCAGCTTAAAAAGTACCATAAAAAAAGACAAATTCACATCACAGAATGAATTCAACATGCAATCAAAGGTTATTTATCAATGACCATTATAACCTGGCCAGATTGTAGACTATTGGCCTACACGGTTAAATTCAAGTCACAAAGGACTCTGAACAAATATTTCCAATTTTTCCCAAGATGTTAGTTCTGGAAGGACTCCCAGAGGTCATCTGGACCAGGGGTAGCAAATGGACAGCAGGCCCCTGGCCACCAGACCCACCAGCAGCCTCTTTTATGTGAACAGTGCAGGGTTTAAAACATATTTTTAAAATGTAAACGCTTTAAGGCAGGCAGTCCCTAACTTTTCTCAGTTCCCACCTCTTCACATTGCCTTATTCTGGGCTTCTCCACACATGCAAACAACTGTCTGGCTCAGGCTTGACACCCCTGCTCTGGCCTCATCCCTTACCTTGCTCAGGGACAATATCAACCCCTTTTACCAATCTGAGAATTCTTCTCTGGTGCATTACTGGGGTTAAGAGTGTTCTAGTGGCCAAAAGTTAATGCTTGGGCAGGTTCCTAGGGCCAAATCGTAGCTTCTATTCATCAAGGCAGTTACTTTGCTTTCTGTGATCCTTAGTTTCTTAATCTATAAAATGGAGATAATAAAACACTTACCTAGGAGGGTTATTAGAGTTAATGAATTATCTAGGGCTCAGAACAGCACCAGGCACATAATATGTACTATATAGATATAGCCATAATAAGAATAATAATTATTGTTTTAAAATTATTATTATCACTGAGTAAGCACTAATCATTTTTCTGTTGTTATAATTACTAACAAATACCACATGAGAAAGATGAAGTTTTTGCTTCAACCCATCTACTAATTAATTATTGAATCATTATTTGAAAATTTTGTGGAACTCTTGGCCTAATCCAGGTTCATGCCCAGATTACCAGTATTTACTTGGATGCTATTAATGAATTCATATTTTTGCTGCATATCTGGAAATTTCCTTCACATACAGATTTTCTTACTGAATGTTTCCTTTCTTTTTTTTTTTTTTTTTGAGACAGAGTCTCACTCTGTCACCCAGGCTGAAGTGCAGTGGCGCAGTCTCAGCTCACTGCAACCTCCACCTCCCGGGTTCAAGGGATTCTCCTGCCTCAGCCTTCTGAGCAGCTGGGATTGCTGGCAGGTGCCACCACACGCGGCTCATTTTTGTGTTTTTTAATAGAGACGGAGTTTCACCATGTTGGCCAGGCTGGTCTTGGACCCCTGACCTCAAGTGATTCACCCGCCTCAGCCTCCCAAAGTTCTGGGATTACAGGCCTGAGTCACAGTGCCTAGCCTGTTTCAAAATTTGTGAAACAGAGCAAGACTCTGTCTCGGAAAAAAAAAAAATGTGAATTTAAAACTTCACTTTCAGACAGGTTGGGCTCTTACCTTTCAAGGAAAAGGTAAAGGTAAAGATTTAAATGTATTTTTAGGATTACCTTTAATTAACACATGGCTTTTCAAAAAAGCAAAAACAAAAATCTATTTGTTTTTCCATATGACCCAAATAAATATATATTTTTTCAAATCCAGACAAAAGTCCACTTAATACTACTCAGTAATAAAAAGGAATAAACTACTGATACACACACAGCATGGGTGAATCTCAAAGCATTGTGCTAAAACAAGCCAGGCACACAAGCCCGGATCTGATGTGATTCCACTTAAATGGAATTCTAGAAAAGGTAAAGCTACAAAGCAAGAAAGCAGATCACTGGTTGTCAGGGACAGGGACTGACTGCAATGGGCCATGAGGATACTTCTGGAGGATGAAAGAAATATTCTAAAATATTATTGTGGTCAAAAGTAATCAATTGCTGGCCTGGCTCAGTGGCTCACACCTGTAATCCAGCACTTTGGGAGGCTGAGGCGAGCAGATCACCTGAGGTTAGGGGTTTGAGACCAGCCTGGCCAACATGGTAAAACCCCGTCTCTACTAAAAGTACAAAAATTAGCCGGGCCTGGTGGTGCACACCTGTAATCCCTGCTGCTTGGGAGGCTGAGGCAGGAGAATCGTTTGAATCCAGGAGGCGGAAGTTGCAGTGAGCCAAGATCATGCCACTGTATTCTAGCCTGGGCGACAAAGAGGAACTCTGTCTCAAAAAAAAAACCAAAGAAACAAAAAGGTCGGGCGCGAATCCCAACACTTTGGGAGGCTGAGGCACGTGGATCACAAGGTCAGGAGATCGAGACCAACCTGGCTAACATGGCAAAACCCCATCTCTACTAAAAATATACAAAAAAATTATCTGGCCATGGTGGTGACCGCCTGTAGTCCCAGCTACTCGGGAGGCCGAGGCAGGAGAATGCAGTGAACCCAGTGGACGGAGCTTGCAGTGAACTGAGATCATGCCACTGCACTCCAGCCTGGGTGACAGAGTGAGACTCCGTCTCAAAAAAAAAACAAAAAACAAACTCGATTGTACACTTAAAATTGGATTGTATACAAAATATCTCAATAAACTGATATTAAAAAGAGAAAATCTCAAAAAAAATTTCATAATTCAGATACTTCAATTCAAATGTGCAAACTCAAAGCAACAACCGGAAACATACCAGCGTTTGCATAAGTTGTGTGACAAAACCAGGCCTGACATCTCTGCTGGTTTGGATCAGCGCTAAGTTGCCAGCTCAGACCTTTGGGCAGAGACACCACCCAAGCATTGCAGGAGGACCCCTCTTCTGGAAACCTGTCTGTTTTGACAATTTACAAAAAGTAAAAGATGCTTTTTGAAATGTTTGCATAGGGGCATGAATTTTAAACCCATCTCAGACTTTTGTTCTAGAAAGTGAGCGCTTGAATTTGCATCTGATCCTCCCCAAATTTGTCCATTTATAGTGTAACTCCTGGTGTTGGTGAGGATAATGCTCTATGTAGAGGTTCTCCAACCACAGAGTGGAAAAGGACTGGGGCATTCCCACCGGGTGTGGCCAGGAAGGCTGAGGCCCTGGAAGTCCCCTTTGTTCATTGTTGCTTTTGCAGCTCAGTCATCGCCCAGGGGACTTTTGTTTCTACAGTCCTGTATAAATCATTTCACAGAATGGTCTTCCCTCCACCCAACCCCCAAAGTAGAATTATAAGTAACATGTTGATTTTTCCCTTCAGTTCCATCATTACCTTAGTTTACTTTCAGAAGGAATGTCTGGCATGTCATCCGCTTTCAAACTCACTTATGATAAAAACTGAAGTACTGGCTGTTAACATGCCAGCAATGGACAGGGCTGTTGGTCCCAGTTCCCTGCCCTTTAAACAATCTCCCCAGATAGTTCTAATTATGTCAGCATTCACATTACAATTTTAAATGTAAAATATAGCAATCAGAAAAGAAACATTTTTTAAACTCCCCTTTGTTCTTAATTGGTAAAGGAAAATGTCCATAAATGGAAATGGTTCAGTGTTTCCTGGATCGTCTGGGTAAATTCTCTGAGGCTGGCCGGACTCCAGAAAACAATGTTCTCTGAAGCAAAACTCTGGCTGAAGTGGCAAGCTTCCATTTTATGCAGAAACATATGTGGTGTGCCCACAGCTAGTTTTCAGGGAGCGCTAGAGGCCAGAGCAGAACTGAAGTAATGCCGTTTATTTATTAAAGGGGCATGATCGTTTTTCTGTGGTTGGCTGGTGGTACATCTGGGCCAGAGATGTGGTGGGAAATCAACACATGAAGAAGAACTTCATTTACTTCTTTTTTGGTGTAGCTATTATAGACCGAAATATTCAAATCAATTAATTGTTAAACAATACAAAAAAATGAGGCTGGACGTGGTGGCTCA
>NW_012120733.1:46869-48615 GCF_000951035.1 Colobus angolensis palliatus | reverse complement strand
GAAACTTCGTCTCAAAAAAAAAAAAAAAAAATTGAGAAGGAGCACAGAGAAGAGGGGCATAAGCTGAGGAAAGCAAAAGAGACAAAAAAATCAAAACAAAACAGGACATAAGATTCTCTGAAAGAGGGGCAACTGGTAGATTTCAAGGCTGTGTCAGTTGTTGTGTTCCCTTAAACTGAAATTTGGTCATCGATGCATCTGTGAAATGTTGATTAGTAGATGAAACATTGCCTATGATTCCTCAACCATGCTTATGCTTGGACCATAGATATTCAGATTTGAATGAGAGAGGCAAAGGAGACCACTGCAGTGAAAATTCTTGTCTCCATTACAGTGGTGGGGGCCAGGGCTGTATCATATGCAGACGTGACAAGATAAGCTAGAAATGAGAGGTGGCTATCCTTAGATTGGAGATCCTACTTTTGCCTTTGTAAGGAAGAAATGAGTTCAGGAAATAATGTTTCTAAATGTCTTTCTAAATTTAAATCTGAATTTTTTTCCACCTTTAACAATTTAAATTACAAAGTCTGAAACACTCTATAGCATTTAGAGACCTGTCCTCTGCCTTTAAATGGCAAACTTTGGGTGTATTTTCAATGTCTGATAATAATCTTGACAATTACAATACTAACAGCCAAACTGTACTGAATATTCTGCATATGCCCAGCTCAGTGATGAGAGCCTTTATAGGGATTATGGAGTTCACTGTTCACCACCATCCCATGAAGCAGGTGTTATTATTATCCTCATTTTCAGGTTACCCAGGCTCCCATGCAAATCCACACCAATACCTCTCCCTAGAATTATTATTCAACTACAATATGAAAGCAAATTAAGCCACTCACTGAACAAATATATTCTATAATTTAAAAAACATTGAATTGGATTTTTAATAAAATATGACATGCGTATTCCTTATAACATACACTGTATGTTCCACAGTCACCCCTCTGCAGCAAATAAGCAATAAACAAGGTTTGGCTATTAGGGGTACTTTTTTTTGTCATATTACCTTTTGTTATTCTTCAGTGTATGACGACTTCGATTCTTATGCAACATCCTTTTATGTCATCCAATCAGGTCTTGCATCGTTTTCTGTTGGTCTGATACCTTAATCCAGATATAAGAGTACATTATTAAGTAACTCAGTTCTTGAATGCCTTAGAACAATTGGAAGTTATTTTCGGCATAGTGGAAATAGTCTGAGCTGTGTGCAAGAGCTCAAGAATTTAGTAGCTAGATCCCGAACTCAACTTTTCTAGGGCTGGGTTATACAGAAATCCCCAAACATTCCTGGGTGTTTCTTTTGCAGGAAACCTGCAGATTGGTTATTCCACTGCGCTCCAATGATGGAGAGAGCTATAAATAATCACAGAAAAATCTAGAGACCTTCCTCACTAACCTAAAAATTTCTCATAGCCTCAATATGTTTATTTAGATTAAGTAGGAAAATTAATTCAGTGATTCAGACAACTTAAACCAAAATGACACATTTGCCTTAACCACCTGGCTATTTTAGGCGAATTTATTTTAGGCCTGAATTATTTGGACAACTATTTCAGTGCTCTGTTTTTTATTGTATGAATACAAAGAAAAACAAGGTTTAATCGTCATTGCTTTATCAAATTAACTAATGCCTTTGCTATTCTCTTTCCTCAGGGTCCTCTATTAATACAACCCTTATAATTAACTTAGAAACTTTCAGCTTAAGCAGAATATGGCTATGTGGTTTTGCCACATAATTGT
>NW_012120733.1:44209-44999 GCF_000951035.1 Colobus angolensis palliatus | reverse complement strand
AGGCACCCAGCCTATTACCTTTTAAAAGGGGTGGGGCTGGGGGGCGGCAATTCTAAATCTTTGGACCCTTCGAGGCCTGATGTAAAACCCATCTTAGAAGAAACTGTCTCATTGGTATCTGTGCGCTAATCTTTCTTGTTGGAAATTTCTGAAGAAATTTTATTAACTTGATAAATACATTTATTTTAATAAATATTATTTTAATGAACTTCCTCTTAGAACCAGATCTTGTCTAATCAGTCAACCACATTGTTGATGTTTCCTCTGAAATACAGACAGAGCTGAAAGAGTGATAACAGAGACTGCCATGTTAATTCAGACCAATGTGCCCTTACACCGAACCAAGCTGTATCTGACAGAAGCACCAGTGGATGTTTTGGGAATGGGTTGCTCTCATTACACCAACTTCAATGTTTAGGAAAACAGTCTAAAAGATCCTCATATTTTCTAATTCACATGCTATGGAATTATCATCCACAGATTTAACCAACTCTTTTAAATATTTTTAAAATATATTTTCTAGGTGTTGTTGGTCTGATAAATAAAATCAACTTATATTATTAATACAAGGACCTCACAATTGTTACTGGTTCTAGTGCTTTAGGATTTGCTAATCCTTTTTTCCAATCTCTTAAGGTTTTGTAAACTTCATCTATGTGTTTCTTTGCCTTTCTGACTGAAAAATCCTACTTTTAGACTCTTCTAGTAGCCTGCCCTGGTGACGATTTTGGTCACTTTGGAAGTTTCTAAGCTTTCCCATGTGTCTTGATAAAGAAAGATCAGATTGTAA
>NW_012120733.1:0-43434 GCF_000951035.1 Colobus angolensis palliatus | reverse complement strand
TGATCTCAGCTCACTGCAACTTCTGCCTCCTGGGTTCAAGTGATTCTCCTGCCTCAGCCTCCCAAGTAGCTGGGACTACAGGCATATGTCATCATGCCAGGCTAATTTTTTGTATTTTTAGTAGAGATGGGGTTTCACCATGTTGGCCAGGATGGTCTCGATTTCTTGACCTCATGATTCACCTGCCTCACCCTCCCAAAGTCCTGGAATTACAGGCATGAGGCACCACGCCCTGCCACAGTTTTTTTTTTTTGTACGCATTAAACATCCCCGCTTTTCCTCCACCTCCTGCTACCCTTCCCAGCCTCTGGTAACCAGTCTTCCACTCCCTATCTCCATGAGTTTAATTGTTTTGATTTTTAGCTCCCACAAATAAGTGAGAATGTGCAAAGTTTGCCTTTGTGTGCCTGGCTTACTTCATTTAACATATGACCTTCAGTTTCATCCATGTTGTTGTAGATGACAGGATCTCATTCATTTTTTATGGCTGAATAGTCCTCCACTGTGTATATGTGTCACATTTTCTTCATCCATTCATCTGTTGGTGAACACTTAGGTTGCTTCCAAATCTTAGCTCTTGTGAACAGTGCTGCAAAAAACATGGGAGTGCAGATATTTCTTTGATACACTGATTCCCTTTATTTCGGGGTGTATATCTCACAGTGGGATTGCTGGGTCATATGGTAGCTCTGTTTTTAGTTTTTTGAGGAACCCAGAGAAGCACCTTTTTGCTAGCTTTCTGCCTGGAGGCATCACATTTGCTAATTTGCACTAAAGTGTCTGCTGAGCTTGCCATGGCCCTCCTCCTCAGTCATCAGCAGCAAATGAAAACCAAAGGATCAGTCTACATGACTTCTTGGTAAGAAGCTGATAATTCAGATCCCATCATTTAATGATTCTAATTTGGATTGTTTTCAATATAATAATACCAGTTTTCATTGAATTTCATATTTCACCTTTCTGCTTACTCCAGTTCTTATGAGCTTTTCTAAAAGGTTCCTTTTTCTCTGCACTGATTTCATATTCAGCATCAACTTCAGTGAAATACCACCTGGAAGATTAAACCATGTATTACGTGTTCCAGGTAATTTGTAATCATTGTAGAAAACATTGCTTACTATACCAATCTTTGGGGGATATTTCTTCCAGCACATTTTCCTCCATCCAAAAAAAACTGTGCTTTCTCTCTAAGCAGTTCTGTATGTGTAGCAAAATATTATCTCTAGTTCTGGGGTACCTAAATTTTTAAATAATTTCTGGCCGGGCGCGGTGGCTCAAGCCTGTAATCCCAGCACTTTGGGAGGCCGAGACGGGCGGATCACGAGGTCAGGAGATCGAGACCATCCTGGCTAACACGGTGAAACCCCGTCTCTACTAAAAAATACAAAAAAAAAAAAACTAGCCGGGCGAGGTGGCGGGCGCCTGTAGTCCCAGCTACTTGGGAGGCTGAGGCAGGAGAATGGCGTGAACCCGGGAGGCGGAGCTTGCAGTGAGCTGAGATCCGGCCACTGCACTCCAGCCTGGGAGACAGAGCGAGACTCCGTCTCAAAAGAAAAAAAAAAATATTTTCTGGTGTGGAATCTTACTAACTTTTTTGAATGTCTAAACAAATGACTATTGTTCTATCTTATCTTTAAATTTATTTATGCTCCTGAAGAGCCATTCTAGTGTGATCCTGTCTCCAGAAAACCATGCTTCCTTTTCCAGAGTAAATTGCTTGCCTAACTTTTTGAGAGATTCTATCAGCCTAACTCCCTATCTGTATAGGGGAGTTAGACAGAATCTCAGGCAGCTCTATCTAGTGAAAATTTCTGCAATGATGCAAATGTTCTATATTTTTGTTCCCTAGTAGGGTAGCCACCAGCCACATGTGTAATGTGAGTCAGGAGCTGAATTTTTAATTAATTAAATTTTAACTTTAATAGCCACTTGTGGCCAGTGGCTACTGTATTGGTCAGTACAGGTACAAGGCCTTCTCTGGAACCCCTTTCATGAATGGACATCACACTAAGTCCCTCCTTCAGAGTGATTGCTTGTAACAAAATGCTGCTTCTTATTGTCAGCAGTACCATAGTTTGTCCCCCAAGTTCTTGTGAAATTATCTTACGTGTTACATAAAATTTTATGACCCTGAATTTGCATTAGCATATGTTACAGGGTTTTTTTTTTTTTTTTTAATAGGGTCTCGCTCTGTCATCCAGGCTGGAGTGCAGTGGCGTGATCACAGCTCCCTGTAGTCTCAGCCTTCTGGTTTTAGGTGATTCTCCCACCTCAGCCTCCCAGACAGCTGGAACTACAGGTGTGCACCACCACATCCAACTAATTTTTGTATTTTTTGTAGAGATGAGGTGTCACTATGCTGCCCAGGGTAGTCTCAAACTTCAGAGCTCAAGTGATCTGCCCATCTCAGCCTCCCAAAAGTGCTGGGAATACAGGTGTGAGCCACTGGGCTCAACCAAATATCACTTTTACATTAATAAACCCCCGTAAACTAGATGCCTAGAACTTGGGAGTAAGTCCTTTGCTCTTTTAGTTTTACCTTCTTGAGACTGACATTTGAAAAGTTGTGCATATTTTTGTTTCCACAATTGTAGGGCATTCATACTTGCCTAGGAAAGTCACTATATTTGAAGGGTATCCTGTGAAAAATGAAATGGTTGAAGTTTGTAAAATATGTACCAGAAAAATGTGTTTAAATGTGCTTTCTAGTACATTCTTGAAAACTTAGGTATTATAATCATCTACAAATGGAATTTACCTACAAAAACAATCATCACAATCACAGGTTTCAAAAGCATATAATCTTTTTAAAGAAAATAATATGATACAGGAAAGAGAAAAAAGTGGTTGTAACTTGTCTCTTTTTGGTCACTGTAGGTTAAATTCTTTATATTAAAGTCTGACAAATTTATTTTATTGAGATAATTTTGATAGAGAATCTCTTTTTTTTGTTTTTGAGATGGAATTTCGCTCTTGTCACCCAGGCTGGAGTGCAATGGCACGATCTAGGCTCACTGCAACCTCTGGCTCTTGGGTTCAGGCAGAGAATATTTTGTCTCAGTAAAATACTTTGCTGTGCTCATTCTTTTATTTCCTTCTTCAGTGAATTTCTTGGATTATCTGCTATGAGCCAGCATTGTCTTAGACACTTGGTAAGTAATACAGTGCCACCCTACATAATCTATGGAAAAGGCAAGAAGGTTGGAACCAAAGGAAAAAATAAGATTATGAGGTACAGTTTCAAGGCTTTTCCTGATATAGTAAGTTTCATTGCAAGAGAACAATGACTTAACCACTTCAATCTTTCTTTCTTTTTTCTTTTCTTGAGACAGGGTCTCATTCTATCAGCCAAGCTGGAGTGCAGTGGCATGATCTCTGTTTACTCCCACCTCAGTATCCCAGGCGGGAATGAAGCCTAGCTAATTTTTTAATTTTTGTAGAGATGGGGTTTCACCATGTTGCGCAGGCTGGTCTCAAACTCCTGTGCTCAAGCAATCCACATGCCTTGGCCTCCCCAAGTGCTGGGATTACAGGCATGAGCCATTGCACCCAGCCCCACTTTGATCTTTCTAATAAATGACTACTCAACTGTTAAGACTGTAAATCTGCTTGATGAATAGTAAGGGATCTTAAATATTACTGTCTTTGGTATGCTGGGGACATTTGGGCTCGTCAGAGAGTGTGTAGGCTGGGGACTCTTCTAATGGTACCCATTTTCTCATCTTCCTCAGAATAAAACCCAAAGTCATTCTGTGTCCTGTCAGGTCTTATGTGATATGCCCTGCTCCACCTTTCCAACTCATTCTCTGCAGTTCTCTCCCCTCATCCTATCTATTCCAGCCACTCTGGTCCCTCTGCTGTTTTCCAGACAAGGAAGCAAACTCCACCTCCAAGCTCATCCCCACCTGAGGGTGCCTACAATCACATGCCACCTCCCGCTCCTGCTTAGTTAGCCTCTATTCCTTTCCTTTGCTTTATGTTTTTTTCTTACTACTTATCACTTCCCAACATAGGATTCATTATTTATTATTTGTCTCCCCCTATAGAATATAAGTTTCATGATGGCAGGGACTTTGCATTATGGCAAGGCATGGAACAGTACTTGCCTCTTAGTAGGCCCTCAGTAATATCTTTTTGAATGAATAAATGATACATGCTTTGTACTTATTTCATAAGGTTGAATTACTCACCTTTCTATATCTAAGTTTAAACATTAGTATGAAGAGAGAAGTTATACCTTATTAAATTACCCCTTAGGAGTGTTAGGAAAGGCCAGGTGCAGTGGCTCACACCTGTAATCCCAGTACTTTGGGAGGCCGAGGTGGGCAGATCACCTGAGGTCAGTAGTTCGAGACCAGCCTGGCCAACATGGTGAAACCCTGTCTCTACTAAAAGTACAAAAATTAGCTGGGTGTGGTGGCACACACCTGTAATTTCAGCTACTTGGGAGGCTGAGGCAGGAGAATAGCTTGAACCCAGGGGGCGGAGGTTGCAGTGAGCTGAGATCACACCACTTCACTCCAGCCTAGGCAAGAGAGTGAGACTCCACGTTAAAAAAAAGAAAAAGAAGAAGAAGAAGAAGAAGAAGAAAAAGAATGTTAGGAAGATAATTAATGTTATTCATATTCAGATTTGACCTGCTGGAAGACAAACCATTCTAAAACTCAATTTTTTTATTTTATTGAAAGAATGCCAAACCATACATTCATACAACTAAAATTAATATAAAAGAATGGCATACAACTATAACAGAAACTTTGTAAGAACCAGTAAACGTCAAAATGAGATAATGCTGCTGGGCACGGTGGTTCAGCCTGTACTTCTAGTACTTTGGGAGGACCAAGCAGGTGGAACACCCGAGGTCAGGAGTTTGAGATCCACCTGGTCAACATGGTGAAACCTGTTTCTACTAAAAATACAAAAATTAGCTGGCATGGTGCACATGTCTGTGGTTCCAGCTACTCGGGAGGCTGAGGCAGGAGAATCTTTTGAACTCAGAAGGTGGAAGTTGCAGTGAGCCAAGATCGTGCCACTACACTCCAGCCTGAATGACAGAGCAAGACTCCATCTCCAAAAAGAAAAAAAAAAAAGATAATGCTTATGCTGATGTTTATAAATCATTCCTTATGTTTACAGTGTGAAGATTAAGAAGGGGAGAAACTTGCACATAGACCGAGGGTGTTAACGGAAGGCAGAGAGAAAGTTCAAATCTTCAATGCCTCTTTGCATTCAAGTTATTGGTCTCATCTCAGGGAAAGTGTCCACCCCCCCAGGCATTCTGCAGTACCATAAATTAAGTGTCATTTAATCAAAACTTCTGCTACACTTTAAATGTTTCTCCCCTCCAAAACTCATGTTGAAATTTAATTGCCGTTGTAATGGTATTAAGAGGTAGGAACAATAAGAGGTGATTAGGTATTAAACCATACATAGGGTCAGTTTAATTCCCTTTTTAAAAAGGGCTTTTAGGAGTGCGTTCTCTTTCTTGGCTCCTTTGCTCTTCTACCATTTGAGGAAAGGTGTTCCTCCCTTCTGGGGGATGCAGCATTTAAGATGCCATCTTGGAAGTGGTGATCCAGACCTTACCAGGCACCAAACCTGCCAGCACTTTGACCTTGAACTTCCCAGCCTCCAGAACTGTGAGAAATAAATTTCTGTTGTTTATAAATTACCCCATTTCAGGTATTCTGTTATAACTGCACAAAACAAACTAAAATATCTTCTCTGTCCCCTGGGAGACCCACATTCACCAATTTAGGCAGTTAAAAAGAGTCAGAGTTGTTTTTATTCCCTATTTTTCACATTCATTTTTTGTGATGGGAAGGAAATTTTATGGCAGCAGGTGTAACTAACTCACTTCAGTGTTTGCAAACTTTGAAAGCCATAAACTTATTTTTAAACTTTCCGTCAGCTGGGATACATTTATCTGCAAGTAACAGAAATCTCAACTGAAAATGTTATTTATAGCCAGGTGCGGTGGCTCATGCCTATAATCTCAGCACTTTGGGAGGCCGAGGTGGGTGGATCATGAGGTCAGGAGATCGAGACCATCCTGGCTAACATGGTGAAACCCCATCTCTACTAAAAATACAAGAAATTAGCCGGGTGTGGTGGCAGGCGCCTGTAGTCCCAGCTACTTGGGAGGCTGAGGCAGGAGAATGGCATGAACCTGGGAGGCGGAGCTTGCAGTAAGCTGAGATTGTGCCACTGCACACCAGCCTGGGCAACAGAGTGAGGCCCGTCTTGGGAGAAAAAAAGTGGTATTTATAATAAGCAGATTTATAGGCTTACATACAGAAAATTCTGAGGATGAGTGGAAAATAGAGTTAAATTACCCTGTAGTTCAATAATATCATCAAGAATACAAGTTCTATCTTTCTTTTCCATCCTCCACTTCAGCTGAAGGCTTATTCCCCTCAAAGTTGTAGACTGGGTGCCAGTAGCCAAGGTTGGATGCTTCCTTATTTTTGTAAACAGGAGAGATCCGACCCTTCTCCCTCAAACTCCAAACAAAAATCTTTCCTGACTGAGCCTATCATATGCCATCTCTGAACCTGTAATTATCACCAGGAAAATGCTTCAGGCTGATTGGTTTAAGCCTGGGTATTCTAATCACCAGCAAAAGGGATGGGACACTTACGATTGGCTTAGGTCAGAGGTCAGAAAACTATACATACAGGCCAAATCCTGCTTGCCAGATGTTTGGGGGAAGTTTTATTAAAACACAGTCTTCCTCTGCATATTGTCTATGGCTACTTTTACTACAACGGCAGAATTCAGTAGCTCCAACAAAGACCATGAAGCCCCAGAAGCCTCTACTATTTGCTATCTGGCCCTTTACAGAAAAAGTTTGCCCAGCCCTGGTTTACTTTAACATGGGTCTGCTTTGGACCTGTGTTTAATCCCCCAAACTATGATACTCCTACACAGAGAGGGAAAGTTTAGACTCAGTGTGGATCTCCTCCCATGTCAACCTAAGGCTATTTTTTCTTTTGTTCTTTCCAAAGCAAAACTGGAAAAGAACTCAGCACACAAACTTCAGAACGAAAGCCTTTACTCTTGTAAGTCCATTGACTGATCTGCATTTCTCTCTTCTAGAGTGATGAGTATCTGTTCCTGACATTGATCTGTGTTCCAGCCTTGGCTGTATGTTGTTTTGTTGGATTGACTTGAAGTTATTTGTTAATTCCATGGAACTGAACTACCCAAACCATCTGCCAGATCGTCAACCCACCAACAGTGTTAGATGGAATTCCCCAGAGTCCTGCTGCAGTCATAGAAGAAACATTATCCCTAAAACCAGGGCACTGCTTTGCAATGCCTGTCAGTCAGTCACAGGCAGAATGGCTCCTCTCCACGTTCACATCAATGATTTTCTTTTCTTTCTTTTTTTTTTTTGTTTTTGAGATGGAGTCCTGCTCTGTCGGCCCAGGCTGGAGAGCAATGGCATGATCTCGCCTCACCGCAACCTCCACCTCCCAGGTTCAAGTAATTCTCTAGCCTTAGCCTCCCAAGTAGCTGGGATTACAGGCATGCACCACTATGCCCCACTAATTTTTGTGTTTTTAGCAGAGACGGGGTTTCGCCATGTTGGCCAGGCTGGTCTCTAATGCCTGACCTCAGGTGATCCGCCTGCCTTGGCCTCAAAGTGCTGGGATTACAGGCGTGAGCCACCGCACCCAGCCTCACATCAGTGATTTTCCAGGTAAGTGATTTCCTGTCCAAACAGCAATCTGAACTCTCTTTTAATAATAGCTTTTCTCATTTACTTTTATTATGACAAGAGCAATGGATGTCCATTGTGGAAACATTAGCAACACAGATAACCATAAAAAAAAAAAAAAATTGTCACCATCCCACACTCCTAGGGAACTTTAAAAACAAACAGTGTGTTCCGGAGGTGAAGTCTTCCCTCCAAGTGGTCTGAACTAGCTTTGGCTTTTCCAGCAGGAAGTCATCATGGAAGATTCCATTTTTTAACCCCCTATATTTATGAAGTTGCTGAATGGGCCTATTCTTTGACTAGTCTTTCCGAGAGTCTTTATTAAATTGTGAACGTTCTGACTGTTTAAAAAAATTTATGGAAAAGGGCAGGATTTGAGAAGTTGCTATTTTGAATAACTTATTGTTATGTACATCTTTTAGAGTCTTATGTACATCTCTTTCAAACATGAAAGAGAACCTATTTCTCTTCATTTGAACTAGTACATCCAATTCCACCTCATTTTGTAAATAAAAGGAAGCCAACTTTTCTGAGATGTAGGGTTGGGAAAGTATGCTCAGCTTCACACTTAGGCACACCTGTGGGTTTACTAATACTCACTATCAAAACCACTTGAAAATGCCCCAATGCTGGTTTGTTTCGAAGACACCAAACAGGAACAATATTAGTTTTAGGGCTAGAATTGACGATAGGATGGGATTCAGTATCATCCAGGTCCTGCGGTGATCTGAGTGTAGGATGTGGGCCAATGCTGTAATTTTAACCAGGCATTATTCACAGAGTGGTACTTTTCCCCTGCTCCAAGCACTCACCTCCACATCTATTATTTCATGATGGAGTCTACACAGTGCATCTGACACCATGAGTTGTAGTAAACTTGACTATTCTTATCCTAAGGATAATCCTGCTGAAAGAAAGTATGAGCCTCTGAATACCTGGAAGAGAAGTGAATGAGGGAGGGAAGTAGACCAATGACAAAGGTTAAAAGCACACTGGCTCTGGGGCCCAGGCTGTCTGAATTTGAATCCCAGCTCCATCCTTACAGGCAAGGGATCTAGGGTAAGGTCCTTAACTTCTCTAGGTCTCATTTCCTTCATGGATACAGTAATGCTAATAGAACCCTCTTATTTCATAGTGTTGGCTGCTGTGAAGGAGAAAGGCAATACATGGGCTGCAAACTTAGCCCAATATACTATGTAAGTATTAGCCCTATCATTAGGGGGGCAGGGTGGGGAAAGGGGGAAGCACATCCAGAATGGGGAAGCTGGGAGCTCTGAAACACACTTCTCTTCACAACATCATCTGCTGTATAATCCATATTTACAGGGTTCCAACTACCCCGAACTGCACAATTCGTCTTTAGACTTTCTGCATCAGATTGACTCGTGAAAGCAGGGGTGGCAGGGTGGGTGGGGTGGGTGGGGTGTTATCTTTCAGTCAAGTAATTTTTTCCTTAAACAGATTTTTTTTGCATGGCAATAAATTTACAGAAGATTGAGAATATAATGGAATTCCCATACATGGCACATTCAGTTTCCCCTATTACTAGGGGAATTACTAGCATCCCGCATTAGGAAGGGACATTGGTTACCATTAACAACCAACATTGGCACATTACTTTTATTATGTTCATAATCTCTTCATATTTTCTTCAGTTTTTACTCAGTGTCCTTCTTCTGTTCCAGGGTTCCATCCAGGATATCACATCGCACTTGGCTGTCACCTTCGCCTCCTCGTGGCTGTGACAGCTTCTCAGACTCTCCGTGTTTTTGACTGCCTTGATAGTTTGGAGGAGTAATGGGGAGGTGTTTTGTAGAACATCCTCCAACTGGGGTTTGTCTGATGTTTTTCTCATGATTATGATAGAATGGGGTTACTGGCTTTGGCGAGGAAGACCACAGAGGCAAGTGCAATTTTCATTTAATTGTGTCAAGTGCACACGCTGTCCGTGTGACTGCTCACTGTTGGGGTTACTCTGGAGCCCCCGGGTGAGGTAGAGTTTGTCGTGCTGCCCACAGTAACATCACTCTCCCCGCCCTTTTCCATACTGTGTTCTGAGAGGAAGTCGCTATGTGGCTGCCCACACTTAAGGAGTGGGGGTTATCCTGCACCTCTTTGAGGGCAGAATATCTACATAAATCATTTGCAGTTCCTCTGTACGGGAGATTTGTCTTTTCTCCTCAAGTAATTTTTCCCATCTAGTCTTTGCTTGAATTAATTATTTTATTTTCACTCAACACCAACTAAAAAATAGTCTAAAGCCAATTCCCCCAAATTGATGGAATTTTCTGTAATTATTAGTATTTGGAGTGTTCATAAGCCTGGGCATGGGGAAAATGCGACACAAACAAGGTTTCTAAAACCTGACTTAATCTTCTAGTTGAGTGTCACAGTGGGCAGATCCGGAATTAGTAATTCCTTGCTAACCCTATATGGAAAGGCCCGAAAATGAATAAGGACTTAAAAATAAAATGAGTGGGATGGTCAAAACCAATATAAATGAATTGCTGTGAGCCAAATGGAAAAGCATCCTTTGGCAAGTTTCAACCGGTTACCTCTGCATGCCCTGAGAATGTGCTTTCGGTGTTCCACGCCACTGGGCGCCCTTTGTAGGCATGCATCCTGCACCTCCTCCGAAAGGAGGCAATCTCCTAAAACATGCCTCTCCTAAGGCACACATGTTCAGTTTGTCTCAGCATCAACATGCTCTTAAAATCACACACATACACACACCCTTTTATTATTATTATTATTAGAATAAAAGCCATATCTTACTTAGAATAATTTGCTGGGTAACCAAAAATCCACTTGAACTTTTTCTTGGAGGGACTCCTTCCTTGTAAAACTAAAAAGTATATGCTTTGGGGTTGCTCATTTGAAAGAAAATGGGAGAAGATTATTGTTGGGTCAGCCTGTAAAGTTTCTACATCTGTTTGGTCAGATCAAACATTAGCCACCATTATCTTCACTCTATCAGTATATTTTTTTTCTCTGAAAGCAATTCAAAATTTGCTCCCAAAGCATGAACTTACAGACATAGGCTAGTGTTGTGCATTTCTCCAAAGTTTGTCTCCAGACAGAAAGACCTCTAATGTGCCAGCAGGTTCCTTGCGCCCGCCCTCACCTTGGGTCGGGCACAGCTCAGCTGCAGCATTCCGTGGCTCTGACACATCTCCTTGGAAACCCACCCATTGCCTGGTATATAGCAACCTGCATTCCCCAGTGGTAGAGGCCTTGATTCCTGTCTTATCCTGTTCTTCTGTGCTTTCACACACATCTGAGGACAGGCCTTCATTTTGATCTATTATCTCAGGCCATTAAAATGAGCAGAAGGAAAAAAAGCCCTTAAACAGCTCCAGTGTAATTGTGGTGAAGATTCTTAAAAAGAATTGTTATGGCCATTTCAGAGCCTCCTCAATTTCCTCATTTCCTGTAAATGCAGCAAATGGAGAACTGCCCTGATTACACAGAAAGTTCGGGGAAGATGTTGGGGTTGCAAATGGTTTCTGGCCAACTAAACCCCTGCTAACAGTATTTTTCTGAAGTATGACACTTCATTTCCAGATTAGGCACATTCACACCTTCATTTAACAAAATAGGTGTCCTCACTGTGTCACCCACTATGTAAAGCGTAATTATTATCATCTTTCTGGAAGAGTTTGGATCTTGTTCATTCTTAACCATTATTTTTATTTAGCACTATAGTTAATACAGACAGTATAAGTCAAAGTTTTGCTCACCCTTTGCTCACTTGGAAATTTTGGAAATCTTTGTTTATTTTTTTAAATGAAATTATTGATATGAGCTTATATTCTTGAGATATTTTTCTTTTAATTAACTCAGTTGCTCATTGTGGGGAGTGGGGGGTGAGATCTAGCTAATCTAAGGGCTTTGATTTATGTTTTATAGGTATTTAGTTTCCAAATTCTTTGCCTGCAGAGGTACACTAAAAGAATGCCAGTTTGCAGAATGCACATGCAACCGCAAAAGGAAATACAGTAATCTGATATTTGGTTAGAGTAAATCAGATATCCCTATTTAAACCATTGGCTTTACAGAAATTACTCAAGTGTACTTCATCAACCCCAAGCATGTCCCCTAGTATTCATGTGGGACTCAAACCCACCCTTTTGTATTAAGGAGTCTCATCAAGTGTCCGTCGTGTGTCTGAGTGCAGGATGCAAAGAGCCAGGGCATCCATGAATCACGATGTGTCATTCATGGCCTATGGGCTGACAAAGTGAACAAAGATTTCATTAGGCTTTATTTGAGAAATAAAACTTCAGGACAATGTACTGAAGTGGCTTCAACTGGGACAGAATTGAAAGAGAGAAAAGTGTGATGACTTAACCAAATAAATTATCTAGTAAAACATCTACCTCAGCTACTCACTACTGTGATCACATCTAGATGGTGCCATTTCAATCAACTGTACTTCTTCCACAACCTCAGTTTCAAGCGCCCCATCTCTAATCACTGCTTTGATTCTTGAAGCTCAGTCTCTTGAGTGCCCAGACTTTAATAATACCTCAATCCTCTGGAGCCTATGATCCATTGAACCTGCCACCTTTGCACTTCTCCCACCTTCCTTTACCGTCATAGCCCTCCTAACCCATTTTAAATTCCGTGGTCAGTCATTAGAGTCCATCCTTCACACACACCCACAACTTACTGCCTCACTTTGAATTCACGTTCATTAACTTCAAGGGGTTCTTAATACTACCTGGCCATCAGATTCATTTCCCCAGTTCACTGGCTCTCTTATTCTTCTCAAAGACCGTTTCACACTTTCCCTTTTCTTTAAACCTTCCACTCTTCCTCCCCCGTGTCACTCTGCTAATGGTTTATTTCCTAAGACACACACAAAAGAAGTACTCAGAAGAGAACTTCTACCACACACTTCTACAGCCACATCCCACAATTTGCCTAACTTCTCACCATCACATAACCATCTCAGGCCAACGGGAGGGCTCCTCCCTTGCCCTCATCAAAGACCATACTCAGGGATTCTCTACCTGCATTGTTGGTTTTTATCTTTCTTCTAGGATATTGCCCACCTGCCTACAAACATGCTATTGATTTTTCCTGTCTTAAAAAAACAAAAGAACTGCCTTGAACCCATGCTATACTTTAGCGTCTGCCCTATTTTTCTGCTCCCCTTTAGAGCAATACAAAAGAGTTGTCTATATGACTCTCCCCAGTTTCTGTTCTCCTAGTCTCTCTTGAAACTGCTGCAATTAGGTTTCAAGAAACCTCTCCATGGCAATTAGGTTTTGGCCTCCACTATTCCAATGGCCTTCCATGTTGTGAACTCAATGGCCAATTCTCAGCCATAATCTTCTTGACTCTGACAGCATCGTTTAACATAACTGATCATTTCTTTCTCCTTAAAACACTTTCTTTTCTTGGTTTCCAGGACATTGTGCTCATGAGGCTTTTCTCCATGAGGCATCTCCTTCTCAGTCGACTTTGCTGAATCCTTTTCTCTCAACCTCTTTTTTTTTTTTTTTTTTAATTATACTTTAAGTTCTAGGGTACATGTGCATAACGTGCAGGTTTGTTACATACGTATACTTGTGCCATGTTGGTGTGCTGCACCCATCAACTCGTCAGCACCCATCAATTCATCATTTATATCAGGTATAACTCCCAATGCAATCCCTCCCCCCGCCCCCCTCCCCATGATAGGCCCCGGTGTGTGATGTTCCCCTTCCCGAGTCCAAGTGATCTCATTGTTCAGTTCCCACCTATGAGTGAGAACATGCGGTGTTTGGTTTTCTCTTCTTGTGATAGTTTGCTAAGAATGATGGTTTCCAGCTGCATCCATGTCCCTACAAAGGACGCAAACTCATCCTTTTTTATGGCTGCATAGTATTCCATGTTGCATATGTGCCACATTTTCTTAATCCAGTCTGTCACAGATGGACATTTGGGTTGATTCCAAGTCTTTGCTATTGTGAATAGTGCCGCAATAAACATACGTGTGCATGTGTCTTTATAGCAGCATGATTTATAATCCTTTGGGTATATACCCAGTAGTGGGATGGCTGGGTCATAGGGTACATCTAGTTCTAGATCCTTGAGGAATCGCCATACTGTTTTCCATAATGGTTGAACTAGTTTACAATCCCACCAACAGTGTAAAAGTGTTCCTATTTCTCCACATCCTCTCCAACACCTGTTGTTTCCTGACTTTTTAATGACTGCCATTCTAACTGGTGTGAGATGGTATCTCATTGTGGTTTTGATTTGCATTTCTCTGATGGCGGGTGATGATGAGCATTTTTTCATGTGTCTGTTGGCTGTATGAATGTCTTCTTTTGAGAAATGTCTGTTCATATCCTTTGCCCACTTTTTGATGGGGTTGTTTGTTTTTTTCTTGTATATTTGTTTGAGTTCTTTGTAGATTCTGGTTATTAGCCCTTTGTCAGATGAGTAGATTGCAAAAATTTTCTCCCATTCTGTAGGTTAC
Source organism: Colobus angolensis palliatus (assembly GCF_000951035.1). Taxonomy (NCBI): domain Eukaryota; kingdom Metazoa; phylum Chordata; class Mammalia; order Primates; family Cercopithecidae; genus Colobus; species Colobus angolensis. Next base: position 29,239 of record NW_012120733.1, on the reverse strand, counting down.
CTGTTCACTCTGATTCACTCTGATGGTAGTTTCTTTTGCTGTGCAGAAGCTCTTTAGTTTAATTAGATCCTATTTGTCAATTTTGGCTTTTGCTGCCGTTGCTTTTGGTGTTTTAGACATGAAGTCCTTGCCCATGCCTATGTCCCTTAATGTAGAAGAAGCCACCGGAAGCTCAGGCCTTGAATCTCTTTTATGTCTACTCCCACTCCTTTGATTTTCCCACCTAGTTTCAAAGCTTTAAGCATATATGCTGATGACTTTCAAATGCATGCCTTCAGCCTGCTTACACAGCTGTCGTGAACACTATGCTCATATATCTAACTGCATAATCGAAATCTCCATGTAGATCGGTAATTAATATCACCAATGTAATACATGCAGAACTGACTGATGTTCTGTCTCCCTAGACCTCTTCTGCCTCAGTCTGCCATATCCTTGTTCAGTCCAAGAATCTTGAAGTCATTCTTGACTCTTTTCTTTCACAGCAAATCTTGCTGTCTTACTCTACCTTCAGATCATAATCAGAATTGGATCACTTCTCATCAACCTCCACTATAATCACCTTGATTCAAGCCCCCCTTGTCTTTTGTATGGATTATTGTCATTGCACCCCATCTCCTCTCCCTACTTTTGCCCTTGTCCCAGTTTGGTCTACTTTAACACAACTGCCAGAAAACTCCTATTATAGTATGACTCAGGTCATGTCATTCCTCATTGTAGAGGCATCCAGTGGCATTTTATCTCATTCTGAGTAAAAGCCAAAGTCTTTGGAATGGCCTCAAGAGCCAACACTATGTGTCCTGCCCCACCTCCCATCCCATGGGTCTCACTGTCCTCCTTCTCACACAGCCCCAGCCACGGGACCACTTCCACTGCAGGACCTTTGCCCTTGCTGGTGCCTCTGCCTGGAATGTGCTTTCTCTAGATATCTACGTGGGTCCAGTCTTCAATTAAACGCCATTTCCTTAAAGAGGCTTTCTCTATCATCTTGTATAAATTTACAAGCTCACCCTACCGCCAAACATGTTTTCTCTCCCTTCCCAGCTTTATTTTTCTTCGTAGAACTTTCTCCCCTGGCTGGGCGCGGTGGCTCATGCCTATAATCCCAGCACTTTAGGGGGCTGAGGTGAGCGGATTACGAGGTCAGGAGATCAAGACCATCCTGGCTAACACGGTGAAACCCTGTCTCTACTAAAAACACAAAAATTAGCCAGGCAGAGTGGCGGGCGCCTGTAGTCCCAGCTACTCGGGAGGCTGAGGCAGGAGAATCACTTGAACCTGGGAGACGGAGGTTGCAATTGGCTGGGATCGTGCCACTGCACTCCAGCCTGGGCGACAGAGCGAGACTCAGTCTCAAAAAAGAAAAATAAAAGAGTTTAGATCTTTCAACTCACTGAAATAGCATTGTTTTGGTTGTTGTTGCTGTTTTGTTTTGTTTTCATAAAAATAAACCTAGCACCAGGTCCTGGCTGAGAAGTCAGGGTCTATGTCCTTGCTGTTCAGTTTGGAGCAGGCTCGTGTCTGAGAGCAACCCCAAAACTACCATTTCTGACGTGCAATTTGATGAGGATGGAGGCGGAGGGGATTATCTTTTAAGAAGTGATCTTTAAGAATTGAGCTTTGCCTCTTCCGTTTTTGAGACTAAAAGGCTGAACTGAAAAGATAGTGAAGGCTCCGCCTAGTCAAGCCATTCATACTTGCCCCGTGAACACATGCCTGGGGCGCTCTTTCTTCCTTTGGCAAAAGTCTGATTCTGTAGCCTCTGGCCGTGTTCTGGAGGCGGGACACTCCCCCTGGGAGCCACACCCGCCTTCATCACGCACTGAGCACACCAAACAGGTTCGCCTGGCTAGACGGCGGCTGAGGTGTCTGCGGCAGAGGGAAGTACAGTCATGCACATGCCCTATGACAGAGCCACCGGTGGACACCTCCACATGAAGGAAGCAATTGCTCTGCTCCCCCCGCCGCCGCTTAAAATCAACAGAGTAACTGCACAAAGGTGGATTTCGTGTGCGAGGAGAGCAGGGCTCAGGGACCTTGTGCGAGGAGAGCAGGGCTCAGGGACCTCTTCCCAGCCCTGTGCTTGCTTTTGAAATCCTATATTCTTTTTTTTTAAAGAGAACTCCCAAATTGTACAAGCTTCAGGCCCCACAAAAACTTAGTTTGCCATGACTATACTAAATTTTGTATATTGTTTCATATACTTACCCATTTGTGTGAAGTACTTTATAAAGTGTTGTTGTTCCCATTTACAGGAAACACAGGCAAGGTTGAGAGATTTAACCTGAGGTCACACAGCTAAATTGTCCATGAACTGTGGCCGCCACTCAGTAGGGCCTAAGGTTTAATTGAACTTGTTTTGATGTCTTTAGGTGTGTTTACTGGTTGTCCTGATTTCAAATGCATCTCCCACATTAAAAGACTGGCTCGCTTTTATTTTATGCTCATGGAAGCATGCAGAACAAACGTGCCAAGTCCTAAAGGTAGAGAGTAATGATGAACCCCAGGAAGCCCAGTCCATTCCACTATCTCTCAGCCTGTTCACATCTGTGAAGAGAAATTGCCATTTAGGCCTGTAATCCCAGCTGCCCAGGAGACTGAAGCAGGAGAATCACTGGAACCCAGGAGGCAGAGGCTGCAGTGAGCCAAGATCACGCCACTGCACTCCAACCTGGGTGACAGAGGGAGACTCCATCTCAAAAAAAGAAAAAAAATTGCCATTTAGAAGATCTCGTGAAAAGTAGAGAAACCAATGGGAACTAAAATACTTATGTTAAGTTTTTAAAAATCAGTATCAGCGGTATCAGTCTCCACCTAGTTTTTCAGAAGGCTTTTGTCCTCCATAGATGGAACATCTTGATTAATTAACCAAGTCAATGTTTATATAATACTTAGAGTATCTCAGTATCTTAAGAAACTCAGAGAAGAGTTAACATTCATTGTTTCTAACTTTGTGATGAGCACAGACATATTCTGACCTTCTCTCTTCCTAATTCAAAGAGGTTACAACCTGTTTCCTAGCAAGGGCAGCTGAAAGTAAAGATAATGTCTGGTTGAGTCCAACATGCAGACACATAGGATATACAAATGGTGAAAGCTAACACCAGGGGGAAACTTGTTAAGAACCAGTACACTAGTTACTAGATATATTAGGTGTGATGAATCACTTGGGTGAGGGGCTTATTAAACCCAGACTGTTCTCCATCCCTCCACCCCTACTGTCTGATTCAGTCGGTCTAGGGTGGGGTTTGACAATGCATTTCTAAGAGGTTTCCGGGCAAGACAGATGTTGCTGGGCCCAGAGCCTCACTTTAAGAACCACCACTCTTAAAGATGTTTTGCAGTCCACAATCCTGTGCAGATACAAACTTGGTCTTATTACATATTCAACCCACATAAAGCTCAGTGCAAGAGCATAATAAAGCCCTCATTAGTTTTTGACAGACCTTCCTTAGAATTTAATAAGACACTGGTAGACTATCATTGATATGCTTTTGATGTCAACATGGTAAGATCTTTATACTTTGGGCCCTGATTAATGACCAGGCATTTCTTTAAAGCCCCAGATAAGCAATGAGAGCTTGAAATAACCAAAAACTTGCTATGTTGTCATTGGTTTTTGTGTGTGTGTGGTTTTTTGTTGGTTTGTTCTTTTTTGAGACCGAGTGTCACTCTGTCGCCCAGGCTGGAGTGCAGTGGCATGATCTCTGCTTACTGCAACCTCTGCCTCCCAGGTTCAAGTGATTCTCCTGCCTCAACCTCCCAAGTAGCTGGGACTACAGGCACCCGCCACCATGCCTGGCCAATTTTTTGTATGTTTAGTAGAGATGGGGTTTCACCATGTTGGCCAGGCTGGTCTCAAACTCCTGACCTCAGGTGATCCACCTGCCTTGGCCTCCCAAAGTGCTGGGATTACAGGCGTGAGCCACTGTGCCTGGCCATCATTGGTTTTATGAGGACAACATCACGTTACAAGAGTGGCCAACAATGATCAGCCAAAAACTAGAACAGGAAAATAAGCACAGGGAGCGTAAGAGTTCTCTCTGGGAATAGAGACCACAGGGCTGGGTCTCCAGGACGTCGTCAATACACAGAGAGGAATGGATGAGAGGAAAACCAGAAAAGCTCAACTTCTCAGTGGCATATCACTGAATCTCTGTCCATGCATTTTCATATCTGGATCAATGTCCCCAAGTTCATTTTCTACATTATATTCTCTCCAACACAGCTAAAAATATACCCTTTCATACAAATACAATTTGTCCTTCAAAGACTTCTCATAATGAACAGTCCTGAGCATTCATTATATATATATTGATTAGATAGACATAAATATAGATATTTTCCCTGTGCATTTTTAAATTAACATGCTTATGTATTTCTAGTTTATGAAAATACATCTCCTCTATTTTTGTGTGTACAGTAATCTCCACTTATCCATGGGTTTGCTTTCTGTGGTTTCAGTTAACTTGCAGACAATCATGCTCCAAAAATATCACATGGAAAATTCCAGAAGTAAATAATTCATTTTAAGTTGTGTGCTGTTCTGAGTAGTGTAAAATCTTGTGCCATCCTGCTTTGTCCCACCCAGTACATGCATCATCCCCTCTTCTAGTATACCCACAGCATATATGCTACCCTGCCCCTTTGCACGAAGTAGCCATCTCAGCAGACTGCACATATATATAATATATAATAGGGTGTGCTACTGTCTGTGGTTTCAGGCATCCACTGTGGGTCTTGGAACATATCCCCTGTGGATAAGGTGGTGACTACTCTACTGTTTTTTATGTTTTATTTTTTGCTGCCTTCTCTTCTTAAGTTTCATGAAACAGAAAAAAGTTGCCTTTGTCACAGTGTAAAACCCATAGGTACCAGTAGGGTAAGCTACAAGAGCCATGGGTGTTCCAAAAGTATTTGTTGACAACGCATTTTTTTTAAAGCAATCATCTATAGGGAGGGAAAAAGGCCATGTCCTCTAAAGCTAATTAGTCTAATGAGCTGTTTGCTTAACATTTCAGCATCATTTTTGAGAGTTTTACATCCATTTGAGAAACCTATTTTTTGTTATTTTTTGTTGCTCTTGGTCAGTGGCATTTTGAGAATCAAAGAAACCTATTTTTGCTTGTTGTAGAAATAACTGATTCCAGGACTAAGGCAGGGAAGGTAGAAGATTAGCCTGAAATGTCTTGATGTGCCAAAAGTAAAACAACACTCAAGAACGACGGGGATGTATCAGAGGATCAAGGAGCCCATCTAAAGACAATCCCAGCAAAAGGAAATAATTAGCAGAGTGAAGAGACAACCTACAGAATGGGAGGAAAACTGAAAAATATGCATCTGACAAGGGGTTAAGATCCAGAAATTACAAGGAACTCAAACAACTCAATACCAAAAAAGCAAATACAGCTGACCCTTAAACAATGCAGGAGTTAGGGGCGCCAACCCCCATGCAGTCAAAAATTTGCATTGAACTTTTGACTCCCTCCAAACTTAGCTACTCATAGCCTACTATTGACTGAAATCCTGAATGATAACATAAACAGTGAATTAACACATTTTGTATATTACATATCCTCTATGATTACAAGAGTATGCTAGAGAAAATAAAACATTATTAAGAAAATCCTAAGGAAGAAAAAGCACATTTATAATACTGTACTGTATTTATCAATACCATAAATTTACATAATCTGTTTATAAGATGAATCATCTGAAATGGTAGCAGCTACAGCTGCAGACCTCAATCTACAGTACATGTCAAGCAATTCGACTTTCTCCTGTAACATTATGACTTTTCTTTGCTTCTGGGGAGCACTTCCAGTATCACTAGTGGCAGTTCATATGGGTCCGATGGCATTACTCAAGGTTTATGGTATTACACTAAACATGATGACAAAGATGTGGGAACTGCAAGAGATCACTTTTTTCTGTGATACACAATTTACTGAAGAGATGAACGGCTCATGTGGAGATGATTAATGTCATAGGGTGTTTTAAGCAGACACTCACAACACCTGTGCTCGCAGCAAGAGCAACAGGAGGTGGCAATAAAATCATTACAGTACTACAGTATGTACCAAAGTAAATGTTATGCAGTTATGATTTAATGCTGCATCTTTATGTTTTTTATGTTTCTCTTGACTGTAAATGGCACCACATACAGCCTGTGTTTGTGTGTGTAAATTGTAATAAATTTTAACTTCTTTTTGTTTTTGAGACGGAGTCTCACTGTCGCCCAGGCTAGAGTGCAGTGGCACAATCTCTGCTCCCCACAACCTCCTACCTCCTGGTTCAAGCAGTTCTCCTCCCTCAGCCTCCCGAGTAGCTGGGATTACAAGTGTCTGCCACTGCAGCCAGTTAATTTTTGTATTTTTAGTAGAAATGGGGTTTCACCATCTTGGCCAGGCTGGTCTTGAACTCCTGACCTCGTGATCCACCTGCCTTGGCCTCCCAAAGTTCTGAGATTACAGGCATGAGCCACCATGCCCAGCCAACTTTCTTTTTTTTTTTTTTTTTCTCTTTGAGATAGAGTTTTCACTCTTGTTGTCCAGGCTGGAGTGCAGTGGTATGATCTCGGCTCACTGCAACCCCCGCCTCCTGGGTTTAAGTGATTCTCCTGCCTCAGCCTCCTGAGCAGCTGGGATTACAAGCACGCGCCACCACACCCGGCTAATTTTGTTTGTATTTTTAGTAGAGACGGGGTTTTACCATTTTGGACAGGCTGGTCTTGAACTCCTGACCTCAGGTGATCTGCCCTCTTTGGCCTCCCAAAGTGGGCTGGGATTACAGGTGTGAGCCACTGCACCTGACCTTAACTTTTTATAATAGATTTGTGTATATCTTATGATAGTAAATGATAAAATAGATTAGTATCTACATATATCTTATGCATTCATGACATACTTAACTTTTTCTTATTTTAAAAATATTTCTAGACTATGCAGTTAATCTGTGAGCTTTTTCAAACTGCCACTTATCTCCAAAGTATTTTCCAGTGTTTCCAATGCAAACCCATATTGTTCAAGGATCAGCTGTAATCCAATTTATACTGGCAAAGGACTTGAGTAGACATTTCTCAAAAGAAGACATACAAATGACCAACAAGTACATAAAACATGTACTAATCACTAATCATCCAGGAAATGCAAGCCAAAACCACAGTGAGGTATCACTTCACCCCAATTAGAATGGCAATTATCAAAAGGGCAAAAACATAACAAATGATGGTGCGGATGTGGAGAAAAAGGAATCCTTACATACTGCTGGCAGGAATGTAAATTGGTACAGCCATTATGGAAAACAGCATGGAGGTTCCTCAAAAGCTGAAAACAGAACTACCACATAATCCAGCAATCTCACTCCTGGGGCTCTACTTTAAGGAAACAAAATCAGTATGTCAAAGACAAATCTGTACTCCCATGTTTACTGCAACACTATTCACAATAGCCAAGATATGGAATTAACCAAAGTATCCAACAATGAATGAAATGATAAATAAAATGTGGTATACAGTATATACACAATAGAATACCACTCAGCCATAAAAATAATGAAATCTTGTCTTTTTTGGCAACATGGATGAAGCTGGAGGACACTGTGTTAAGTGAAATACGCCAGGTAAAGAAAGACAAATACAGCATGATCTCACTCATTTGTGGAATCTAAAAAAGATAATCTCACAGAAGTATAGAGTAGAATTGTGGTTACCAGAATCTGGGGAGAGGAGAGAAGAAGGGCAGATGGGGAGAGACTGGTTAAGAATACAAAATTACAGTTAGATGAGAATAAGTTCTGGTGTTCTATAGCACAATAGGGTGACTCTAGTAAATGATATTATAGTGTATATTTCTAAATATCTAAATAACTAGAAAAGAGGGGACTGAATGTTCTCATCACAAAGAAATGATGAATGTTTGAGGTGATGAATATGCTGAACACCATGATTTGATCATCATACATTGTACACATGTATTGAAACTTCCCTCTGTACCCCACAAATAATGTACAATTTTTATGTGTCAATTAAAAACAAAATAAAAAGTGCTCCCACTGGTCAAATATGGGACAATTAGGAATCAAAATAAAAATCAAGAACAATATATTGTACCCCATTGAATAAAATAAAACCCCATGAATCTAAAATAATATAAATATGTAAGTAAATAAATCAGGGAGAAGTAAAAGCTTACCTCCAGCATAATGCCAATTAATATATGTCATATAGGCCGGGCGCGGTGGCTCACGCTTGTAATCCCAGCACTTCGGGAGGCTGAGGATGGTGGATCACGAGGTCAGGACTTCAAGACCAGACTGGCCAAGATGGCGAAACCCCGTCTCTACTGAAAATACAAAAATTAGCCAGGTGTGGGGGCAGGTGCCTGTAATCCCAGCTACTTGGGAGGCTGAAGCAGAGAACTGCTTGAACCCGGCAGGCGGAGGTTAACTAAATCTTCATTTAGTAGCCATCATGACTGGATACCAAAACTGGTGGACAAAAATGTGGGGAGTAACAGGATATTTATATAGTCTTAGAATATCTTCTCACAAAATATGTATTTATTACAAAAGGTAACAGAGTAACTTTACAATGGAGACCTGGAAGACATGACCCTAATCAAATCTCAAAGTTAACATTGCCGGTAATGACTTATGTGCCTCCTGATTCAATGTATTATTAAAAAGAATTGAGCATCACTTCTGTGATCTCCCTGCCAAAAGCTTATAATCTGAATCTAATCAAGAGAAAACATCAGACAAAGCGAATCGAGGCTCATTCTTCAAAATACCCTCGTTCTAAAAAAATGTCAATGTCATGAAATAGACCAGGAGCTAAAAGAAACAAAGGAAACAAGACAGCTGAACACAACACATGATCTTGGATCTTCTTTTGCTATAAAATGTATTATCGAGGCATATGGTATATTAGTTTTCTATGGCAGTTATAACAAATGACCTAAAACTTAGTGGCTTAAAAGAACACAAAGGGCCAGGCACGGTAGCTCATGCCTGTAATCCCAGCACTTTGGGAGGCCGAGGCGGGTGGATCACCTGAGGTCAGGAGCTCAAGATCAGCCTGGCCAACATGGTGAAACCCATCTCTACTAAAAATACAAAAACTAGCCAGGCATGGTCGTGTGCACCTGTAATCCCAGCTACTTGGGAGGCTGAGGCAGGAGAATCGCTTGAACTTGAGAGGCGGAGATTGCAGTGAGCTGAGATCACACCATTGCACTCCAGCCTGGGCAACAAGAATGAAACTCCGTCTCAAAAAAAAAAAAAAAAGAACACAAATTTATTATTTTATGGTTCTATGGGTTAAAAGTCAGATGGGGGTCTCTGCACTAAAATCACAGTGTCAGAAGAGCTGCAGTCTTTCTGGAGGCTCTGGGGAAGATCCATTCCCTTTCCCTTCCCAGCTCCTAGAGGCTGCCCCACATTCCTTGTCTCATGCCCCCTTCCTCCTCCGTCAAACCAGCGATGGTTCAGAGTCCTTCTTACATTGTATCACTCTATCTCCTTTTCTGTCTTCCTGTTTCTTTTTTCTTTCTTTCTTTTTTTTTTTTTTTGAGATGGTGTCTTGCTCTGTCGCCCAGACTGGTGTGCAGTGGCGCGATCTCGTCTCACTGCCCTCCCACCTCCCAGGTTCAAGCAATTCTCCTGTCTCAGACTTCCAAGTAGCTGGGACTACAGGCACACACCACTAGGCCTGGCTAATTTTTGTATTTTTAGTAGAAACGGGGTTTCCCTATGTTGGCCAGGCTGGTCTCGAACTTCTGACCTCAGGTGATCCACCCACCTCAGCTTCTCAAAGTGCTGAGATTACAGGCGTGAGCCACCGCATTCGGCTTCTGTCTTCCTCTTCTTATTTAGAAGAGCCTTTTGATTACATTGGGCTCACCCAGAGAGTCCAAGATAATCTCTCTATTTTAAGGTCAGCTGATTTACAATTTAATTACATTAGTAACCTAATGCACTCACAAATTCTAGGAACTGAGAAGTGAACATCTTTGCAGTGGGCATTAGTCTGTCTACCACATATAGTAAAATCTGAATAATGGCTGTAGATTAAAAATACTGCATCGATGTTAATTTCTTGATTTTAACAATTATACTATAATTATGTAAGAATGTTCTCCGTCTTTAGGGAATACACATGGAATTATGATGGGTAAAGGGGCATCACCTCTACAACTTAAAACAGTTTTCTCTCCCTCTAGTTTGTGAGAGCCAGAGAGAGAAAGGATAAAGCAACAGTAGTAAAATATTAACACTGGGGGAATCTGGGTAAAAAAAAAAAAAGTGAATTTTTTTTATTACTCTTGAAATTTTTTCGTAAGTCTGAAATTATGTCTTAATACAAAAAACTTAAAAACAAATCCTTCTAAGTAAATTTCCTATATCTAATAAATACTTAAACTTGTGACATATTGTGAATGTCATGTTTATTCAGATGGATATTTTAATATCTCTTTCTAAAACTTTAAGGGTATTTTATTAAGTTGCTTAATGTCATTATCTGCAATTAACTATGAATATATTATATATTGGGAAGTCTTGAGCATAATATAAAAGTAAAATCAATTATTTTGGACTTCAAATTCCTATTGCCCCATAACTTGGGTATTAATGTCACATATTGTGATTTTCTGTTATAAAACCCAGTATTACTTTCAAAATGGGGCCTTAGAGAAAAAGATGTTTTAAAGTAGCAAAAAGACTGTACTTTAATTAATAGTACTGTACCACTGTTAATAATGTAAATATATCATAGTTACGTCAGATGCTAATGTTGGGGGAGGCTGGGTGAAGGGTATATGGAAACTCTCTGTACTACCTTTGTAAATCTTCTGCAAAACTAAAATTATTTCAAAATAAAAGGGTTTAACAAGTAGAAAAGAAAAAAATAGTCTTTCATAAAAATACAAAACTATTTCATCATTTATAAAATGCTGTGACAATGGGACTTATTTAAAAGAAGAAAATGGCAAAAACTGATTACAATTATTAAAAAGCAGCCAGGCATGGTGCTCATGCCTATAATCCCAGTGCTTTGGGAGGCCAAGGCGGGCAGATCACCTGAGGTTGGGAGTTCGTGACCAGCCTGACCAATGTGGAGAAACCGTGTCTCTACTAAAAATACAAAAAACTAGCCAGGCGTGGTGGTGCATGCCTGTAATCCCAGCTACTTAGGAGGCTGCGGCAGGAGAATCACTAGAACCCAGGAGGCGGAGATTGCAGTGAGTTGGGATTGTGCCATTGCACTCCAGCCTGGGCAACAAGAGTAAAACTCCATCTCAAAAAAAAAAGTTATTAAAAAGCAAAAAGAATAGGGAAATGAAAATAGTAAAAAAAATTCCAAAGAGGGTTAAAATTTAGGTGAATTCCCTTATTAAGCAAAATTATCTAGGTGAACTAGCCTTATGTGTATTATCCTTGAGTCTAAGTAGGGAAAGGGGAAGAGAGGGAGAAACAAGGGCAACAGGAGAGGGGTATGAACTATGTGGTGTGTGAGTAGGAGGGGGTGTGAGCCATGTGGTGTGTGAGGGGGAGAGGGGTGTGAGCTGTGTGGTGTGTGAGTAGGAGGGGGTGTGAGCTGTGTGGTGTGTGAGGGAGAGGATGTGAGCTGTGTGGTGTGTGAGTGAGACTTGTTAGCTGTGTGGTGTGTGAGTGGGAGAGGGGTGTGAGCTGTGTGGTGTGTGAGGGGGAGAGAGGTGTGAGCTGTGTGTTGTGTAAGGGGTGTGAGCTGTGGGGTGTGTGAGGAGAGGGGTGTGAGCCATGTGGTGTGTGAGGGGGAGAGACGTGTGAGCTGTGTGGTGTGTGAGGAGGAGAGGGGTGTGAGCTGTGTGGTGTGTGAGGAGAGGGGTGTGAGCTGTGTGGTGTGTAGGGGGAGAGGGGTGTGAGCTGTGTGGTGTGTGAGCAGGGGAGGGGTGTGAGCTGTGTGGTGTGTGAGCAGGGGAGGGGTGTGATCTGTGTGGTGTGTGAGCAGGGGAGGGGTGTGAGCTGTGTGTACGGTGTGTGAGCAGGATAGGAGTGTGAGCTGTATGGTGTTTGTGGCCCAAGTTGCTTGAGGACAATCACGTTCCACGTAATAATTTTGCCACTAAGTGGGTCCTTAATATTGCATAAGTTGCTAATATGTTTAAATCCTGCCTCGCTCTTTCCAAAAAAGAGATTTGAGGCAGCTTATAATAAAATACAAGTATATTTCCTTCATAAAAGGAAAATGGATCCAAATCGTGAGAGAGAATAAGGCAATGTGCTAAAACAATGGTAAGGGTGGTGGAACAGCAAACCATGCTTTGAATTTCCCCCTTGGCCAAATGAAGACTCTCTTCAAATGAGGGAGAAATGAAAGAAAATAATCACGAAGGTGCCTTAAAACATCCACGCTATCTTGATAATGCCAATTCTTCCTAAGTCCTTCAGAAACTTAGAGGGCAGGCTATCTGAAACCAACGAGGCAAAACTCTCTCCGGCCGGGTTTGATCTCCTGTATCAGTCCAAGCGAGACAGCTCCGAGAGCAGACTGTCTGAGCCACGAAGGATCAGCAAGTTGTAACACAAACCTCTCTGACCACGCTGAACATATAATCATTGAAATCATAGCTGTGCCTCCTGAGCCTTTATTGTGGACGCTGGCTCAGCAACCCAGGAACTTATAATCCACACCAGGACAGCACATCTCCCAGACATCTCAGATCATGGCTGATTTGTGCTTACTCTGCAGTAACCCCAACACAGAGACCATGGTTAGGAGGAAAGAAATGTCTGTGGAAAAAGTGACGGGGATCAACAGAGAAGAGTAATGAAAATTAGAATAGAATATCCTAGAAGGCACTGAATATTCAGAAAGGAATTGCAATAGAAATTCTTAACATTAACAAAATTAACATGGACAAAATTTGATGGCTGCATTTAGTTACTAAATGACAAAGGATCTCTGTATTAGGGCAGATACCATGGGATGGGCCTGAAAAGCATCGGTCTGAAGTTCAAGTGATTTTTTTTTGTTAGTAGCCAAGGTGAAAAGAATGATGGGAAGATGGAAGGGTTGTCTTCAAACCAGGCATGTTTCATGGAGAATCACTTACATTGAGTTGGACTTACTCATGGGAACAATAGTGTAATAGAAGGTCACATTCTTGATCAAGGACCTGACGCTTGACTTTTTTATAGAAATAAACAAACTATACTGAGTTAATCATAAATAATAACTTTATGGCCAGTATTAATTAAAAGGCTTGCTAAAGTGCACATGCAAACGGGATAAAACACCAAATTAATTGGTTGATTGAAATTTACTGGGATCATTTCCAGGAATTAGAGAAAAAAGAAATTAATGCTGGGCTGCAGGAGGAACTGTGTGGAAAACCTGCATTGGAAATGGTGGGTCTGAGGCTGGGAGCCAGGGCAATGGGCCCTGCAGACCAGATTGCATTAGCCAGTTGCTGACCACATGGCAGTGTACGTGGTGTGTGCTGTGCCATATAATGCAAGACTGTGGCTTTGCTTATCTTCCTGCAAACAAGAGGCCAATCCATGCTTAGGTGGGAATGTTGAGAGAGCAGGCGTTGTTAGGCGTTGACAGAGTGCATGAACAAACTGCCGTAAGACTCCCTGTCTGTGCACAGTAGGAAAAAAGTAACAGGTATGGGAGCATAGGTGGAGAAAGGCTATCTTCTCACTATCATACAGACATACACAGTGCCTACTGTATGTCTCCTAGCCCCAAGGATAACACGAATAACACAGACCCCGATCTTTGGGGGTGGAAGCAAAGCGGGACGGAAAGATTAGTGGCACCTAATCTTTCCCTCCCGCTGAACTGTAAAGATGTGTCCCAAGGGCCATTCTGGAAGACAGAGCAAAGGTGGGAGAAGTGATGGACACAAGAAGGACTGGCCAATTCCAACACAGGAGGTGACACTTTGACCTTAGGCTTTACTGTACTGGGCAGAGGAAAGAAAGGACATTCAAGGCAAAGAGAGAAGTTAAGGCAAGGACATGGAGGCGTCATAACTTTTGAAATGTTGATGTTTCTAATACTTGAATTCCTAGTCAGGGCTTTTTGGCTTTTCATTGGATTTAAAGAAAAATAATTCTCTTTATGCATTTGATTTCTATTACTTAGAATTCATTCACTAATGTAGAACAAATATAGACATTCTAGGAGACTCGATACAAATACAAGGCACTATAGTTGATCATAGTTCCCCAGTGGAGACTTGGACAGATAACTTCCTAAAAAGCTTCGTATTTTTTACTCTACTTATTATTAATTTAAACCTGCTTAGCATGAACAGTCAAAATTATCTGCCATTTACAATTCTCTTGTTTCTGTTTTCATAATCTACGTGCCTGGAGAGATCTGATCTTTCCTTGGGTCTGTCCTTCCTTACATTATGAATGTATCCACCTGCTTTCCCACCTCCTCACCTTCCTGGGTACCTGGGGTCTTCTTCAGACATTCCATTTTGAGCTAAATGGAAGTGGAGCTGATGAGTTCAAGTGTATCAAGGGGCTAGGACATTTACTTATTTATGGAGTAAACCTCTGGGGATATCCTGAATCAGATTATGCTAATAGCAACTTTCGAGAAACTGCTGTCCTGAAAATGACTGATGGAATAGAAGCAAATTTTAAAATCTCACTCATCACTCTGACAGTAATGATAAAGGACATACAGCTGCATCTGAATTAGTCCCACAAATGAGGGGAAACGGTCCTCAATAAAGGTTAGACACAGGGCATGTAAGAAAGCTGTAATAGTACTAGTAATTAGTGCCCTCTAAAGCTTTCTCTGAGGAAGCCTAATGAGAGTTCAGGTTCTTCTTTACAGGTATCATAGTTATAACAGTTCCTAAGATTGGGAAGGTGGCATGGAATCCACGGGGACCCAGGGCAATAAACAGGGCATCGAAGAGTAAAGGGAAGGCGTTTGCAGACCCAAAGCCTTCCTGCTGTCTCTGTAACTCCCAAAGGCCTCACCTGGTCTCAGGTCCCTTCAGATGGATCCACCCTCCAGAAAGAGGTAAAATTACCCGATTCTAGTAAAATTACCTGATTCTAGCCTGTTAGTTTAGCACATTACTTTTTATTACATCATAGGTTTTTCTCATCATCTAAAGAAACTACCTTAAGCTAGACACGTGTGTATTGAGAGACGGAAAGACAACTTTTAACATACATCTGCTAATTTAGGAAGTCCAGCAAATTTAAAAATAGTTTTTTGGTTTTTTTTTTTTGAGACAGAGTCTTGCTTTGCTGCCTCAGTTGGAGTGCAGTGGCACAATCTCAGCTCACTGCACTCCACCTCCTGGGTTCAAGCTATTCTCCTGCCTCAGCCTCCTGAGTAGCTGAGATTACAGGTATGCACCACCATGCTCAGTTAATTTTTGTATTTTTAGTAGAGACTGGGTTTTACCATATTGGTCAGGCTGGTCTTGAGCTCCTAACCTTAAGTGATCCACCCACCTCAGCCTCCTGAAGTGTTGAGATTACAGCTGTGAGCCACTGTGCCAGGCTGTCAGTTGTTATTGAATATTGAGGCTACACCAGGGTTCCAGTAAACTACAGCCCATAGGTGCATGGCCTGCAAAGCCTGAAACATTTACTATCTAGCTCTTTACAGAAAAAGTTCACCAACTCCCAGACTACACTGCAGCATCCCAACTTGAGAGAGGCATATATATATATATATATATATATACACACACACACACACATACATACTTATACTGTATGTATAATGAATTGTTATCAAGAAAATAAGTCACCCAAAGAAGATATTATGTATGGCTTTTCATTCATCATACCTTTTAAAACATCTTATGTCCCCAGTACCACACTCAGGCCACACCAAATATAAAGGGTTACAAATATTCAGATTTTATTATAAATAAAATACTGTTTTTCTTAAAACATAAAAAATGCCAAGTGTTGCATTTTATTAACCACCCTGGAGAGCAAGGCTGTAGAGATTAAGGCAAACAGCTAAAGTGAAGGCACATATAAAAGGTCCACAGTTGGAATTCAAAGGAAAAAATTCTGGGAAAAACAGCAGTATAATAATCCCTGTGTCACCCAACATTCTGCAGCAGCCATCCTGTCAATTACATTACATAAACTACAGATAACTGGAGCTAGACGATA
The DNA here is from genome assembly GCF_000951035.1 of Colobus angolensis palliatus. NCBI lineage: Eukaryota > Metazoa > Chordata > Mammalia > Primates > Cercopithecidae > Colobus > Colobus angolensis. The sequence continues at coordinate 13,084 of NW_012120733.1, read as the reverse complement.
AAATAATGGCTGTGTTGCAGGAGTGTAATTAAGGTATCATCTTGTAAAGAACCTTTCATTTTAAAAATAAAATTCTGTTTAAAAAATATACCACATAGGTGGAGAAGAAAATAACAAAAAGAAAGTTAAAAGGAAACCAAACCAAACCAAACCACCCCATTGTTGCCTGAGACTTGCTGGAGTGAACTTCACCCAAACTAGCCTGGCAGTCAATCTTCAGTCCTTTTCTGCAACCTTGACCAAATGTATATGTTAGGATGTAGCCACTTAATGACATGAACTAGCCAGGAAATGATGATGTGAAAACTTGGCAAGAGCATGCCACATCTCCTGCCATTGTAAAAGAGGCCTAGGAGAAGCAGCAGAGTGAAAGCTCAGGAGTGTATCAGGTCAGAACACTTGTGGTAAACTCTGGTATATCCCAAGCAGATGGAAACAGGAAGTGGGATCATCAAGAACTAAGTTACACCACCTCTCCCAGTCTACCCATCAGTAGCATTGTTCCTGATGCCCTAAAAGTGCTCAAAATGCACTCTCTTATAAAATTGACCCATTTAGCTCCAACAACTGCCAGAAAGGGCATTTCTCCCTCATTCCTGGCTAGTCCCACTATGGCGTCAAAGATCCTCTTCAGCTAACTTTCCTAATCCTACCATAGCTTGTCAACCTGGCATTCCTGCTCTGCAACATTGTAAAACCATCATGCTGCAGGTTAGGATCGTCAGGACTGCAATGGAAGAGGACCCAAGTTACCTCTTTACAGTGGCTGGGTGTGGAGGAAAGCAATGATATTAATTTTAGAGAATGGAGATGCTGCAAACACAAGGCAGAGAGCAAAGTAGTGGGAACAAGCACAATCCAAAGAATTCTACATGGAAGGGAAGGAGGTATTCAGATACATTGTGCCAGTGAAGAGGAAAAACTGAGCAAAGTGAACACAGAGTGCCAGTCTAGAAATAGGACCAAGTATATTTACATAAATTCCTTAATCTATAATCATGATAAACAAAACACAAAACATTCACACAAAAATATAAATTTGAAATAATTAATAGCACCAGTGTGTCAGATAATAGTTTCTTTCCCCCCACCCCGCCCCTGCTATGCAAAGTACAAAGTTGCATAGTGTTAAAGGCTATATATGAATCTCAAAGGCGGGTTGGTAGGAGGAAGGGGGTGTGTGGCAGGGAATTGTCACACTGTGGTCTTAAAACCACAGAGCCGAGGATCAAAAGTTGAGAAGCCCACTAGGAAACTCCACGTAAGGGTCTTCCCTCTACACTTAGAGGGAAGGTTTAGAGTGGATTTAAATCACAAAGTGCAGGAACTCAATAGCGTTGGCAGCTGTGTGAAATACTGAGTGCAAGTATTTGCCACCAGAATTTGGCAAACAATGTTTTTTGAGGGATTCTGGAAGATGGAAACATCAGAAGAAAACTGGAGCTAAGGGTCACACGTCTCATCTCTCTCCAACAGAAGAACAAATGGATACACGGGATTCTGACAGTACAAGCTGCCATCTAAGTTTTATCCCTTTGCCAGAAAAGACTAGGATGAGGAGGCTTGTTTTTCTTCTGCTTTGTCAAGACCTTAGGGATTAACTGTTCTCTGCCAGATACTTAACACTAGTTCCAAGACTAACTAATAAAAAAGCTGTAAGAATTAGTTTGATTTTGAAAACAAAACTTTAGTGGTTATCATATCCCTATTTCTTCTGTGTAAGTTCCATTTATAAGAATATCAAAAGATGTCTTTTGGTCTATTGGTGAGTGCAAGCTGCCCATCCAGATTTAAATTATCAGATGCCCAAAGATCTGAAAAAAGTTCATCTTCCTAGTCAATTATTAATATACTAGAAAAATCTTCTTCAGCCATGTTCACCTGGAGATTTTTATAAATAATTGCATCCTGACCCATGGATGGCTCAGTGTCCTACACTCAAAATAGCTAAAAGCACTGATGGATGGCTACCGACATTCTAAATGACCAATACCTTTGGCACAGGATGTTTATTTCCTTTTGCTTAGAAGGAAGAGGGGCAGGAGATGCAGATGCATTTTCTTTATCCATGGACTGGATATACTGGCCATCACAATGCTACTGTTAGTAGCCAAACTTTTCCTTCATAGAAACAAGAGTACTGAGACTGAGGAGGTTCTGCTGGTATTGATGAGACAGGGCAGGGCTACTTGCTCTGCCCCGGCATACACGGGCTCACATGATGTGCTTATGCCACTGTACAGTAATGTAGGATGCCACGTCCTCACGCAAATCTGAAGGGAAAGTGTGGGAAAGGTAGCAACGTGAGTGGAAGAGAGACTTTATTAGATAAAACCCTTTGTTCCCGATTCAGGATGTTTAATCTGCTTCTCTTTAAACTTTGTGACTTTTCCTGGTTCAAAAGGACAGTGATGGACAGCAGCAGAGGAGTGGGGTCTGAAAAATGTAATCTTTGTGTCAAGGCACTCTGTGGCCTCACAAATGCCCCCCTGTCAGAGGGATGCTGCCTTCCAGCCCTAATGACGCTAGGGCTTTTCAATGGACGGGGTGTTGAAGCAGCCAGATGGTAAGGTCTTCCTGATGTCTTCCAGATTGCGAATGTCCTTCATGATCTCCTCGATATCTCGATTATAGTCCATGATGGCAGCCTCCTGCTTCTTGGCTTCATTCTCCAGGTCAGACACTTTCCTATCAAGATCGCTGACCTTCATTTCATCTTTGGCTTTGTTTAGGGTGCCTTCAATCTCGTTTAGCTTATTCAGGTCCACTGTGTCGAGCTGCCCTGGAGGTCAGAAAGTACACAGAAGAGAACAGACACATTCAGGAAGAATGATCCCTTCACAAGTACCTCTACTAGTCTCTAGGCCCAGCAGCTGCCACTCTGCACAGGCAGCCCTGCAAATGTAACTTGCAGATTGTTGATGTCACACAATGGTATAAAATATGCAAACCAAGTACAAACGCTGACCTAACCCAGCAGGGATGGGTCTGAGCATATAATTAATATCAAGCTGGGTGTTTTTTTCTGAGACAATGGTTTTTGCAGAATGTTTCCTAAATGCACAGCTACCATGTTCTAGACCTTAACCTTCACTTGTGGTTTTGAGGGTCATCTGATAACATTTAATACCTTTTCCAGGTGTATATATGTAAGCTATGTGTCATTTTAGTGCCATCAAAGATATACAAATCTCTAAGAACTCTAATCCCTCAGCTCTTAGAGATTCCAGGGAAGATGGGTTAGTTTTAGAAGGTCACTTTCTGCTTTCAGGAGTTAGACACTATTAGGAGCCTTCCTATGGAAAATGGCCAGGAGTAAAATGCTGAAATAATTTCAGTAGGTCTTCACTTTAAGCTTAGCAAGAAAAAGAGGCTCTTTTGAAAGAAGTGAAATGTTTCCATAACAAACAAAAGCAGACACAATGGAGAGCATTTCATGCATACTTGATTAAAGTCTCACAAAACCATTTTTCATCAGTGATTCTCAGATGTTAAATAATTTGCCCAAGTTTGCACAGCTTATAGGCAACAAAGCAAATATACTAACCCGAGTCAGATTAATGTTAAAAGTCCACCTGTTCCACAAAAAGCTTTCTCTTCTAGCTTACTTTCATTTGATACCCGTCTGTTGGCACATAATTTATTCTTGACATTTGAGACCAAGAAAAAATACCCCCGTAGCCCCCCACCAAAACAAAATGCACCAGGCTTTAAATGCTAGCAAATTAAAATATAATGCCTTGCTACAAAGAGTCCTGGCTGGAGCGCTGACACTTTATAATGGAGTCCGGTGACAAAAGTGCATCTGTCCCAAAATGAAGCCTGCTCCCTATCACCCTACCAAACGGGATTAAAAGAAGATTTCCTTGAAAAATCAAGGTTTTTCTCTCTTTTGGCATGAAAGCTTTCCCCTCATCAGACTGTCCTTACTTAGCAAATGAAGAGAATTCCAGGCAGTAAAGTCATGACCAGTTTTAAGTGTTCTTTTTCATTTTTTAAATTGAGACAGGGTTTCGCTCTGTTGTCCAGGGTGGAGTGCAACAGCTCACTATCACCTCAAACTCAGGTGACTCACCTGCTTCAGTCTTCTGAGTATCTAGGACTACAGGCGCATAGCACCACACCCAGCTAATTTTTAAAATATTTTGAAGAGACGAGGTGAGATCTCCACCGCTATGTTGCCTAGGCTGGTCTCAAACTCCTGGCCTCAAGCTATCCTCCTTCATGGCTTCTTAAAGTACTGGGATTACCAGTGTGAGCCATCACACCCAGCCTGTGTTCTTTTATTCTACTATTGAAATTCTTTACTTTAAATCCCTTAAAGATACTGCCAGCAAGATGAGTTAAGAAAAATCACTCTTTAGTTATACAATGATACTGGACCATAAATGCCACCCTAGCTGGCAATATATCTTCAAAATACAAAACGAAACTCCTCAGACCACAATGTTCTATTTAGGGCAAGGTCCACAGAAGGCACCTAGTAAGTGCTTGTCACATTAACACGGCCTGAAGTCATGATTCAGGTCACACTGTAAAGCTGACAAATCATCAGTATGGTAAAGAAGCAAGTTGCTCTTAAAGACCCTGCTGCGCAAGACAAACACTGATTTTATAAGGCTTTCAAAAATAAGCAAGAGCAAAAGGAAATATTAATAATTAATGACTTAAAAGGGATTCATGTAAACCTATATCATCTGCTTTTGAGTCAACTGTACTGTATCAGATCCCAAGAACAGTACAAAAGATTCAGAGACTGACAAAAATGACTCTATAGCTACGTACCCAGCTGTTCCAAGAGGTCATTAATAATGCTGAGGAGGCTAGTAACAGAGTTCTTGGCTTTTCTGGCATTGATCTCGGCTTCTTGAGCAGCCTGTGAAGCCTGTGAGGGAAAAATGAGGCAAAAAGTCCTGACCGTGTTTTCATCTTCTTTAAATCTTTTTTCCCAATGACCCAACAAATTTAAATTTGCGGATTTTCTTCCCTTTTCTAACTTAGGAAATTGAAATCTCTCACTGCCTTTTTTCTTTTTTTTCCCGGTGTGGCTACTGCATATCTTCATATTGAGGATGTTATTATTTCTACTTCATCAAAGTTACGAGTAGGCAGTCAGGATGCCTACACTCACTAACTCACTATATTTGTATTTCAAAAATTATCTCCTTTTCTCATGTTCTCACTCAATAATATATGGAGGTATATTCATAGTAAAACCTATTAAGCAGAAACAAGTTATTTTTAAGGATGATTACAGAAACTATGTTTCAGAAACAAAACGTCCTTTGGGACACTCTTAGGGACTTATGAGAAATGTCCTATTCTTCGAAAATTTTCATAGTTAAGTAAAGCTCTTCTGTAAACTCCCCTTCCACATGCAATGACCCAGCCACAATACCCCTGACACACATACTTGTTTATGGGGGCAATATAATTTACATTTTAAAAACCAAACAAAGGTAAATACACTTGGGAAATTCCATGAAACCTGAACAAATAACTGTGCATGAGTCATAGGAAACAGCAATGGAAGAGGAAGTATCTAAGTATCAGAAAACAGATGTTCTCACAAATAAATCTAGTTGAGATTTAAGTGAGTGGCTCTGAGCCTTTTACCACATAATTGCTTTTCCTAGTTTTGGGTCAGGACAACGCAAACATTTTGGGATCAAAACAATGTGAAGATTTAAAAAAGAACAAGAAAGCAAGGCAAAAAAAACCCTTCACAAATAAATGATTAATCTCTGTCCAAATGGCAGCTGTCCTTATTGAGCATCCACAAGCTTGTCTGCGAGTATAAAACGAGGGAGAAAGGACCCTGCCAGGGCCGGCCAAGAGCGATGCCCCTGCATTTAACCTGTGGTCTCCAGCCTCCTCTTTCAAAAGTATGAAGCTACAAACCTTCATTCTTCTGGTTAAAAAATACATTACAGACTCAAATAATACTGGCCAAATGTTGGCCTTTCAGAATTGACAGAAATACAAATGAGATAGTACATGTGAGGGTGGTTTGTTTCCTTAGAAGTTATTTACCAAAAATAATAAAATATCTTCTTTCACCCTTTGAACTAAACCAAAATCCTTTTTTGAAGCTCCTAAAGAATATACTGTTTTCTTTCAGTATGTTTTAAATCTAATGTTTCTATAACCATATTAAAAATGAAATCCATATATGCTCAACATATGTGAGAAATATCTATTTTTTTAACTTCATATTAATTTTTTTTTTTTTTTTTTGAGATGGAGTCTTCCTCTGTGGCCCAGGCTGGAGTGCAGTGGCGTGATCTTGGCTCATCACAACCTCCACCTCCCAAGTTCAAGCGATTCTCCTGCATCAGCCTCCTATGTAGCTGGGATTATAAGCGCCCACCACCATGCCCACCATGTTGGCCAGGCTGGTCTCGAACTCCTGACCACAGGAGATCTGCCCACCTCGGCCTCCCAAAGTGCTGGGATTACAGGAGTGAACTACTGCGCCCAGACACCTTTATGGGAATTTTTACTTGAGCCACACCATGACAGAGAAAATAAGGATAATCCAAACCAACACCCACCTCCCACCCCCACCTGCAAAAAGCATAATAAAATCAGCTGTTTGCACAGGGAGAGTTTCTTTTATCACTTCCCTAGAGTCTTCACCGAGATTAACAGGCTTTGTACTTCTTTTTTCTATCCCAAGTGAAAATGACCCACACTGAGGGACTCTGTTTTTTTGACAGCAGTGAACAAAGGCCTCTTCCTTGCCACTGAAAGTGAGCACGTAAACAAGTTCATGTATGTCATTACAATGATGGCTATATCCAACTGGAAAAAGAATATTCCTACTGTGACTCCATTAAAGTCATTTCAAAGCAAAATATAGCATAGAACAGAAAAATGGACCTTAGTTCTTCCTTGGGCCATTCATTGACAAGTCAATTTTGTTATAAACGGTACCTTGTTATAAATGGTATATACATTACCACAAAAGGTGAAAAATTAAACTAGATGTAAGTTTCACATGTTTTGGTTGGGTGGTGGATAATGCCATCTTCAAAAATCTCTTATATACAAGAAACCTGTCTTTGTCTCTAAGGAGCAAGGTGCTGGGAGAACAAGAATAGGAGGAAAATTAACTTTTCGCTGCATTCCTTTTTTATTAACATTTATGAATTACCCATTGAAAAATATAAACACATACTTTTTAATGTCCTAAAACGTCAAACGTGTAAAACGATGTTTTACTTTTAACTGAGTAACTTTGGGACACGACAACTGTGCAACAAAAATACCTGGCAGAAGATCCAAATTCTTTGTCTTCTATGTAAGCTACTAACCCAATTCTTGACGAGACAACGTGATGAAAAACAGAAGTCAATATACAAAAGATCCTTCTTAACAAGTGGGGGATCTCTATTATTAAACACTGTTCACTTTCTGCCAATGAGCAAATATACCAAAACCTCTTACCATCCCTGCCATCATCATGTCCTGGTCAGCATCATCTTGTTTTCTCTTTAGCTCTTTTTCTGCTTCCTGTAGTTGCTTCAACATATTGTTCACCTCATTATCCAGATCTGTAACTTCTGCAAAAGTTCTTTCAGCTTCTGCCTTGGTGCTGGTGGCATTCTAGGCACAAAAGAAAATTGCAATTTTTTTGAAAAATCTTTCCTTTTTCTCAAGTATGCTCCCATTCCTTTTATAATTTGTAAAATGCCTCAAAAATATAATCCAGAAAGAATAATATATTGATTTATACTATCTCATGACTTACATTATCAATTTGGGTTATAAACAATAGTAAAAAAAAAAATTACTACCCACATGATAACATTTTGTATTTTATCTAGCACTGTCATTTGTATCCTCTTCTTTAATCCTGGAAACTTCTTTTCCATTATTGCCATTTTTAGTTGAGGTCACACAGGTAGTAAATAATAAACATTTAATGGCATACACTTTCTACAACATCATATTGATTAGATGCTTTCACTGAGATAAAATGTAAATTCAAAGCTAGCTTGGTTTCTTCTTGGCGGTTCACCATAATATACAAAAAGACCACAATCCTGAAATATGAGTATTTTATAAAATACAATTAATCTAAAAGCCAATTGTTCTAAGGAAACTAAGAGGTTTCTCAGATTCTTAAGTACTTAATTATAAAATTGCTCCAATCTTTCTTTTAAACAAAACAGACTGACCTTGAAATAAGAGAAAGCCAGACTAAAAAACATTATTCTTTAAGATGAATCCTAGCAGTGGCAGCTATGGGAAATCTCTCCTAGGAGTAGCTTACATATGGCGATATGCTTGAAAGGGGGACTTGAAAGTTGTATCGATAAGGCACACTACATATTGAAATAAACACCACCTGTCTAGGTCAAAGAAGAATGTTTATTTAGAAAAAGTCTGATTCTTTGTGGGAATGGTCTCTACAGACCTCTGAAGCCAGACCTCACACTGAGACACAGTAGAAATTTTAGAGTAAAGCACCCTTTTACTGATTCCCCCTCCTCAACCAATGTGGATACCTACTCTCACGCCTAGTCAAAAGAGAAAAAAAAAGAGAGAAATATGGTTTAAGACACTTTTACTGAAGTTCAGGGAAAAAGTCTGCAAAGGCTCTGAGGGTCTGGAAAGAAACTGGAAGGTGACTAGAGAAAGATATGGGCAGGGACTCTTGGAGAAGAGGAAACGCACACCTTTTGGACAGCGCTCGCGATCCTCTCCGCCTCATGGGCCTTGTTCTTGGCCTCTGTGGCGTCCGCCGCAGCGTTGCCCAGGGCCTGCTGGGCTTCCCTGGTCTTTTCATTGGCTTCAATGATGGTCTGGTTGATGGCAGGTATCTTCCTTAGTGCCTCCTCTGCGGCTGTCTTGTTATCGTTCACGCGCCTATCAAAATCTGAAACGAGTTCAAGGACACATTTGAGCTAAACTCCCAACAAGTTTAAAAAGGGGGCCTTTCAGGGAGTTCCAACTGAATTTTGTTTTTGAACAATGGAAGTCAGGGTAAAAAATGGAAGACAGCATGGGCTGTTAGAAATTACACATCTCTACAGAAAAGGTCTCCCAGGTAGTGTTACAGAAATGTTCCCCGTTTCTGGAAACAGAATTCTTACTTGAACAATGTGCTTTAAAATGTAGAGTGCTGAGCATCCCATTACCACTACACCTCAACCATTATTAAAAGCTGCAAATTTATTTAGTGTTTATACTGTGTGTTGGGTACTGAATTAAGAGTTTTATATCTTTGATATAAAATAGGCTGTATTATTTTTATAAGAAAATTGAGGATTAAAGAAGTTAGATGACCTGTGGTGCAGGGTGCAGGGTTTTGAACAAAGACCCCCTGACACCAGAGCCCATACTTTGAAATACTATTTTTTTTTTTTTTTGGAGAGACAAGGTTTCACTCTATCACCCTGGCTGGAGTGCAGTGGCACAATCACTGTTTACTGCAGCCTTGACCTCCTGGGCTCAAGGGATCCTCCCACCTCAGCCTCCCAAGTAGCTAGGACTACAGGTGTGTGTCGGCATGCCTGGCTAACTAAAAAAAAAAATTGTAGAGATGGGGTCTCACTATATTCCCCAGTGAGAAACTGGTCTTGAACTCCTGGCCTCCAGGGATCCTCACTCCCAAAGTGTTGGGATTACAGGCCACCGTGACTGGCCCATACATTCAACTAGTATCCTGTAAAGCATCCTGTAAAGCTTCTCTATTTATAGAACCTATGACTATTTTATCAGACATGAATTCACAGTGGCTCAGTGAATTGGTCACATTTCTCTTCTGTCTGGGGTGAAGAAAAAAAAAAACAACAAAACATCAGATGCCACTGGCAGAGAAAATGAAAGATATTCTCCATTTACCTATGTAAGTTCTCTAAATAGGCATCTTGATTATGTGAGTTTGCCTAATAAGAGAACATCTTTTTTAAAAAATAAATTCCATACTGAAGTATGCAGGGATAAAATGACATGAGTTCTGGGATTTCTCTTTGAAATGCTTTAGCATAAAAAAAGTAGGCAGCTGGGGATGAAGTAATAAATGTGGTAAAAGTCATGATTTAAAAAAAAAATCACTCTAGTGGTGGAAGCATTTGCCCCTGTTATCTCAGTCTTTTCTACCTTTCAGGTTGTTGAGAATGTCATTAGCTTCTTGCAAGGTATCACGTCCCTTCTTTGCAGCTTCTTCGGCGAGGGCCTTGGCAGCATCAGCTCGGGCTAGGAGTTGGTCTGCGGTCTGCAAACACATGGCAGATGAGAGGATGAACCCTCAAGGCAAATCCCTTCTGTCTCCTGGACAGACAAGGCTCTCCAGAGGTGCCACCCTGAGACTTGCCAGAATACAACATGTTAGGGTGCTCTCTCAGCACTATGGTCTGCTGTCTGCATCAGAGAGACAAGATCACCACAGACCCACTTGGACTGTTCAAATGTTGGCTCAAGAAATGAAGCGACCTGCAAATCAAACCAACCTGCTGTTCAGTCTTTCCTTTCTCCAGAAGGTTCTTGACTTCAAGTTCCTTCCCTCTCATGTCTTCTCTGAGGTCCTCATAATCTTTCAACTTCTGGTCAATCAGACGTTCCAGATTCTCAGCTTCCATCTTTATGTTATTTGCTTCATTCTGTGAAAAGCAAGTAAGATCACTACACTTTGGATAAAACATTTAAATTAATGAAAAGGTAGGCTTAGGAACTCTGTAACACCTAATACTCAATTGATATTTTTAAAAGAACTGCACAGATCAAGATTTTATGGGCTTTTTTTTAAAAAATGAGATATATTTCAGACTCACTGAAATTCACAGCATCCACATACAGTTTGATGAGTTTTGACAAATGTATTTCTGCATAACCAACACCTCAATCAAGATACAGATTTCCATCACCCAAGAAGCTCCCTCTTCTCCCTTTCCACCTGATCTCTCTACTCCATCTTTCCAACACTGTGCCTGCCATTGTTTTGATTTTTATCATCATATACTAATTCTGCCTATTTTCTAATTCTAAATATACAGAATCGAACAATCTGTACATGTCTGAAGAGACCTAAACCTTTATGACAAAAATCAAGTCAATACCTCAGATATAAGAAGTGAAACTTAGTAAATCTCAAGCTTAATGCAAAAAATACATCATTTATACAGAGCTTGGAGTGAGGATCCATGATTAGAGTACAGATATGAAATAAAATCCTACCAATTCCAAAATATTTTACCTGTCCCACAACATCCTGCTATAGTCCTTTAATTAAACCATTCTCTCTTATTTCTCTCTAGGTCTCTACTAGACAGAGCCTGGGAGTAAATGTCTACGTGTACTCTGTTTTAACCAATTCAAATGTATTATAATTTGGATTTGTACTAAAGACTTAGGAGTGATTGTTCATATCATTAAAGTAGTCTTTGCTATTTAATGTTTACAATCACAGGATTCTTTACCTTGATAAGTTTTGTTTTTGTTTTTTTAAGAAATGGGGTCTCACTATGTTGACCAGGCTGGTCTTGAACTCCTGGCCTCAAGTGATCCTCCCACCCCACTTCAGCCTCCCAGGGCTGGCATTACAGGCGTGAGCCACCATATCTGGCTACTTTGGTAAGTTCTATTAGCGTATGTGAAATAGACTCAACTTTACCAGCGAGTCAGTGGGAGGACAGAGGGACGTGCAGAGCAGTCGGCTCTCACATAGACTTGGGGGAGAGACAGGGTGGGGCTGTGCGTACAGGCTGCCCCCATACCTCCAGTGTCTCAGAGTCCAAAGGGCTCAGCTGAGCCACACTGGCATAGATCTCCACAGCTTTGTCACCGGCCCTTTTGGCCTCCTCATGTACTCGGGCAGCTTGTTTTTCCAGATCCTGTGAGATGTTCTTCGTTTGTTCATACCTAAGACACAAATAATGTGATTTAATGACAACTTAGCTGCTTTTAGCATCTTAATGTTAACCAGATTAACATGATCATGTGATAATATGCCCAAAACCTCAAAGGAAATGCTACATTAAAATGCTTGCATTTTAATAACAACATTTTGCATATTTACATTTTCTCTTATCATTTCTATTTATACTGTATGGTTTGGCGGGTGTGGTGGCTCACACCTGTAATCCCAGCACTTTGGGAGGCCAAGGTGGGCAGATCACCTGAGGTCAGGAGTTTGAGACCAACCTGGCCAACATGGTGAAACCCTGTCTCTAATAAAAATACAAAAATTAGCCTGGCGTGGTGGCAGGTGCCTATAATTCCAGCTACCCGGGAGGCCGAGTCAGGAGAATCACTTGAACCCGCGAGACAGAGGTTGCAGTGAGCCGAGATCACGCCACTGTACTCCAGCCTGGGGGACAAGAGCGTGACTTGGTCTCAAAAAAACAAAAACAAAAACAAAAACAAAAAACAAAGAAAAATGTTTCTATAATGTATGGCTTACCATATATTTTCTTATTTCAGACACCCTTTAAAGATCTGTAGCTCAATTATGTTTCCTCTACTTTATTTTTTTCTCTTCATTTGTGCAGAATTTTAAGTATCATGGCTCATCTTGTTACTATTCTCTATAGTTATAACAGTAATTGAATTAAACCAAATCTCTGTGGCTCCACATGCCGTTCTCTACTTACTGTGCCATTTCAAAAGCATGATTAACAAAGGAAATCTTACTGCATGAATGCGTGCCCTGAATCTACCAGCATTTAATTTTTCATTGAATTAGTGTTACTTACCAGAACATCTGAAGGGGTGTAAACCACTTTTAAATTATACTCACTTCCTATTAAGCTCTTCAATCTCAAACGCTGTTTGATTTTCTCCTGCCAATGTCCTCAAAAGCAGGTTGTATGCCTCAGTTGATGTATCATTGGCTGTCTTTGCCACTCGAACAATGTCATCAGCTTCCTGTTTATGACTATACAGATAAAACAAAAAATAAGCCATGAAACAACCATCTGGGCCGGGCGCGGTGGCTCAAGCCTGTAATCCCAGCACTTTGGGAGGCCGAGACGGGCAGATCACGAGCTCAGGAGATCGAGACCATCCTGGCGGTCAGGAGATCGAGACCATCCTGGCTAACACGGTGAAACCCCGTCTCTACTAAAAATACAAAAAA
>NW_012120732.1:0-1104 GCF_000951035.1 Colobus angolensis palliatus | reverse complement strand
GCCTCAGCCTCCTGAGTAGCTGGGATTACAGGCATGAGCCACTGCACCCAGCCTAGAAATTTCTTTTTTTTTTTTCTTTTTGAGACGGAGTCTTGCTCTGTCACCTAGGCTGAAGTGCAGTGGCGCAATCTTGGCTCACTGCAACCTCCACCTCCCAGGTTCAAGGGATTCTGCTGCCTTAGCCTCCTGAGTAGCTGGGACTACAGGCACGTACCACCGTGCCCAGCTAATTTTTGTATTTTTAGTAGAGATGGGGTTTCACCATGTTAGCCAGGATGGTCTTGACATGACCTCGTGATCCACCCGCCTTGGCTTCCCAAAGTGCTGGGATTACAGGCATGAGCTACCATGTCCGGCCAAGATGAAAGAAATTTCTAAGCAGCAAAGCATTCAAAAGGTGACTTGGGTGCTGTTAAAAGTATTTCATTTTAAATGGGAAACAGAGCATAAAAGTTCCAAAAATTTGCAGCCTAACAATGCAATAGAAAAGAAACAGAGCATAAAAGTTCTGAAAATTTGCAGCCTAACAATGCAATAGAAAAGAAAAACCTATTTTCTGAGGGAGAAATTCAGGCAGGCTGCAGAAATTTGCCTAAGTAGCAAGAAGCCTAATGTTAATCCCCAAGACCATGGGGGAAATGTGTCCAGACTGTGTCAGAGACCTTCATGGCAGCCCCTCTCATCACAGGCCCAGAGGGCCAGAAGGATAAAATGGTTTCATGGGTTGGGTCCAGGGTCCCCGTGCTGTGTGCAGCCAAGGGACTTAGTGCCCTGTGTCCCAGCTGCTCCAGCTGTGGCTGAAAGGGGCCAATGTGAAGCTCGGGTTGTGCCTTCAGAGGGTGGAAGTCACAAGCCTTGGCAGCTTCCACGTGGTGTTGAGCCTGTGGGTTCACAGAAGTCAAGAACTGAGGTTTGGGAACCTCTGCCTAGATTTCAGAAATTGTATGGAAATGCCTGGATGCCCAGGCAAAAGTTTGCTGCAGGGGTGGGGCCCTCATGGAAACCTCTGCTAGGGCAGTGTGGAAGGGAAATGTGGGGTCAGAGCCCCCACACAGAGTCCCTACTGGGGCACTGCCTAGTGGAGCTGTGAGAAGAGGGCCACTG
>NW_012120731.1:0-1047 GCF_000951035.1 Colobus angolensis palliatus | reverse complement strand
ACTTCTGTGGATCCATTATTTTATCAAAATACTCATTAAAATGAATGTTGCTTCTGACTCTATTATCATCATATATCAAACTAAAAAAGGAAATACAATTCTTAATTATGTTAATCAGAGGGTATGATATAATAAAATTCATATATTTGGTCTTTGTCCCTGATTCCTTGACATGGAGTTCCTAACTGCTTGGAATTTTCTGGATGATAGGAGCATCTTTTGTTCCAGAGATGCTACTCTTGGTGGGCCATAGATAGCTTCAGGATGGGGGCTGGTTGCCAGAAAGGCCAAAGCATGATTAGAAGGTTGGAACTTTCAGCCTTAGCCTCCAATATTTGCCAGTGGCCAATCAATCATGCCTACATAATGAAACCTTTATCAAACCCCTAAAGAATGGGGTTCAGAGAGCTTCTTGACTGGTAAACACATGGAGGTGTTGAGAAGGTAGTTCACCTGGAAAGGGCATGGAAGCTTCCCCACCCCTTATACCTTGCCCTATATATATCTTTCATTTGGCTGTTCCTGAATTGTATCTTTTATAATAAGCTAGTAACAGTAAGGAAAGTACCCTCCTGAGTTCTGTGAGTTGTTCTAGCAAATTATCAAACATTGGAGGGGATCATGGGAATCCCCAATTTATAGCTGATTGGTCACAAGTGGCAACCTGGTACTTGTGACTTGCATCTGAAGTCGGGGCAGTCTTGTGGGACTGAGTCCTCAATCTGCAGGGCCTGTGCTAACTCTAGGTGGTTTGTGCCCAAATTGAGTTGAACTGTAGGATGCGCAGTTGGTGCCTGAATTGTTGGATAACTGGTTGTTGATATGAAAAAAAACCTCACACTTTTGGTATCAGAAGTGCTGTGAGTAAAAACCCTTCAGATGGCTATTTTAGAAGTTCTTTTCCCCATAATAAAATACAAATCACTATCATATACTGATAATAATCTTAATGTGGAAATATAATTGATTTTAGTAATTTGCCAGACTTCTTATGATGGGTGAACCAGGTATAAAAATTAATTCTGGTAACTTGTCCTGGACCACTGG
>NW_012120730.1:0-1585 GCF_000951035.1 Colobus angolensis palliatus | reverse complement strand
ATTATCTGATGTTAGGAGTTTGAGACCAGCCTGGCCACATAGTGAAACCGTGTCTCTACTAAAAATACAAAAATTAGCTGGGTGTGGTGGTGTGCGCCTTTAATCTCAGCTACTCGGGAGGCTGAGGCAGGAGAATCGCTTGAACCTGGAAGGTGGAGGTTGCAGTGAGCCGCGATCGTGCCGCTGCACTCCAGCCTGGGTGACAGAGTGAGACTGTCTCGGAAAAAAAAAAACACAAAACTGAAAAAACAAACCAAAAAAATGTTTTAAGCAATTCCTAAACAAAAGCCTATGATTCTAACATCAGAAAGCCAAACTGTAGGAACAGTGGGGATGCAGATGGTCAGTATCCAGTGCCATGGGAAGTTCCGTAGAAAGAATTTAGTCAAAGCACAGCCTCATTAATGCTTAATTATAGCTGCTAATGCTTAATTATCACTGTATTTCTGTGTAGAATGCTTGTTAACCCTGTGAGGACAGCTTCACCAGAGGAACCCTTGGGAGCTTATACTGCCCAGGCTTGTCTCCACCAGGTTCATGGAGCAAGTGCAGCCCAGACTGGCTGAGGAGGAAAAACTGTGGCTACACTACACTTATTGGGTGTCAGTCAACTCTCCGGAGATCAGTTCTTCCATTAGCAGTGCCATAAATAATTCCTAATTCTCCAAATTCCAGTTTCCCATCTAGCCCAACACACAGTCACTAATATTACATTGTGGTTCCACTTACAAATAACTGCCTTTTCGGGTGGAGGTGTTCCCTTAAACCATTCTCTCTGGACGGTGTCCCTTCTTCCCTCCTCTTCTTCATCCCCGTTTTCAGTCTGTAGGATGAACTTCTTTGTATTTAATCTCCCAAACGTCTACCCCTGGAGTTCTCAGCTTTGACCCCCATCAGACTACGCATGAGGCAGGGTGCAGATTCTTCCACTTTCACCTCCTCTACCCTTCTCTCCCTCCCCCCGCCTTTTTAAAAAATGCTATTTGTCCCATTTCTACACCGTGAAAGCACATAGATTCGCATTCCATTCCTCAGCCCCGAACCACACCTTTGTTTTTGTCTTGGATCTGCAATTGAAGATATTAAAAGCTGTTTGCCATTCCTTCGACTGAATATTTTCTGCTGTCTCTTGGTTGGTTAGAATTAGTCCTGCAGAGTCTTCTCTTTTTTTTTTTTCTTCTTTGAGACAGAGTATCACTCCTGTTGCCCAGGCTGGAGCCCAGTGGTGCCGTCTCGGCTCACTGCAACCTCTGCCTACCAGGTTCCAGTGATTCTCCTGCCTCAGCTTCTGCAATAGCTGGGATTACAGGTGCCTGCCACCACGCCTGGCTAATTTTTGTATTTTTAGCAGAGACGGGGTTTCACCATGTTGGCCAGGCTGGTCTCCAATGCCTGATCTTAGGTGATCCATTCACCTTGGCCTCCCAAAGTGCTGGAATTACAGGCGTGAGCCACCATGCCCAGCCCAGAGTCTTCTCAAGAATGAAATAGTTACAGATGATAAATGTTTACAGAGATAAGACATCTGATACCTGAGTTAATAATTTTTATAGCTGGGTAATGGGTCCATGAGAGTTCATTTTAT
>NW_012120729.1:0-1143 GCF_000951035.1 Colobus angolensis palliatus | reverse complement strand
TTCTGCACATGTATCCCAGAACTTAAAGTATAATTTAAAAAAAAAAAAAGGAAGAAAGCCTGTCTTTTTATGTCAAGTTACTAATTTAAGTCTGGGTTTGTGTCTGAAAGTGAATAAAGGCATTTCCATTACTCAATAACAACTATAAAAGTGAATATTTTATAGTTATTTTATATAGGGCTTGCCTGAGTTTTCATCCAATGACAGGGGAAGGATTGCCTTCAATGAGAAGATTTCAAGGGGCCATAGGAGACAAAACTAATAACTTTCTGGATTATATCCCATGAATCCTGCTTCTTTAACATACTGGTACAATCTTCAGCTGTAATTGAAATGCCTTGTAAAACTCACAAATAAAACTCTCTAAGCTTAGGATTTATTTTGTGGGAAGATTTTTACCACTGATTATGCAGGCTTTCTATTTCTTTTTTGGTCAGTTTCGGCAAATTATATTTTTCTAGGAATTTGTCCATTTAATGAACATTTTCAAACTTATTGGATAAGGTTTATCATTTTATATTTCTATTATCTTTTTGATCATTTGTATTCTACTTTCCCTGCTAATATTATTTGTGCCTTATCTCTTTACATATATTTTTAGTTTCCTTATACAGTCTTTCCAGAATTTAGTCTCTTCAAAGTGTTAATTTTTGGCTTTGTTGATTGTCCTTATTGTATCTGTTATCTAATTTAAGGTTATTTCCTTCTTTTTATTTTCTTTGGGAATTTTCTGTTTTCTTTCTACTTTCTTATGTTGGATGCTTAGCTTATTAATTTTAAGTTTAAAGTAGCATTTTTCCCAAATAAACATTCAAACCTATACATTTGTATTTATACATATTTAGGAGAACCCATCGCTGTCCTCTACCACAGCTGATTTCTCACCTGCATCACTTGGTCTGAATAAATGCACTGTAAACTGCACATTTTTAGTGTAGTTGTCATACAGTTCTTAGTTTTTTATATTTTGCTGTACAACTTCTTTTTGACCCGTGAGTTAAGTAATATGTTTTCTTTTCATTTTAAAACTCTCTATTTGAAGCATAATATAGAAAATGTAAATATACACATTTAATACAGAAAAGTGTATGTGTTATAAGTGAATAGTTTGAAAAACTTTTGTAAACTATACACACCTGTGTA